>NC_140950.1:24754977-25094977 GCF_014529385.1 Adiantum capillus-veneris | reverse complement strand
GACATGGTATGTGCAGTCTTGGATTGCTGACAAGGCGCCGGACTCGAGAGTATCGAGGAAGGGATGCGGCCCTAGCGCAGTACCTTTCAAAGCTTTGCGAGTCGCCGATAGTAGTTTTTCACAATTCCATGTCACAAGAGGGTTCAATAGCAACTTACACATTCAAGACACTATCACGCTTCTTGGGTGGACCGGTGCTGCCCAAAAGTGCTGATAAAGTCATTCTTGTGGACAAAGTGTTTGCTAGAGATTGTTTTGGTTACTGCCCGGGCTATACAGGTGGTCGGGCAGCGTATTACTACACCTACACAACAATGGCACTAGCTCTTGGTAGACAAAACCCAGATGAACTTTTAGAGTATGGCAAACATCTCATGATTCGTTACAAGGGTGACGTGCCAAAAAAACAAAATTGAACCTTCAAAATCTTGATACACTTCAAGTAGCAATTGTATAAGATCATGTATTACATAAATTTTGTACAATGTCATCCACTCAGAGTATCTTTCTCCACTTGTGATTCACATACACCATTGTCTCTCTCCACCTTCGTTGACTTTCACGAGCTCCGGAGTTGTTGTATGCCATTGATCTTTTAACTTTTTGTTGTTGTAAATGTCTGATGGTTTGTGCTGTTGCTGAATTTGCCAAGACTTCTTTTGCCTGCATTCGATGAATGATTCTACGATAGAACCATTCAAATAGTTCTCTCAAACTCTTAGCCTTGATTCGAGAGCCACCATGTCGTGTGTGCCTGAAATAAGCATTTCTCGCCATGTAATGAGACTTTTCCATCCCTTGGTTATTCCATATTGCCGGGTTCCCATACTTTTGTATAAAATATGGTAAATGATTGAAGATGATGTGCTGGATATGAAAACAGATTAGTTAGAATGTTTTACAGTCACATATTTGCACATAAGAGAGAAAGAAATACATGATAATACCATGTAGTGAGTAATCTGGGTGTCTGTCCATGCTGCCTTGAATGATTTTTTCAGAAGGTTGAGATTTTCCTTGAACTTGTTCATATCACCTTGTGACCAGCCATCTTTGTCGCACATCAAAAATAGGATGTCTATTGATCGCCAAACCTCAGCCTTCGCGTTACGAGTAGTTGGTTCGTGGTCTTTGACTGCAATATGTAGCTTTTTCCAGCTCTGATACTCTACCTTGCTCACATAAGATGTGTTATATATTTTTCCATGTTTTGTTAGCTTCGGATCTCTTGTACCTTGGGGCTTAGATAAAAACCTCCGTGCCTTCACCCCACCGATGGATGGTTTGCATGGGACATCCTTCTCAGCAGTTGATCTCTTTTCATCCCGCTGGATTTTCACATTGCCACCATGAAGCCCCATATCCGACAGTACTATTTCTAAGCACTGCAGGGCTACTTGTCGTTCTGCGGAGTTCTTAATCTTCCAAGCAAATCCGATGTATAAGTAGACCAATTTCTCCACAATTCTACAAAGGGCATGCATTGTACAAATGTGGACATTCACAAGTGGTATTTTCAAAACCGATCGAAAAGCAGGATCCTCAATGTGACGTGTTGGAGCTTTTCTCCACCACTTTGGGTCCATGACCTTTGCAGGCTCCATGCAGAACAAACACGGCGACTTTGCCATTGCACCCATTCCACAATTATACATGCACTTTAATGTTTTGAGGTCACCTGCAAGATGCCACTGAACTTGAAAGTCTCCCCTTCCATCTAGATGTAGTACCTCTCCCTGGTTAGTCTGTCAATCAATCACCTCCGGAATATTAGTTCGATGGAACACCCAATATAGAATCTCATGATCTTCTTTCTTTACCTGCAACACAAAATAAATGAGACTTAAGTAGATGTGAACATTTGAGCTTACCTGAGAATCTCGCTTACCTCAAACGCACCAAGCCACCATATGTTAGATTCTGATTGAACACTAAAATATAAAGGATCATCACTGGGACACTGGAACACGCTCTAGCTTTTTCTCTTTAACAAGCTCACACTCGTCCAGTTTTAACACAAAATGTAATACCCCTCGTGACTCTTCAAATGAGATGTTGTAAAACTCCACCATTCTCTTCTGTAATATCCGCAGGTCCATAAAAATATTGTTGAACTCATCATATGCCATGTTTGCTCCATGGCCACTGTAAGTTGCTTTAATATGAAAGGGTTGTCCAAGATAGTCTCCCTGTGCCTCGTTAAGTTGAAGCCTCTCTTTCCAAACACTTCAGGCTGATGGTAGAAGTTTGGATTTTATACCCTTCCTAACAAAGATGGATGAGACAGACTTTTGGATAGCCGAATATCCTCTTTTTCTTACACCAAGTGAATCAAGTGTGCCTTGTATCTCTTTTGCAGGCACTGAGTTCTCTGAAATAAAGCGGTCCACTACATTTCGTTGTAGGACCTTAAACTTCTTGTCATGTACTATATCTGCTGCCAGGCTTCTACTTATAAGTGGCTTCAATCTCTTTCCTATATTGGCTTTGGGGTCAATGTTTTCCTTGTCAGGATAGATTGAATCTCTACATGAAGACAATGCATAAGTAAATAACAGAAAATTTGCTTCACTAACACTATTTAGGCACATGAAAACAATGCATAACAAGAAAAAACAAAAAGATTACTTAACTAAGACAATGTAGCCAACCAAGAAGCATCACCTTAATGCTCGGATTCTTTTCTTGAGACCTCCTGATGCAACCTGCAATGTTTCAAGATTGCGCAATTTCTTCTTTCGGATACGACCACCCAAGATGGTGTCCTTCATTTGACAACTTCGCACCTTTCCTTTCAGTTCTTGTACCTCTGTTTTATGTTGCAAAATGGTAACCTGATCTGTAGAATGTAAATGTGAAAGGCGAACGATCTCACATTGTTGAGCTTGGAGAATGCTCTTGTAAGTTTCAGCTTCTCTTGTAAGAGATTTACAATAACCCAGAAGGCCCTTTTCTCCATCACCAGCAAAGGTCAATAAGCTTGTAGGATTGACAAACGGTGGAGACGCATTAGTCATTGGATTCTTAGGGTAGAGAGAGCCTCTCGTCTAGATATCTATGTTTTTAGCTCCCTGAGCTCTGAGCGTGTCTATGGAAGCGGGAGGTATATGTGTGTTTGTTTTACTGCGCTTAATCAATGGTTGGTACTCATTGTCCAAATCAATGTGAAGGTGATATTTGGCTCGTTTCTGGGTAACATTTGTGCCATTTGAGGAGTGCGCCATTAGCCAAATGTGCAGGTTTAATGGAAAGTGAATAGCGGCTGCGCCTTCGTCCCTCCATGTTAGCCTCATTCCCTCCATATTGACGAGGTTCATTCAATGCAACTGAAAAGAGGATTATCCCTCAATCACTACGAACGAATGTTCAGAAGAGTAAGGAATCTACTTAAAGTACACTTTTTGAACTTTTACTATGAAAGACCCAGCTCTTTTATTTGCCATTTTTCTAGAGAGAGAGTGCAAAAAATACATTTTCTTAGAAGGCCCTCCAAATGACCTCCGAGGACAAAAAGATCAACTATGGAATGCACTTTGATAACTGTAGCTGCATTTGAGCATTACGATGTTTGTGTGGTTTGATTATGTGATTGAACGTTTGCTATATGGTATGATATGCATATCATCTTGCTACTTGGAATTTAGTTTGGTTTTGAGGCTTTTTGAGTTGATTTTCTAAGTTATATTGAGATTATGGTAAGTATGTTGTTTGATATTCTTCAAATATGATGCTCAATCAAAAACTGATGAGAAATCATGCTTTTTTAAAAGTTATATTTCATGCTAATAGGAGATTTGCATGAGCATACATTCCCACAAGCAAAGACATGCACGCATGTTACATTAGATTGTTTGGTGATTGAAGGATTGCACAATCTAATGTAGACTTTTCTCATGTCACAATAATATTTGAAGATATTGTTAGTATAAGACGAGCATTACAAAGCTAAAAAATAATGTTTCAATTCCAAAATCTTGAAAACAAAAGCTCGCAAATATAAAACCCCCAATGCTCTGAAGCTAGGACCATCCACAAGGTACCACCTTCGTCTTTGAGTGCACAAGAAGGGGAGCCACTCAAAAAATCTAGCAAGAAGAAGGTAGTGAATGGACTGGATGAGTCTATGATTAGTTGCAATTGAAAGTCTTTCATTGAGGAGATGTGGTAAGTTAAATCAAACTTGGCCAAAGCTGGAACTATTGACTTGGGGAAGGAGAAGATTGGAAAGCAATCAGAAGGCCCATCACAAGGTGAGCCAACAACTAGATGAAGGAAGCCAGTCCAGCGGCATTGTGAAGATAACCAGCTGTAAGAGAGATCTTCTAGCTTAGATAACAGTCCTAGTAATGAACAAGATGAACTATATGTTAAGATATGTGAAAGAATCCAAAAGTTTATAATGGAACTTGATGATATTAGAAGAACCTTACCAAAAGATGCAAAGTTTATTAGGAAAAAGAGGAAAGTAGATGCACAAGCTAGGGTAGTAGATTTGGCAGCCATCGTAGATGACGAGGTTCGTGACATTTAAGTGGACTAATGTTGGGAGATGGGGAGACCTGTTGCTTAGAGAAATCAACAATTCCTCATAGACTTCACCATCAACATGTCACCTTCTCTTCCAAATTCAAGTACACACATACACACACACAAAGAGAATAGATTGACAAGGACGTGTAAGAGGGTTTAAGAGGGATTGTAAGAGATGTAGACATAATCAAGGAGTACACAGAATAACACAAGATAGAATGCAAGAGAGAGAAGGGAAAATCTAGGGCATCTACACAAGAAAGGCCTAAAGATTATAGCCCCAAACTCCTCGGCACCTCTTGTGGAGTTTGGTATTTAAATTTTGATATTACTTGTTGGTGCCAAAATTTGGAGGCCCCCCTTTTACACTTAGTTCCACTTTAGTTATGAGTGGAGCACATTACTTATTGCATGACCCTCTTAGGGTGATTTCTCATTGTCCTACTTACAAAACAGCCATAGTGTCTTATTGATAAAAGATCTAAAACACTATGCAAAAGTAAAATGACCAAGAGGATTATTATTCTCTGGTTCCTCCTTCTCAAATCCCAAAATTCCAATCTACAAATCATCATGCACTCGCTATTAGTAAAATCAAATAGACAGCACATATTTAACCATTAAGCTAGTTATCCGAATTGTAGTTAACCACATTCCACAAGAGGGTGCCAAGTCTTGTAACATCCCTCCCACCAAGGATAGCAACTTTCCTCAGTTTCTCAATAGAGAATCAACTGGACCGTGAGTGATAGGAAGTGTGGAGAAGGTTTGGGAAGTTGCAAAAAACTTTTCAGGCATCCATTTGGCAACCTGTGGGATGCATGTCTAACCTCACCATCCTATCTTATTGCAGTATAAGTGAGAACCACGATTAAATTGTCAATCCATGGGATGAAGCTGACTCGACTAGTACATAGAGACTACAAGAGGTTTTCAAACTCTCAGAAAACAACTAACAACTCGCATCTAACTCAAGCTACACTCAAGTGACTGAAATCACCAAAATCCAATCGCTCATCGGCAAACAAATCACATCCGTTACAGCATCAAATGACATCCAAACATAAAGAAACTTCTAGGACATCTTTATAATACCTAGGCACACATGCTTATGGTCTCAAACCCCACTTTAGGTCAAGTTTCAAAATTTCCATTATTAACAACAATGGATTTTTGACCTAGTTGTTTTTGACCCAGAATGCATCTAAATACTTAGCAATGATGTCCTAATATCCCGCCTATGCTTAGTTTTTTATTTGAAAGTGTAAATTCCTAGTTATGATGAAATTAGGCCACGGTTCGGTGATACAAAAAGCTAAAAAGTACTGTGATGTGCTTACGTCAATGCGTAGAGCTCGTACCTACGGTTGCAATGCAACAAACGCGTCTATAATGTGACAATCGGGGAGGGAGTAGGAAGCGCAAGAAGGAGAAAAGTGAGCACCGTTAGCTCACGTTGTGTATTTCATTATCCAAAACTTAATAATAACTTTAAAAAACTGGCTTTTATACTTTAGTCAAGGTTTTCGGTGGTCAAAACTAATAATCTGGGAGTTCTACCAAAGATGCTTAGTGACAGGTTGACACAATCTGGAAGCTTGTAGCCCCGGCTCATTAATTACAGAGTTTATCCAAGAAAATAGGAGTTACAATATTCTCGATTTATCAATATAATAAGTGTTTTACAATGAGAACTCTGAAAAATGGTATTCGTGTTAGCTTGCTGCTAACATTCCCTCCCTCCTCGCCTGTGTCGTCCCTTGACACAGCTTTATGGGCTGAAGTAGTCTTCGGGCTGGTAGCTAGCAAGGCGGTCTTTAAGCGCATTCAGTGCCTTTTGGTATCTGGTTTTCCTTTCTTTATCGGGCACTTGCAAGAACTACATGGTGACTCTGTTCTTTAGCTCCACTATTGAGTAGCCTACAAACCTTAATGTGAGGTTGTTGATCACAGGTGCAAATATCTTCGTTCGCCAAGGAAGAATCCCATGTAGAATGATTCCTTGAATGCCAACATATTTTGTGAAGGTAGAAACATGCATCTGGCATAGAATCCATAGAGGACTTCTTCGAAAGGTTGGCCAATGAGATCATAGCACAACCCTTTGTTACCCTCAAGGAATGTCATCCAAGGGGCGCCTGCTTGCTCTGGCTCATTGAACACTTCAATGCATGCGAGCAACATTTGGTAGATCTTATATAGCATATCACGTGACAAATATGGTAGACTTTTAAAGAATGACATGGCGCCCTTTAGGGTTTTCACCATGTACTCTTCAGTCAATGGTCCCTTTTCTGGAGCAGTGAATTTGTGGTAGTTTAGCCAAGTTGGCCGCTTCTTGAGTAGTGCCTCATGTGCTATCTAGGTCCTTACTCTTGGTACATGACAGAAAGTCGAATCTTTTTGCAGGGCCGCAGGTGCTCTCATGAACAGAATCAAGTATCTTGGGTTTTTGTTCATCCAGCTCATTAGGAAATTTCAGAGGTCATTTGGAGGGCCATATGAAGAGAGAGAATAATAGAGCGCGTCCCATGAGCACGAAGGCTACGTTACGTAGGAAAGTACGTGGAAAGACTCAAAAAATAAGAAAATAGCATAAAACTTTCACGAATCTAGGATTGTAGCATCGTAATTTCCTTCATTTTACCGAGCTTTTAGGTGCTTGCATGTGGTCCCACTTCTGATATTCTCTTATGGTCATTAACGTACTGGAGGGTGACCATTAAGCCCGCACAAGATATTGGAATTCTAAAACACTTTCCCTCCATTAGAATTCTTTCAAAGTGAATCTCCCTCCACTAAAGCTTTTCTCTGAGAGCTATGGCTTCCACGTCTTCTCGCCCAAGAGGCTCCAGGTGTTTACTGTCTCTCACACCAACAACCAACAACTGCACTTTGCCTAGAAGGCCAAGTAGTAGCATATCCTCAATTACAATACCAGCTTCAATAAGTGCAGAGAACCAATGGGTTGGACAAAGGATAAACAAAGGTTCATGGCTCCTCATGCAACCAAGAAGACCCAAGAGGTCTAGTGGTATCAATGTTTACCGCTCGACATGGAAGGCCAGAGTGTTGGATTTCAAAGTTGAAATCGGCAAAAGATCTGTAAAGGAAGTTCTTGTTCAGCATGTGTTTACCCATCCAGAGGTGATAGCAAACGGTGGAAATGTATCAGATATACATCAACCACGTTGCAATTGTAAGTACTCTTCACATGTGAACTTACTGATACTCTCATTATAACTTTTCTTATATATTTTGCAATGTTTCTCCCGCTTGTTATGAGCAATGTCTCCATTCTTCACAGCTCAATTACATTAGATTTGTCATTTGTACTTATTGATACTCTTAGTTTAACTCTTCTTATATATATTGTAGATGTTTATCCCTCTTCTTATGAGCAATGGGAGCCTGTGGAGTGCATAATAGGCCTCTTCCATGTTGTTCATGCCCACATTCGTTCTCTATAGTATTCAGGTTGGAGCAGCAAAAGACTGGCTGATGAGGGAATATTTTTTTATGACCACTTCTACCAACTCAGCTCAGGGAATAATAATGGCATGTTGGTGAAAGTGCCTCTACCAACGGATTGGAACACTGTGGACTGGCCAGTTCCCGAGGAAACAATGGTGGAGGCAATGCGAAGTAAGCTCTACAAGGATATACAAAGGTCTCTACATAGCTCTATTCCCACCAAACTGGTTAGAATTGCAAACTTCTGTCCTGTTGCACTCTTCATAGAGCTGTTTCATAGCTACAACATCCGTGTTACAAAAACTATGTTCATGTGCAAGTCGTTTCAGCAGTCATCCTGTGACAAACTTCTTGACAGAGGATGGTATGCTATCTTCAAGCTCTCTGGGGCTAGACATAGTAAGCAGGTGTTGTATTAAACTTACCCGGTATCTTTGCAAATAATCATATGTGTAGTTTTTTAAAGCACTCTGCAAAATTGAAAGACCACATGGTGAGAATTCTTTTATAGACTAAACCAAAACTAACTGAATGCATTGCCAAATGGGTACCTTAGTCATGAAAGGTTTTAATGCAAAGTAGCTTTGCAGGACATATTCTGCATGGAGCAGACATCTCCAGCCGCAAGAATTTCCATCGGTTTGATTTGGGACAGGTACATCTTTGATCGGGGCCTTGTATAGTTCATACCTTCCACATAGCTAGCCATAGGCAAGCAACAACCTCTTTATACAACTGCACAAAGCAATGTCAAGATGTTAGCATGAGGCTTCAAATTTACATGGATATCTATAAGAAACACTTTCTGATACAAAACACTTACAGCCTAATTTCAGGGTGGGTTCCTTTTATTGAATTGAACACCCACACTGCTGGTTGGTCAACATCAAGGGATATGAGACTCCAGTGATGGTTGTTCTCACATGGAAAGATGATGACAGTAACTTCCAGCATAGCACAGTGGAGAAACCAACTCTCAAAGGTCCCAGATGGACTATTCTTTTGTCTAATAATCACTGACATTTGTGGATCAAGAAGAAACACCTCTGTGTGGGTGTGCAGTGGGAGTTGACTTTTGATCACGCTGCAGAGAGTTTACCTGAGTTAGCAAACCTTTTATCTGAGTTTTCAAAGCTAGCAAGATAGTAACACTTACTTAAGACAAGCATAGATAATTGTGTCTGAAATCTGAGCATCTGGATTCTGCTTTCGAAAAGCTTAAAGAAAAGCTTATCTCTCAACCTGTGCTTACACTACCGGATCTCTCAAAACCATTTGAGGTCCAATGTGATGCTTGTGGTGATTGCCTTGGGGCTGTTTTGCTCCAAGAAGGGCACGCCATAGGCTATGAGAGTCGAAGGCTCGACCCTGTTGAGCAAGCTCTAGGCATATACGAAAAAGAACTCCTTGCAGTTCTACATGCCTTAGACTCATGGAAGCACTATTTATTGGGGACTCCTTTCATTCTGCGAACGGATCACCAAAGTCTTAAGTACTTCATGACGCAGACCAAGCTCTCCGACAAACAAATGAGGTGGGCAAATTTCCTTTCGCAATTTCATTTTCATATTGCTCACATTGCTGGCAAGCATAATCAAGTAGCCGATGCACTCTCAAGATGACCGAGAGTGAATGCGGTTTCCATAGCAACTCACAATGATCTATCTTCAATGATAGATGAGTATGCTATTGATCCCGATTTTAGAGATGTGATTTCAGCCCTTGCATTAGGGAAGAAAGAAGAACAATTTACTTTACAAGATGGTTATCTTCTCTATGGCAATAGACTATGCGTTACTAACTCACTACGTGAGAAAGTAATGTATGAATCTCATGCTCCCCCATATGTGGGGCATAGAGGGATTCAGTCTACCCTAAAGGGAATTGAAACATATTTCTATTGGCCTACCATGAAAGTGAACATACATGAGTATGTTTCCAAATGTGTGGTATGTCAAAAGACAAAATTTGATAGAGGGAAGCAACTTGGATTGCTTCAACCCTTGCCAATCCCTAATTCACCGTGGGAGAGCATATCCATGGATTTTATCTTTGGATTGCCTAAGTCTATCCATGGGAATACGGGAATATGGACGATAGTAGACAGGTTCAGTAAACAAGCTCATTTTATACCTGTCAAAAAGACTATCAAAGCCCATCAAATGGCAACCCTCTTCATTTCACAAATTTTCAAGTACCATGGCTTGCCAATGTCCATAGTGTCGGATAGAGATCCTAGAATGACCAGTAATTTCTGGAAGGGTCTCTTTGAGAATTTAGGAACAAGGCTAAACTTCTCTTCGGCCTATCATCCACAAACTGATGGCCAAAGTGAAATAGCTAACCTAACTATTCTCGATCTACTAAAAGCCTATGTAACGGAAGTAGATCAAAGATCCCAATGGGAGAAGTACTTACCCTTAGTAGAGTATGCTTACAATAACACTGTACATACTTCTACAGGAAAAGCACCTTTCGAGGTAATTGAGGGAAGATCAAAAAGTCCCTTGCTACTTAAGGTACATGGGAAGATCTTCGCTGCAGATGAGTATAGCCGAGACCTACAAGAATCTTTCCAAAAGATTAAGGATGCTATCTCTATCTCACAGCAAAGGCAAAAGGCTGCTGCTGACAAGCACAGAAGAGCCCAAGCCTTTAAAGAAAATGATTGGGTCTTGTTAAAATTTCCCAAGGCTCGATTAAGGCACACGACGGGCAAGAATCCTACGGGCCACCAAAAGTACTATGCTAAACTAGCAAAAAGGTACTATGGTCCCTTCCAGATTCTTAGGCCAATCAATGAGATGGCCTATCAACTTAAGTTGCCCAATCATTGGCTCATACACAATGCTTTTCATGTGAGCCTCTTGAAGCCTTACAAAGGAGAGCCACCTCAAGAACCAACTATTGAAGACCCACCGGAGATCGAGGACCACGAGGAGGTGCTGCAGCCCGAGTCCATTCTCCGACATGAAGACAAGGTATTAAGAGGCGGTAAGACTATCCGACGATATCTTATTAAGTTTAAGAATTATCCTTTTGAAGATGCTAGATGGATGCAAGGCATACAATTAAAGGATAACCTAAACCTTGTCAATGCTTACAATGCTTCCCAAGAGTAAGCAAATGTACAAAATGTTAAAAATGAACAAAAATTTTTGTCTTATAAGACTCTCTTTTTCTTTATTTGTGAACAAAAATGAAGTAGTATGCATGCTTAGATCAAGTTTGCGGAGACGACGTCTCCCGAACACCAAGTAGAGCTTGTCACTCTACTATGGAAGACTGATAGGACTAATGTGCAGACATGCTTGCGGTAGCCTCAGGCTCTCAAGCGCCAAATGGACTAGTCATCCATTATGGAATGATGTCGTAGGGTAACATAGGGATCCTCTACCCGCTAAGAAAAGGACTCATGCATATGCTTTATCTCCTCTACACCATAGTCGAGGACGACTATGATTTCAAGAGAGAGGTAATGTCATAATAATCAATATCTAATTCTCCTAAATGATTTTCTCATATTAAACTGATCATTTAATGTGGGGAAGTGCCAAGGGAGAAAAAGCTAGAATATTGGTTAAGTTAGCAGACCGGCCACAGTAGGGATCCAAAGGAGGGAAAATAGGGATCCAAAGGGGGGGCCATCTGCAAAAGAGCCATGTGAAACAACGGGCTAAAAAGACCCTAAGGTTCAGCCCATTAAGACTTCCAAAATGCTAAGGTTCCAAAATTCAAAGGTTGTGTCCAAAGGTCAACCTTAGGGAAAATTGGATGCTTAGTGTGTGCCCAAAAAGTCTTTCTACATCCCTACATGGGAGGGGGCGAGCCCCAAAGCTAGGGGATGAGAGAGAAAGCCACACACACACACACAGGCTCCCTTTACACAAAGGGAATGAGGGACACATGTCAGCTCCCTAGGCCAGATGCCCACAAGGTATGCCCAATTCCTATTGGAAGACCCTTGAAGTGGACCAATGAGAATTAGACTAGAGTAAATCTAGTTTAATTAATTTAAAAACATTTAATAAAAGAAACCAATAAGAATTAAGTGTCCTAGAAGACTATTGGGCAGTCTCCCAAGGGGTCCAATGAGCATTCAGGAGCCCCATGGCTTGCCTGATTCCTATTGGCCAGGAGGCAAAGGGGTCCAATGAGAGTTTAGTTTAATTATTTAATTATCTAAAGCTCTCACAAAAAGGGAAAGGGGAACACATGTCAGAAGGCTATCACTTATGCTGCTTAATCCCTATTGGCTTGACCTGGGGAGGTCCAATGAGGCAAAAGCCAGACTAACTTAGCAGCTAGGGCTCGCCCAAGTGAGAGAGGGGGCTGATTTTTTGCTTGGCATTGACACTCACACTCTCACACTTGACCATGTGTGAAGGGAAAATACTCTATCTCCTCCCAAGCTTTAATGGAGAGCTCATCACCTACTCCAAGCTTGTGAGATAGAAGCCTACATCAACACTCTCTTGGCATGTGGATGCAAATCCAACCAAGAGCCAAGCTTCAATGCATGCTCATCTTCTCTACCAAGCTAATTACTAAGCTAAGCTATGCTAATATGAGTGATTATGTGAGGAGATGTACTTCTTTCTCGTAAGATACTTCTTTTTCCTCTCAATCTACTCTCATACCCTGCTAGCTCTCACCATCTTCGAAGGTGTGTGAGGTCTTGGGTCTGAGAACGGGGATAATTCAAGTTGTGTTTGATTAAGTGTTTTGCTTGGTGTATGAAGCTTCCATCTTCATTGCACTAGCTAGTCTTGAAGGAACACAAAGAATTGTATTGTACAATGTCTCTCTTGATGGGAGAAACCATAATACAAAGCCTTTTGGAGGGGGGACCGGCTCCATGCAAATCCGGTCCTCAACTGTTGTCAATAGCTTAATTGCTCTCTCTTTTGAAAGTATTGTCGATGCTATCTAACTAGGTGTTATGCTTTTTGTTGCTCTCTCCACCCAAGCACTCTTGTAATTCTCATTAGGAATCTATTCTAATGAAATGCCCACTATGTTCATGCTAATTTTCGCTACAAATAAGATTTTAGGCCATTAAATGCTACATTGGTATCAGAGCTCAAGGTTTCTCTTTTCTTGCTCAAGAAGGGAGGTCCTCAAGCTAGCTACAAATGGTTGGTATTATTAATTGCCTGTGAGTAAGTAGAATAGGGATTTTTCAGCCTTTCAGTGCGCCTGCCTTTGTGCAGTTAACGGGGCATCACCGTCGAGAGCTATGGTCTTAATAGTGGAGTCCTACGGGGCTTGCCTACGGCTTAACCACTATTGAGCTATTAGAAGCTTGACAGGAGCCGGTGCTGTTTTGGTGTCGAAAGACCCTCTCTTCTATTCCTTGCAATTAATGGTATTCGAGCCGCGGGTACAGTAGCTTGAGTGCTTTTTCTAAAGGGGTAAAGAGGAGTAGCAACTAGGGCTTGAAGTGCCAAAGTACACCTAAAAAGTTTACACCTAAAAGTTGTTAGAATGGCTGACAATATTAAAGAGAGTGAAATTAATGTTGATAACTTTGATTTTGCTCATGAGCAAGCTACTAATGATGCTTCAATGCTTGTTAATTATCTTGTTTCTAGGCTTCAACAAGCCATGGGCAATCCATCTCTCCAAAGTGAAGTGCAACGGCAGCTCCGTGCTCACGGGATTCTCCAAGTTCATCACCATGACGAGAGAACACCTAGGAAGCCTCCTTGTGAGACTACCAAAAGAGGTCTCTCTCCGATTCGGGAAGAAGAAGAGAATCCATATGAAGGGCTCAAGAACTTACTTCTTGATGATGCATCTCCTTCCCAAAGGAGAACTCAAGAGCCTCCACCGAAGGAACGAGAAAGAAGCGAGTCTCCCGCCACCTCGGCGGAGATGGCTCCACGAAGACGGCGGGCTAAACGCTCTCCATCACCACCAAAGCGGAGAAGACCCTCACACTCTTCTCCACGCCATAATTCAAAGAGGGATGATAAAAAGCAAGAGAAGAAAAAGGCGAGAAAGAGGACACCCTCTTCTCCATCTTCTTCATCCTCTTCCTCTTATGAAAGCTATGGTGAAGACGACAAAGATCAAGACAAGAAAAAGGCGAGAAAGAGGTCACCCTCTTCTCCACCTTCTTCAAATTCTTCATCTTCTGAAGAAAGTGATGGTGCAACTTTTGAACCATCAAAAAGAAGAGGCCATAGGAAATCCTATGCCGCATGGAAGAGGTCGTCCAAGCTGAAGAAATTCAAAGAGGGAGGGAAGAGCATCTCTTTCCTTACCTATGATGGCACCTTCGGTGCTACAGACAAAGTTTTGGCCTTTATCCAGCAATTCGATGCGGCGTTTGGAGATGAGGGCTTCACGGAGTCCTCTAAGCTACGCCATGTAGCTATGCACTTTCAAAAGTCCGCCAGACAATGGTGGTCTAGCCTACGAGCCAACGGTGAAGCTCCACGAACATGGAAGGCTTTAAGAGCTTCCATTATGAAGCAGTTTTTGGCCACCGATGCCAAAGACAAAGTACTCACCGAATGGCGAAGCTTAAAGCTCTCTCCCAATGAATCCATCCACAAATATGTAGACAAGTTTTGGGACCTACAACTCAAAGCCACTGTCTTCAAAAAGTTGGATTTTGGAGAGCAAAAGCAACAATTTTGTGCGGGCTTAACCGAAGAAATGGCGGAGTATGTCAACTCCCAAAGGCCACGTACCATATCGGCGGTAATACACCATACTATGGTGGCCTCGCGAATCAATTTCCAAACGGGGGGTAAAAGAAATAATAAGCCCCCGGAAAACAAAGGTTCCAATGAGCCTAAGGGGAAGGACAATGTCCAAAAGTCTCCTAAGGGCAATTCCAACAAAGCTAAAGAGAAGGGAGTTTACAAAGGAAAGAATAAACTCTCTCCTGAAGAGCTTGAGCGTTATCGTAAAGATAACCGGTGTTTCAAGTGCGGCGAACAAGGGCATGCGTACCGCGCTTGTCCCCAAAAGAACAACCGCCAAGATCCTCCTAGAGCTTCTTTGGTTGAAATCCAAGAGGAGGAGATTCACCAAACTCACCACAAAGGATCTCCTCTATGCCATGCTTGGGGAAAGGTAAGAGAACATGATGCTTTTATTCTCTTTGACCCTGGTTCTACTCACAATTTCATATCTATGGAGTTAGCCACCAAGCTAGGCATACAATCCTACGAGATGGGAGATATCCTACCCGCAGACAGTGCCTTCAAGGGGCAAGAAGCTTCAGTCACTCCCTTAATCGGGAAATTGAGGCTTCATGTCCAAGGCTATGTGGACAAAGAGGATTTCTTTATCTCTCCTCTCAAGCATGAGGATGTAATCCTAGGGGCACCATGGTTTGACCGTCTGGCTGCCCATGTTAAATTTCCTGAAAGGAGAATCTCCTTTAAGTTCAGGGAAAAGGACATGTATATAGATGCTAGGGAGATGGGTAACACCATCCCCATTGTACATACACCAGCTTTCAACAAGTCAATAAAGAGCTCTATTTCCGTGTACATGATTTTTGTTAAAGATTCTCAAAATGAACCTAATGCTTTAGCAAAAGAAAATAAAAGCAACCAAAAGGAATTAGAGTTATCCAATTTTCTCAAGGGGTTTCAAGATGTCTTTATTGACGACATCCCTTCTAAGCTACCTCCTAAACGAGGTAATGACGACCATGCAATTGAACTTCTTCCAGGAAGTTCACCGCCTAACAAACCTCCTTATAGAGTTTCTCAAGCTCAACAAGAGGAGATTATGCGGCAAGTGCATGAGTTAATTGAGAAGGGCATGGTTAGGCCTAGCTCATCTCCATTTTGCTCACCTGTGCTATTAGTGCAAAAGAAAGACGGCACATATCGTATGTGTGTCGACTATAGAGCACTAAATAGGATCACTATCAAGAATAGGTTTCCCGTTCCACGGGTAGAAGACCTATTTGATAAGCTACAAGGATCGACCTACTTCAGTAGGATTGACCTAAAAGTGGCTATCATCAAATAAGGATAGTTGATCAAGACATTGTAAAGACCGCATTTCGTACTACATTTGGTCTTTACGAATACATTGTCATGCCTTTTGGCTTGACTAATGCACCAGCCACATTTAACCGCTTGATGGAGAAGCTGTTCAGACCTCATCGAACCTTCACTGGAGTGTTCTTTGATGATATTATCATCTACTCTAATTCATTAGAGGAACACAAGCAACACCTCCAGGTAATATTTCAAGTTTTAAGAGAGAATAAACTTTATGTTAATCGAAAGAAAAGTGAATTTTTCTTGCAAGAGATTCAATATTTAGGTCACATTATCTCTCAAGATGGAATCCAAATGGATCCATCCAAGTTAGAGGTAATAAAAGGATGGCCTAAACCAAGGAATCTTCATGAACTAAGAAGCTTTATAGGTATGTGTGCATACTATAGACGCTTCATAGAAAAGTTCTCAGAAATTGCGGGACCATTACATGACCTAACAAAGAAAAATGTTAGGTATACGTGGTCTGCTAAGGAGAACAATGCTTTCGAAAAGCTTAAAGAAAAGCTTATCTCTCAACCTGTGCTTACACTACCGGATCTCTCAAAACCATTTGAGGTCCAATGTGATGCTTGTGGTGATTGCCTTGGGGCTGTTTTGCTCCAAGAAGGGCACGCCATAGGCTATGAGAGTCGAAGGCTCGACCCTGTTGAGCAAGCTCTAGGCATATACGAAAAAGAACTCCTTGCAGTTCTACATGCCTTAGACTCATGGAAGCACTATTTATTGGGGACTCCTTTCATTCTGCGAACGGATCACCAAAGTCTTAAGTACTTCATGACGCAGACCAAGCTCTCCGACAAACAAATGAGGTGGGCAAATTTCCTTTCGCAATTTCATTTTCATATTGCTCACATTGCTGGCAAGCATAATCAAGTAGCCGATGCACTCTCAAGATGACCGAGAGTGAATGCGGTTTCCATAGCAACTCACAATGATCTATCTTCAATGATAGATGAGTATGCTATTGATCCCGATTTTAGAGATGTGATTTCAGCCCTTGCATTAGGGAAGAAAGAAGAACAATTTACTTTACAAGATGGTTATCTTCTCTATGGCAATAGACTATGCGTTACTAACTCACTACGTGAGAAAGTAATGTATGAATCTCATGCTCCCCCATATGCGGGGCATAGAGGGATTCAGTCTACCCTAAAGGGAATTGAAACATATTTCTATTGGCCTACCATGAAAGTGAACATACATGAGTATGTTTCCAAATGTGTGGTATGTCAAAAGACAAAATTTGATAGAGGGAAGCAACTTGGATTGCTTCAACCCTTGCCAATCCCTAATTCACCGTGGGAGAGCATATCCATGGATTTTATCTTTGGATTGCCTAAGTCTATCCATGGGAATACGGGAATATGGACGATAGTAGACAGGTTCAGTAAACAAGCTCATTTTATACCTGTCAAAAAGACTATCAAAGCCCATCAAATGGCAACCCTCTTCATTTCACAAATTTTCAAGTACCATGGCTTGCCAATGTCCATAGTGTCGGATAGAGATCCTAGAATGACCAGTAATTTCTGGAAGGGTCTCTTTGAGAATTTAGGAACAAGGCTAAACTTCTCTTCGGCCTATCATCCACAAACTGATGGCCAAAGTGAAATAGCTAACCTAACTATTCTCGATCTACTAAAAGCCTATGTAACGGAAGTAGATCAAAGATCCCAATGGGAGAAGTACTTACCCTTAGTAGAGTATGCTTACAATAACACTGTACATACTTCTACAGGAAAAGCACCTTTCGAGGTAATTGAGGGAAGATCAAAAAGTCCCTTGCTACTTAAGGTACATGGGAAGATCTTCGCTGCAGATGAGTATAGCCGAGACCTACAAGAATCTTTCCAAAAGATTAAGGATGCTATCTCTATCTCACAGCAAAGGCAAAAGGCTGCTGCTGACAAGCACAGAAGAGCCCAAGCCTTTAAAGAAAATGATTGGGTCTTGTTAAAATTTCCCAAGGCTCGATTAAGGCACACGACGGGCAAGAATCCTACGGGCCACCAAAAGTACTATGCTAAACTAGCAAAAAGGTACTATGGTCCCTTCCAGATTCTTAGGCCAATCAATGAGATGGCCTATCAACTTAAGTTGCCCAATCATTGGCTCATACACAATGCTTTTCATGTGAGCCTCTTGAAGCCTTACAAAGGAGAGCCACCTCAAGAACCAACTATTGAAGACCCACCGGAGATCGAGGACCACGAGGAGGTGCTGCAGCCCGAGTCCATTCTCCGACATGAAGACAAGGTATTAAGAGGCGGTAAGACTATCCGACGATATCTTATTAAGTTTAAGAATTATCCTTTTGAAGATGCTAGATGGATGCAAGGCATACAATTAAAGGATAACCTAAACCTTGTCAATGCTTACAATGCTTCCCAAGAGTAAGCAAATGTACAAAATGTTAAAAATGAACAAAAATTTTTGTCTTATAAGACTCTCTTTTTCTTTATTTGTGCACAAAAATGAAGTAGTATGCATGCTTAGATCAAGTTTGCGGAGACGACGTCTCCCGAACACCAAGTAGAGCTTGTCACTCTACTATGGAAGACTGATAGGACTAATGTGCAGACATGCTTGCGGTAGCCTCAGGCTCTCAAGCGCCAAATGGACTAGTCATCCATTATGGAATGATGTCGTAGGGTAACATAGGGATCCTCTACCCGCTAAGAAAAGGACTCATGCATATGCTTTATCTCCTCTACACCATAGTCGAGGACGACTATGATTTCAAGAGAGAGGTAATGTCATAATAATCAATATCTAATTCTCCTAAATGATTTTCTCATATTAAACTGATCATTTAATGTGGGGAAGTGCCAAGGGAGAAAAAGCTAGAATATTGGTTAAGTTAGCAGACCGGCCACAGTAGGGATCCAAAGGAGGGAAAATAGGGATCCAAAGGGGGGGCCATCTGCAAAAGAGCCATGTGAAACAACGGGCTAAAAAGACCCTAAGGTTCAGCCCATTAAGACTTCCAAAATGCTAAGGTTCCAAAATTCAAAGGTTGTGTCCAAAGGTCAACCTTAGGGAAAATTGGATGCTTAGTGTGTGCCCAAAAAGTCTTTCTACATCCCTACATGGGAGGGGGCGAGCCCCAAAGCTAGGGGATGAGAGAGAAAGCCACACACACACACACAGGCTCCCTTTACACAAAGGGAATGAGGGACACATGTCAGCTCCCTAGGCCAGATGCCCACAAGGTATGCCCAATTCCTATTGGAAGACCCTTGAAGTGGACCAATGAGAATTAGGCTAGAGTAAATCTAGTTTAATTAATTTAAAAACATTTAATAAAAGAAACCAATAAGAATTAAGTGTCCTAGAAGACTATTGGGCAGTCTCCCAAGGGGTCCAATGAGCATTCAGGAGCCCCATGGCTTGCCTGATTCCTATTGGCCAGGAGGCAAAGGGGTCCAATGAGAGTTTAGTTTAATTATTTAATTATCTAAAGCTCTCACAAAAAGGGAAAGGGGGACACATGTCAGAAGGCTATCACTTATGCTGCTTAATCCCTATTGGCTTGACCTGGGGAGGTCCAATGAGGCAAAAGCCAGACTAACTTAGCAGCTAGGGCTCGCCCAAGTGAGAGAGGGGGCTGATTTTTTGCTTGGCATTGACACTCACACTCTCACACTTGACCATGTGTGAAGGGAAAATACTCTATCTCCTCCCAAGCTTTAATGGAGAGCTCATCACCTACTCCAAGCTTGTGAGATAGAAGCCTACATCAACACTCTCTTGGCATGTGGATGCAAATCCAACCAAGAGCCAAGCTTCAATGCATGCTCATCTTCTCTACCAAGCTAATTACTAAGCTAAGCTATGCTAATATGAGTGATTATGTGAGGAGATGTACTTCTTTCTCGTAAGATACTTCTTTTTCCTCTCAATCTACTCTCATACCCTGCTAGCTCTCACCATCTTCGAAGGTGTGTGAGGTCTTGGGTCTGAGAACGGGGATAATTCAAGTTGTGTTTGATTAAGTGTTTTGCTTGGTGTATGAAGCTTCCATCTTCATTGCACTAGCTAGTCTTGAAGGAACACAAAGAATTGTATTGTACAATGTCTCTCTTGATGGGAGAAACCATAATACAAAGCCTTTTGGAGGGGGGACCGGCTCCATGCAAATCCGGTCCTCAACTGTTGTCAATAGCTTAATTGCTCTCTCTTTTGAAAGTATTGTCGATGCTATCTAACTAGGTGTTATGCTTTTTGTTGCTCTCTCCACCCAAGCACTCTTGTAATTCTCATTAGGAATCTATTCTAATGAAATGCCCACTATGTTCATGCTAATTTCCGCTACAAATAAGATTTTAGGCCATTAAATGTTACAAAAAGCAATGGAGGAGACACCTCCCTTGGAGTTCCTGCAAACCCCAGCAACAAAAGGTGATCTCTCACTCTTTCTCTCTGTATTTCCAACAGTTGGTTACAAATTGTGTGTGTGTGTGTGTGTGTGTGTGTGTAAACAAAGAAAAACCCTGATTGTTGTTCAACACACACACACACACAAAACACACCTCAACACATACTTCCATAGACAAAGACACACACACACACATACACACAGACACACACACAGAGATATACACATTCTCTCTCTCCCTCCCCTCTCTGTCCCCGTTACTAACGGCGCGCAGAGCCAACCAAGCACTGGCTGCAGCTCTCTCCGCGCGCCTATAGTATAGTTATGACTCTCTCAAAAGGCAGTTTACATCCTTACGCGCCTTTCCCTCAATTGCACTTAAGGCGCGCGTAGAGAGTTGTAAAAAGTTCGTTTTCGTCCCTGCGCGCCTTTAGTACAAATAGACACATACAAAGAGAGAGAGAGAGAGAGAGAGAGAGAGAGAGAGAGAGAGAGAGAGAGAGAGAGAGAGAGAGAGAGAGAGAGAGAGAGACTATGTGTGTTTCTGTTTGTGCTTTGGTGAGAGACAGAAATATATATATATATATATATATATATATATATCTGGAGAGAGAGAGAGAGAGAGAGAGAGAGAGAGAGATAGAGAGAGTGAGACTTGTCATGTTCCCTGATGAATAGGATTCAGGTCCAGTAGGCAGAAGAGGCTGAAACCAGACCCAGAGCTTGTGCCAGGATTTCAACCTTTGCAGGCTCAGTTGCTTAATGTTTCTGCCAAAAGAACTGTTGACTTTTGTCAGGACATATCTGAAGAAAAGTCAATTGGTGAAGATCAATCAGAGAAGTCACCAGGGCAAGAGGATCACTCACCCTACAAGTCTGTGGTGCCCTGTACAGTAATTCTGAAAAAAAATACAAGAAAGAGGAATATAGACTTCTCAGATGATGCAGATGTGCTAGAAAGTAGTCCCTGTGCAACTAAATGTAAAGCCAAAGAGGATGTGTCTTCTCTGGAAGACCCAGCTGCAATTGATGAGAGGCTGTTTTATTTTGCAGCATCTTGTGGTGCTGGGGACAAGTTTGATCTAGTTCATTCTATGTTTAATCCAAAGTTTGACATTGAAGACCTGTTAGCTCAGCACAGTAATTTCTTGCAGTCCTACATTGATAAGTTTGAAGTGATGGTGCAGGTAGGGAGAGTTGTTCTGCCTACTATGACTCTTGTGCATTTAAATGACTGTGGTGGAAAGGGACAGGGACTAAAGAAGTATAGGGAATTACCACCTTCTTGCCGACATTCAGCCTGCCCTTTGCATCGAAAAGAATGCAAACTCATTCAGGAAGCCTTTGGCTTCATGATTTACCTGAACAGCCTGTTTGGATTCCTCATGCAGAATCCTGATGAGGTGTTAGAGGAGCAGGATGCAGCACCAGATGAAGAATGCGAGGAGACAACTCATATACAAGAAGTCGAGGAGGTTGAAGACACAGTCAACCTTGAGGTTGAGGCAATTGAAGTACAAAGAAGTAAGATGCTCTCTGTGAAAACCACAGAAATCAAACTTCCATTGGATGTCAGTAACTTCACTGAGAAGCATGCTCAGATGATGTTGCTTGTTGTGCCTGACTTCAGGATTGGAGACAGGACCTATATCTTCTTACATGATGTGCAAAGTGTCTTTTATTTAAGGGAGGATTTCTCCCTGGCTATTATTTCCATAGTCCAAGAGGAGAGGAGTGGATTTGTTTCAGAGGATAGTAGTGATGATGAGGCAATGGAAACATCCAGCAATCCAATGGAATGCCTTCGAAGATGCTTTGAGAAAGCTGAAAAATACAAGGAGACACTACCTGATGAAGCCACCTTCCAAGCAATAAGACAAATCCTAAGACCATCAACAAGTAACAAAGAAGTGGAGGATTGGTTTAACCATTCAGGTCAGGGGTCAACTACATCTGTAGACGTGTGGCAATAAAACCTCTCTCTGCAGGATGAGAGCTTCATGGTATCTCTCTCTCTCTCTCTCTCTCTCTCTCTCTCTCTCTCTCTCTCTCTCTCTCTCTCTCTCTCTCTTTGTGTCACTTCTGACATGGTATGTGCAGTCTTGGATTGCTGACAAGGCGCCGGACTCGAGAGTATCGAGGAAGGGATGCGGCCCTAGCGCAGTACCTTTCAAAGCTTTGCGAGTCGCCGATAGTAGTTTTTCACAATTCCATGTCACAAGAGGGTTCAATAGCAACTTACACATTCAAGACACTATCACGCTTCTTGGGTGGACCGGTGCTGCCCAAAAGTGCTGATAAAGTCATTCTTGTGGACAAAGTGTTTGCTAGAGATTGTTTTGGTTACTGCCCGGGCTATACAGGTGGTCGGGCAGCGTATTACTACACCTACACAACAATGGCACTAGCTCTTGGTAGACAAAACCCAGATGAACTTTTAGAGTATGGCAAACATCTCATGATTCGTTACAAGGGTGACGTGCCAAAAAAACAAAATTGAACCTTCAAAATCTTGATACACTTCAAGTAGCAATTGTATAAGATCATGTATTACATAAATTTTGTACAATGTCATCCACTCAGAGTATCTTTCTCCACTTGTGATTCACATACACCATTGTCTCTCTCCACCTTCGTTGACTTTCACGAGCTCCGGAGTTGTTGTATGCCATTGATCTTTTAACTTTTTGTTGTTGTAAATGTCTGATGGCTTGTGCTGTTGCTGAATTTTCCAAGACTTCTTTTGCCTGCATTCGATGAATGATTCTACGATAGAACCATTCAAATAGTTCTCTCAAACTCTTAGCCTTGATTCGAGAGCCACCATGTCGTGTGTGCCTGAAATAAGCATTTCTCGCCATGTAATGAGACTTTTCCATCCCTTGGTTATTCCATATTGCCGGGTTCCCATACTTTTGTATAAAATATGGTAAATGATTGAAGATGATGTGCTGGATATGAAAACAGATTACTTAGAATGTTTTACAGTCACATATTTGCACATAAGAGAGAAAGAAATACATGATAATACCATGTAGTGAGTAATCTGGGTGTCTGTCCATGCTGCCTTGAATGATTTTTTCAGAAGGTTGAGATTTTCCTTGAACTTGTTCATATCACCTTGTGACCAGCCATCTTTGTCGCACATCAAAAATAGGATGTCTATTGATCGCCAAACCTCAGCCTTCGCGTTACGAGTAGTTGGTTCGTGGTCTTTGACTGCAATATGTAGCTTTTTCCAGCTCTGATACTCTACCTTGCTCACATAAGATGTGTTATATATTTTTCCATGTTTTGTTAGCTTCGGATCTCTTGTACCTTGGGGCTTAGATAAAAACCTCCGTGCCTTCACCCCACCGATGGATGGTTTGCATGGGACATCCTTCTCAGCAGTTGATCTCTTTTCATCCCGCTGGATTTTCACATTGCCACCATGAAGCCCCATATCCGACAGTACTATTTCTAAGCACTGCAGGGCTACTTGTCGTTCTGCGGAGTTCTTAATCTTCCAAGCAAACCCGATGTATAAGTAGACCAATTTCTCCACAATTCTACAAAGGGCATGCATTGTACAAATGTGGACATTCACAAGTGGTATTTTCAAAACCGATCGAAAAGCAGGATCCTCAATGTGACGTGTTGGAGCTTTTCTCCACCACTTTAGGTCCATGACCTTTGCAGGCTCCATGCAGAACAAACACGGCGACTTTGCCATTGCACCCATTCCACAATTATACATGCACTTTAATGTTTTGAGGTCACCTGCAAGATGCCACTGAACTTGAAAGTCTCCCCTTCCATCTAGATGTAGTACCTCTCCCTGGTTAGTCTGTCAATCAATCACCTCCGGAATATTAGTTTGATGGAACACCCAATATAGAATCTCATGATCTTCTTTCTTTACCTGCAACACAAAATAAATGAGACTTAAGTAGATGTGAACATTTGAGCTTACCTAAGAATCTCGCTTACCTCAAACGCACCAAGCCACCATATGTTAGATTCTAATTGAACACTAAAATATAAAGGATCATCACTGGGACACTTTGAGAGGGCTCTATTCATTAAAGTAATAGTAACACGCTCTAGCTTTTTCTCTTTAACAAGCTCACACTCGTCCAATTTTAACACAAAATGTAATACCCCTCGTGACTCTTCAAATGTGATGTTGTAAAACTCCACCATTCTCTTCTGTAATATCCGCAGGTCCATAAAAATATTGTTGAACTCATCATATGCCATGTTTTCTCCATGGCCACTGTAAGTTGCTTTAATATGAAAGGGCTGTCCAAGATAGTCTCCCTGTGCCTCGTTAAGTTGAAGCCTCTCTTTCCAAACACTTGAGGCTGATGGTAGAAGTTTGGATTTTATACCCTTCCTAACAAAGATGGATGAGATAGACTTTTGGATAGCCGAATATCCTCTTTTGCTTACACCAAGTGAATCAAGTGTGCCTTGTATATCTTTTGCAGGCACTGAGTTCGCTGAAATAAAGCGGTCCACTACATTTCGTTGTAGGACCTTAAACTTCTTGTCATGTACTATATCTGCTGCCAGGCTTCTACTTATAAGTGGCTTCAATCTTTTTCCTATATTGGCTTTGGGGTCAATGTTTTCCTTGTCAGGATAGATTGAATCTCTACATGAAGACAATGCATAAGTAAATAACAGAAAATTTGCTTCACTAACACTATTTAGGCACATGAAAACAATGCATAACAAGAAAAAACAAAAAGATTACTTAACTAAGACAATGTAGCCAACCAAGAAGCATCACCTTAATGCTCGGATTCTTTTCTTGAGACCTCCTGATGCAACCTGCAATGTTTCAAGATTGCGCAATTTCTTCTTTCGGATACGACCACCCAAGATGGTGTCCTTCATTTGACAACTTCGCACCTTTCCTTTTAGTTCTTGTACCTCTGTTTTATGTTGCAAAATGGTAACCTGATCTGTAGAATGTAAATGTGAAAGGCGAACGATCTCACATTGTTGAGCTTGGAGAATGCTCTTGTAAGTTTCAGCTTCTCTTGTAAGAGATTTACAATCACCCAGAAGGCCCTTTTCTCCATCACCAGCAAAGGTCAATAAGCTTGTAGGATTGACAAACGGTGGAGACGCATTAGTCATTGGATTCTTAGGGTAGAGAGAGCCTCTCGTCCAGATATCTATGTTTTTAGCTCCCTGAGCTCTGAGCGTGTCTATGGAAGCGGGAGGTATATGTGTGTTTGTTTTACTGCGCTTAATCAATGGTTGGTACTCATTGTCCAAATCAATGTGAAGGTGATATTTGGCTCGTTTCTGGGTAACATTTGTGCCATTTGAGGAGTGCGCCATTAGCCAAATGTGCAGGTTTAATGGAAAGTGAATAGCGGCTGCGCCTTCGTCCCTCCATGTTAGCCTCATTCCCTCCATATTGACGAGGTTCATTCAATGCAACTGAAAAGAGGATTATCCCTCAATCACTACGAACGAATGTTCAGAAGAGTAAGGAATCTACTTAAAGTACACTTTTTGAACTTTTACTATGAAAGACCCAGCTCTTTTATTTGCCATTTTTCTAGAGAGAGAGTGCAAAAAATACATTTTCTTAGAAGGCCCTCCAAATGACCTCCGAGGACAAAAAGATCAACTATGGAATGCACTTTGATAACTGTAGCTGCATTTGAGCATTACGATGTTTGTGTGGTTTGATTATGTGATTGAACGTTTGCTATATGGTATGATATGCATATCATCTTGCTACTTGGAATTTAGTTTGGTTTTGAGGCTTTTTGAGTTGATTTTCTAAGTTATATTGAGATTATGGTAAGTATGTTGTTTGATATTCTTCAAATATGATGCTCAATCAAAAACTGATGAGAAATCATGCTTTTTTAAAAGTTATATTTCATGCTAATAGGAGATGTGCATGAGCATACATTCCCACAAGCAAAGACATGCATGCATGTTACATTAGATTGTTTGGTGATTGAAGGATTGCACAATCTAATGTAGACTTTTCTCATGTCACAATAATATTTGAAGATATTGTTAGTATAAGACGAGCATTACAAAGCTAAAAAATAATGTTTCAATTCCAAAATCTTGAAAACAAAAGCTCGCAAATATAAAATCCCCAATGCTCTGAAGCTAGGACCATCCACAAGGTACCACCTTCGTCTTTGAGTGCACAAGAAAGGGAGCCACTCAAAAAATCTAGCAAGAAGAAGGTAGTGAATGGACTGGATGAGTCTATGATTAGTTGCAATTGAAAGTCTTTCATTGAGGAGATGTGGTAAGTTAAATCAAACTTGGCCAAAGCTGGAACTATTGACTTGGGGAAGGAGAAGATTGGAAAGCAATCAGAAGGCCCATCACAAGGTGAGCCAACAACTAGATGAAGGAAGCCAGTCCAGCGGCATTGTGAAGATAACCAGCTGTAAGAGAGATCTTCTAGCTTAGATAACAGTCCTAGTAATGAACAAGATGAACTATATGTTAAGATATGTGAAAGAATCCAAAAGTTTATAATGGAACTTGATGATATTAGAAGAACCTTACCAAAAGATGCAAAGTTTAATAGGAAAAAGAGGAAAGTAGATGCACAAGCTAGGGTAGTAGATTTGGCAGCCATCGTAGATGACGAGGTTCGTGACATTTAAGTGGACTAATGTTGGGAGATGGGGAGACCTGTTGCTTAGAGAAATCAACAATTCCTCATAGACTTCACCATCAACATGTCACCTTCTCTTCCAAATTCAAGTACACACATACACACACACAAAGAGAATAGATTGACAAGGACGTGTAAGAGAGTGTAAGAGGGATTGTAAGAGATGTAGACATAATCAAGGAGTACACAGAATAACACAAGATAGAATACAAGAGAGAGAAGGGAAAATCTAGGGCATCTACACAAGAAAGGCCTAAAGATTATAGCCCCAAACTCCTCGGCACCTCTTGTGGAGTTTGGTATTTAAATTTTGATATTACTTGTTGGTGCCAAAATTTGGAGGCCCCCCTTTTACACTTAGTTCCACTTTAGTTATGAGTGGAGCACATTACTTATTGCATGACCCTCTTAGGGTGAGTTCTCATTGTCCTACTTACAAAACAGCCATAGTGTCTTATTGATAAAAGATCTAAAACACTATGCAAAAGTAAAATGACCAAGAGGATTATTATTCTCTGGTTCCTCCTTCTCAAATCCCAAAATTCCAATCTACAAATCATCATGCACTCGCTATTAGTAAAATCAAATAGACAGCACATATTTAACCATTAAGCTAGTTATCCAAATTGTAGTTAACCACATTCCACAGGAGGGTGCCAAGTCTTGTAACATTCCTCGCACCAAGGATAGCAACTTCCCTCAGTGGCTCAATATAGAATCAACTGGACCGTGAGTGATAGGAAGTGTGGAGAAGGTTTGGGAAGTTGCAAAAAAACTTTTCAGGCATCCATTTGGCAACCTGTGGGATGCATGTCTAACCTCACCATCCTATCTTATTGCAGTATAAGTGAGAACCATGATTAAATTGTCAATCCATGGGATGAAGCTGACTCGACTAGTACATAGAGACTACAAGAGGTTTTCAAAATCTCAGAAAACAACTAACAACTCGCATCTAACTCAAGCTACACTCAAGTGACTGAAATCACCAAAATCCAATCGCTCATCGGCAAACAAATCACATCCGTTACAGCATCAAATGACATCCAAACATAAAGAAACTTCTAGGACATCTTTATAATACCTAGGCACACATGCTTATGGTCTCAAACCCCACTTTAGGTCAAGTTTCAAAATTGCCATTATTAACAACAATGGATTTTTGACCTAGTCGTTTTTGACCCAGAATGCATCTAAATACTTAGCAATGATATCCCAATATCCCGCCTATGCTTAGTTTTTTATTTGAAAGTGTAAATTCCTAGTTATGATGAAATTAGGCCACGGTTCGGTGATACAAAAAGCTAAAAAGTACTGTGATGTGCTTACGTCAATGCGTAGAGCTCGTACCTACGGTTGCAATGCAACAAACGCGTCTATAATGTGACAATCGGGGAGGGAGTAGGAAGCGCAAGAAGGAGAAAAGTGAGCACCGTTAGCTCACGTTGTGTATTTCATTATCCAAAACTTAATAATAACTTACAAAAACTGGCTTTTATACTTTAGTCAAGGTTTTTGGTGGTCAAAACTAATAATCTGGGAGTTCTACCAAAGATGCTTAATGACAGGTTGATACAATCTGGAAGCTTGTAGCCCCGGCTCATTAATTACAGAGTTTATCCAAGAAAATAGGAGTTACAATATTCTCGATTTATCAATATAATAAGTGTTTTACAATGAGAACTCTGAAAAATGGTATTCGTGTTAGCTTGCTGCTAACATTCCCTCCCTCCTCGCCTGTGTCGTCCCTTGACACAGCTTTATGGGCTGAAGTAGTCTTCGGGCTGGTAGCTAGCAAGGCGGTCTTTAAGCGCATTCAGTGCCTTTTGGTATCTGGTTTTCCTTTCTTTATCGGGCACTTGCAAGAACTACATGGTGGCTCTGTTCTTTAGCTCCACTATTGAGTAGCCTACAAACCTTAATGTGAGGTTGTTGATCACTGGTGCAAATATCTTCGTTCGCCAAGGAAGAATCCCGTGTAGAATGCTTCCTTGAATGCCAACATATTTTGTGAAGGTAGAAACATGCATCTGGCGTAGAATCCATAGAGGACTTCTTCGAAAGGTTGGCCAATGAGATCATAGCACAACCCTTTGTTACCCTCAAGGAATGTCATCCAAGGGGCGCCTGCTTGCTCCGGCTCATTGAACACTTCAATGCATGCGAGCAACATTTGGTAGATCTTATATAGCATACCACGTGACAAATATGGTAGACTTTTAAAGAATGACATGGCGCCCTTTAGGGTTTTCACCATGTACTCTTCAGTCGTTGGTCCCTTTTCTGGAGCAGTGAATTTGTGGTAGTTTAGCCAAGTTGGCCGCTTCTTGAGTAGTGTCTCATGTGCTATCTAGGTCCTTACTCTTGGTACATGACAGAAAGTCGAATCTTTTTGCAGGGCCGCAGGTGCTCTCATGAACAGAATCAAGTATCTTGGGTTTTTGTTCATCCAGCTCAACCTCCACTTTGAGTGGTCTTTATCTGCACCCTCGACTTGCATGTCTGTGTAAAGTCTTTCTTTTACCTGTAGTAACTCAAATTTTATCAGAGGGTATGGCAGGGAATGTTGGTGCCATTGCACATTGATTTGATTGGGAATGAGTTGTGTAACTTTGACGGAGTGGAGAACTCTCAACTCCCAATCCATCGCTGCCTTCCACTGCTCATCTACCTCTTGTGTAATCTTTTCTTTCAGTGCATCTTCTTCAGCCTTTGAGAGTTGGACCATGGGCACTGTTTCTTCTTCTGTAATGGTTACCTCAAAATCTTCCTTGCCACTCAGCTCTACTATGGACTGTGTCTCAATCTCGGCAAATGATACTGAGGGGATCTCTATCTGAGGCTGCTCCAAAGTGCTTACCTCTTCTTGCATTTCTGGCTTTCCCTCTCTCAATAGCTGGTTGACTCTTTTGAGTTTAGCTATCTCCTTCAGCAGTTCATCTTCTCTTTGGACCCACATCAAGGCCAGGTCTCTGCACTGAGATTGCTCTAACTTCAGCTCTAGCTCAAGGTCTTTATTTCTCTTTTCTAGTTCCTTGTAGACATCGTCTGTACCTTTGATCAAGGCAATGGCTGGGTTTTCTTGTATTTGTCGTAAGAATATCGCATGATCATTGATCCTTTGTTGCAAGTACTATAGAGAAACATTGGCTACATCTAACTGTGCCTAGATTTTTTGAGCTTATAGAGTGGTAGTTAGAATTTCATTTGTCACTTTTGTCAGCTGATCATCCTTGGATTTGCATGCATCTCATAGTTTGGTCAGCGGCTCACCCAACTCTTCCATTTCTTTTTATTGCTTATCTCTAGCGAGCTGATGTTGTGCAGCTTCTGCTCTTAGCTCCTGCACTTGTCTCTGAAGATCGGTGATGACATTAAGTTGGTTGTCTAACTCCCCTTGGAGTGCGTCGATCACCATCTCTCTTTGGCCCTTGTGCTACGGTCAAGTGTTGCTAAGCGAAGTCTTTCAATCATATACTGCATTTTCTTAGCATAGTCGTTAACTTGCAGGATGACTTCGTCATTCAATTGCCAATCTTCATTGCATGCCAACTGGGTTGATGTTTCTTCAGTCTCTTGTGTGTCTTTTGGCTGTGTCAAGACGGTTGGTTGCTATTGTTCTTGTAGCCGTGGTTGTTCTTTTTCCGTGGAGGTAGAGGGTTGTGCTCTGGTCTTCTCTTGTTGTGCTGTGGTAGAGGGTGGTTCATCTACCTTTTGCTCCTTTGGATGCTCAAACTATGTGGTGTCGTCTTCCGTTGTAGGACTTGCTGCCTTTTCAATCTCTGGCTTTATCTCTATTGGCTACTCTTGAGTAGATCCAGTTGCTTAATGTGTAGATTCATCTACCTGCTGCTGTTTAGGCTCTTGTGTATCTTCAAATTCCTTCTTATTCAGGCTCTTGTGTAGCTTCAAATGCTTTCTCTTGTTCAGGCTCAGCTTCTTTAGTTGGCTCATTTGTGGTGTCTTTAACCTCCCGTGATGGTGGTGGGCTCGGCATGGGTTGATCTTGGTGTTCAAAGACAGGAGAAGAGATGCAGGGATACACCTCACCTTGGGCATGTTGTACTTCTCCTTGTGTAGTGGTCTCCTCTCCTCTCTTTTGTTCTTCCTCCTCTTTTGCCTTCCTTGCCGCTTCTTCGGCTTCCTTTAGCTTTAAAGCTTTTGCTTCTTGGTACATACGTTCCAGTGCTTCAGCGGGTTCTTCAGCCTCTTTCCTTGTGTGATGCTTGGTCCTTGGTCCCTTAAGTCCACTAGGCACCCATTTTTTCGGGTCCTTTCCTTGTGCTTGTCGATTGCATTGGTATTCATGTTTCTCTCTTTCAAACCAGGCTTGCTTTTGCACGGACTCTTCTTGGTGTGCTGCCATGGCTTTTCTCTTCATTTCTTCCCTTCGTGCTCTCTTTTCTTCATTATCTGAGCTTTCACTGTTGTGCCTTTCTAGTGAGCTTTCAATCGATTCTTCATCAAATTTGTAGGACCTCTTGGCTGATCTTGTAGCACAAGGAGATGGTTGAGATGATAGTATCCAAGAGTTTGGGTCTGGGGCACGTGGTAGGTTGTTGGCCATGCCAATGGCATGGCATGCAATTCTGGTCAATACCTCTGGTGCACCCAGGTAAGTAATCTTTCCTTCTTTCTTTGTGCCTTTCAAAGTGGTTAAGACATATTGTGTGTGGTCCACCCGTTGCCTAGTTGTTGACTTGAGGACTTGCGTGAAAGTGAGGGCAACCGCATGATTTGGCTTGGTATACCTTGGTGGCCTCTTAGCAAAAAAGTGGAAGTATTGGTGGTATAACCTGGATGGCTCTTCCACGTGCTTGTGAATAAGGTCCACAAAGATGGCTGCAACGATTTCTTCGGTGAAAGTACCTGTCGTTTTCGTGTCCCTTGCCATCATTGTCATTCCTTCTATGGGCAGTCTGAGTGCTTCTGCCACTATTTCCTTGGTTATCACCACTTCAACTTTGTTCCCCTAAGGGTCAAAAATATGGATAGTTCCATCTTCTTTGATCGTGGATAAAAGCTCGTAAGCTTTTTGGAAATTCACACCACACGGCTCCTGTTCATACAAATATTTGAGCCCTAGCCTGCAGTTGGCTTCTTTGTTCTCAGGCTTCGCGGCGACACCATACACTTCTTTTGGTAGGAGTTGCAACTCTACTTGATGTTCATTCTCACTCTTGAATCTGCCGGTGAACACTGTGGTGTTATGCTCTTCTAGCTGTTCTTTTGAAAGATAGGTTGCCTTGACGGCTTTGACTGAATCTAGATCCAGTTGTTTTGCAGATAGCTCCTGCAACTTTTCTTTCTGGTTGAGCTTCTTCTTGGCCCTCTCTGCTGCTTGCATGGCTCCTATGAAGTGTCAAAGTTAGCAGATTTGATGGATTTTTCTCTGAAATGTCCTTTAGACTGAATTGCTGACAATTTTGGTCCAATTTGCTTCAAATCAATTTTTGAACAAGCATAGATGCATAAAAACATGCAAGGAACAAAATTGTAAAGTCCAAACAAAATTTTGCAACCAAAGTAAATAATCGCAATTATTTACAGCAGCTGAGTATTTTTTTCCACATTTTGCAAACTTGGCATCACAGGCTTGAAGTATATACCAAATACATACTTTGAGTGAACTATGGGCTCATTTGGATGCATAAGGTGAAAATGGTACCAGATTTTGGCTTTAGGTCTCTGAAATAGTAGATATAATGGAAATTTGAGATTTTGAGCTCCACGGTTCAAACTTAGCTACTACGTTTAACACGTCATGTACTTTGGATGTATGATGGCAAAATATCAAAATTCACCCATTTTGACTGGAAAGTAAATAATCGTCATTATTAACATTTCTACCAAAATCAACATTTTTTGGTACAAATTGCTTCTAGGCATTGTATAGACTCTGGTATGAGATATGAGGTGATTTGAATCAAGAAAAGTGGTCCATAACCCAAAATTTGGCTTGCAAAGACTTCTTTGCGTTTTCTGGCAATGTTCCAAGTGATAGGTGCTCAATTTGGCTCATACTTGATTTTTGGCATGTAATAGGTGTGTACACATGATAGGTGAGGTGATGATACAATTTCCAAGAAAAAATAGTGCAAAAGTAAATAATCGCGATTATTTACAGTAGTCATAATTTTTTTGTAAAACTTAAAAATTTTGACCTAAACACATTCTATACACCTAAAACAAGTCCTAAATTGAATTTGGTCAAGTTTGGTCTTGTCGACATTACTTTGTGCTTTGTCGACTCTGAAATCTCTTATTTTTGTGACTATATTGCCTGTTGAGTTGGTCAATCAATTTTGAGGCTTTGGACTTGTCCACAACATAGTCGTGAAGCAACTTATCTAATTCTGGTTCATTTGGAGTCAATTTGACCCCTATGTCGAATTTGACGCTTTGTAGCCCTTGAACTGTTTTTTTGCTTTTTGAGGGCTTTGCTTGATTGATTTCACAAAACCAATCTTATACATTGTATATGAACCTCGTAGGAAAGCTGTCTGTGGAGTCAGCTCAGAATTTTGGCATCTGCTGCCAAAAACCTAGCTTTTCTATTGGGGACCCCCTTGACCCCTTCCAAATGGTCAACTGATGATATAGAAAGGTTCTATTATGTTAGGGCATGCTACAGTTCAAATCCTATATAGTTTGGTCGAGCTGACGAGCTGAAGGGCCGCTATGGTCAGTTTTTGGTCGTTGGCCTTCGTGCACTGCTCCATTTCTAGGGTTTTTTCTAGGGGTTTAGACTAGCTACCGCCGTACAAAGTGGATCATTGACGAGTAAAGAACTTACCCCTCATGTCTTGTGTGAGACGGTGATGAAAACGGGCAACTGTAGACTCCGGAAAAGACATGCGAAAGAGGTCGAAAAGCTCTCTCTGCAAAGGCCACAAGTGGAAATGAGGTGGTTTTAGCCTACCTTGGATATCTATACCCAGACTTCCCAAACCATTTTTCCCCAGATTCCCCCGTTAGTCCTACTAGGCCGTGAAATCTAAGCTAAACTCAAAAATTTCCTTGATCGGATTCCTGTAGCTCATTCTGCAAGAATTTTGCAAAAGTAGGTATGGCCTCCTAATTTAGGTTTCCCGCTTCCATCTTCTGATTTTATTGAAAATTTTTGTGCTTGTTCGCCTTGTCTTTCTGATCACCATCATGTCTTCCGTTTTTTCATCTGATCTTCTTTGCTATTTATTATTAATTTTTGACCTGTTTATTGAGAAAATCAAAGAAAATAACAAAATGCTCTAAAAAAGTAAAGTGAAAATCAAATAATTAAGAAAATACATTGAAAAACATAGCTTTATTGTTTTTTGTTGGATTTCTCTATTTTTAAGTTTCATATCAATAAAAAATGATGAAAAATAACCAAAAAGGACTATTTTTTATGATTTTCTGATAGTATATACATTATTTACACTCATCAAGAAAATATTATTAGTGAATTTTCCCTTGATGATGAATTATAAGGGCATTATTAGGTAATTTTGCAAAAAATCACACGTTAACATCAAACTTTTTCCTCCCTCTTCAAACATTGTCCTTAATTACATAGTGCCCTTCCACCCCTCCTAGATAGCGTACTCGGGGACGACTGTGTGCACGGGTTGAATAATTGTGTTTATGCATAGCCGTGGTTGTCTCTACCATGCATTGAAGATCAATGCAATTCAAACCACTATGCTTTGATGTCGAGGTTTGCTACTGATGTCTTCCAAAGAGAAAATCTTGTAGCTTCTGTGCTCTCTGTTTGATTGTACCATCAGGATGCTTCAGCACGCTAATTGCTTGAGCTGTTAGTAGCACTTTGACTGTTGTCGAGCTTTTTTTCTCCATTGGTAGCTTGGTTTGCTTGGTGTTGTATGGTGTGGTGGAGTCTTTTGAGACTTAACTCGCCATTGCTTGATTAGTTTTACGGTTTGTGGAAAAGATAACTGCTCCTTTTTCTTCCAAACCAATTTCAAGTTAGGTTCCTTGCTCGGAGATGCGCGTCTTTGTGTTTTTACCCTTGGAAACTTCTTTTGTTTTATCGGTGATGTTTTGGGCACCCAGATTTGAATCGGCTTATCCTTAAGCTGTGCTTTTGGTACCCAAATTTTCCTGACTTCTTGCATGCTACTTGTAGCATTTGCTTGTCGAGGGGATGGAGAAGATTGATTACTTCGTGGTTTGGTCTGCTGATTCTTTCCTTTCCATTCCTCCTTGCTTGGTGCAATTGGAACAATGAGTTGCCCGCCTTTAGGTGATAGCTTGAGCTGGTTTGTATCCCAATCTGGTACTGCTTGTCTGTCCGCATCCAGGGAATTCCAAGAATCATCGTCTCATTCATGTGTTCATCTGGTCAGCATACAAATTGATGAGGACATGAACATCCATGTACTATCATGTTCAAGTTGACTACTCCCAATGTTGGGATTGGGTTCTTGTTGCATCCTTTGATTGTCGCTATTCTTGCTGTCAATGCTTGACTTGCTACCTTCTTGTACGTGGAGAAACTGACTGCATTTACTCTAGCTCCTGTGTCGACCAAACTATTGGTGCTATGATTGATGAGTTGTACTTTGATGTGCAGGTCCATTCTGTCTAACCAGTCATCATTTGGTGAAACTACATCTTTATGCGATTCCCATTGTCGGTTATCTATTTCCAGAGTGTTGATGAAAATTGGTATCTGTTGATTCCTTGAGAGCAGCTTTCTGTTTGAATACCCAAAGTCGAGCTTCCTCTTGGGCTTCATCAATAACCTGATGTCGGTTAATCCTCCTTTGCATGGCTTCTTGCATTCTTTCTAGCAATTCATTGGTTAGCGGAAAATTGTATTTCTTTAAACGACATCCACTAATCCAATTAGCCATTGGTTCACCATCTAGGGTGGACAATTTTACTGCTCCACTTGCAGATACATCTTCGATGATAAACGATCCGTTTCCCTTTTTCTTAAACTTGGGAATGTGCTGCTTAAGGGAACAGACTAAAACTAAGTCCCCTTTCTTGAATATTTTTGTGATTAAGTGGGAATCAAAAAACTATTTTTGTTTCTGCTTTTGTGCATAGATGTGAGCTACAGCAATTAGCCTTTGCTCATCAAGCTTTTCCAAATCTTCAAGTCTTTCTGACAATTCATGTCCAGTCCACTCAAGATTTCTTGCCACCCTTAATGTCGGCAATAGAAATTATATTGGCAGTATGGCATCAAGACCATAAACAAGGTTAAAGGGTGTAGCATTTAAAGTTGTTTTGAATGAAACTCAATAAGCCCATAGAGCAGCATGGACATTCATTTCCCAGCCTGTCCTTCCTGAACTAACCACTTTAGTCAGCATCGAGCTAAGAATTTTGTTTGTATGCTCAGCTTGTCCGTTTGCTTGTGGGTGATAGGGAGCTGATTTGTTATGGATGACCATAAACTCATCAAGCAAATACTCAATTACCTCATTGAGGAAATGAGTTTCCTGATCACTGACAATTTCTATTAGAAGTCCATATCTCGTAAATACATACTCATATAAGAATGCAGCAGTGGTTTTGGCATCATTCTTTTGAGTTGCTTTAGCCTCAATCCACTTGGACAAATAGTCCGTAGCTACAATGATATATTGAGCTTGTGTTCTATAAGAAGGTGGCTGTATTGGCCCAACAAAATCTATACCCCATTTTGCGAAAGCTCTAGCCCCCATCATTGGTCTTAAGGGCATGCTATCTTCACATGTTGGCATTTTTGCTCGTTGACAAGAATCACACTTTCGAACATGTTCTTTGGCATGTGCAAAAAGTGATGGCCACCATATGCCTGCCATCAAGATTTCTCTCATGGTGGTCTCACTAGAAAAGTGACCTTTAGCTTATCATAAGCATGTGCTTGTTCTATAATCGAAATATACTCGTCTTTATTTGCACAAAGATGCAAATGTTGATCTTTGCCTCTCCGATACAGTTGGTTCCCAATAAGAGCATAGTCACTTGCTTCAGTTTCAATTGCTCTTTGACGGCGTTTACTCATATCCTCAGGAAATGTTCAGCTTGATAAGTAAGTAAACAGATATTTACTCCACTTAGGAACAAGTGACATTTGAAACAATGTTACATGAGGTATGGGTGTTTGTTTTTGTCATTGAGGACAGTCCTTTACAAAAGATCGAACATCACTCCTCATAGTCAGCCAAAATACTCCAAATCTCAAGATTCGTTGCATAGTTTGGTCTTCCGAAAAGTGAAGTCCTACTATGGTAATATGTGCTTGACATAGGTACTATTTTTTCTCTTTAGTATTAATACATAAGAGCAATATTCAATCTCGATTTCTTTTGTATAGCCTACCAGCTAGTAATTGATACATAGCCAATTACTCGATTAATCCGATCGTAATAGGAAGTGGTATTTGTGAATCCACTTGAGCTATTGTCATCAATGACGCCATGTTTTCCGACCATCGAGGTATCATTTCTATGAGAACAAATAGGCATCTGGTAGATCATCGTCTATCACTTTAGGTGATTCTCCTGAAACAATCCTTGACAAATGATCTGCTCATTGATGTGTAATGCCCTTTTTGACAACCAGAGTGAAATCAAATTCCAAAAGAATGAGGAACCATCTCACTATTCTTCCTCTATTGCATGGCTTGTTGACCAAGTACAACAAAGCTTGGTGGTCCACAAAGAACACAAACTTGTTGGCTAATAGGTAATGTCTATACTTTTTAATGGCATAGATCATTCCTAATCCTTCCCTTTAGGTGGTGGTGTAATTATTTTCCACCATGTTCAACTCTCGGCTAGCATAAGAAATAGGAAAGTCAATTTTCTCGTCTCCTAGTTGAGCTAGTATACAACCGATAGAAAAATTGGAAGCATCTATATGTATGTGGAATATCTTATTCCAATTTGGTGCTTTCAATATTGGAGCTGAGGTGAGAGCTTGTTTAAGATTCATGAAGGATTCTTCACATGTCTTGGTCCACTCAAAGTGTGTAATCAAGCTATACATGGGTTTTGCAATTATAGAGTACATGTAGATGAACCGTCGGTAATATCCACAATGCCCTATAAAGGCGTGTACCCCCTTGACTGTCTTGGTCTAGGCAAATCAACAATAACATGATTTGTTTCAATATCAGTAGCTATGACATTTTTAGACATTATATGTCCAATAATTTTTTCTTGTCTACCCATGAATGTGCACTTTTCAGGATTTAAGAAATCCTATAAAGTCTACATTTTTCGAATACCTTTTTGACGTGTTCAAAATGATCAGCCGGGATTGATGAATGTATGCATAGATCATCCATATATACTTCTAAGAATTTTCTAAGATATTCTTTAAAAGCATGGCTCATCAACCTTTGAAATGTGGCTGGAGGATTAGTTAACCCAAATGGCGTAACCCGATAGGCAAAAATACCCCATTCTATTGCGGAAGCATTTATGTTGATCTTTTGGGTCAACCAAAAGTTGATTGTATCCCAAAAAGCCATCTAAGAAGCTGTAAGCTTCTTTTCCTGCAACTCGTTCTAAAACATGCTCAGTGATTGAAAGAGGAAAGTTGTCTCTAATGGTAGCTGCATTCACTTTTTTGAAATTAACACACACTCGTAATTTTCCATTCTTCTTGGATACTACCACAATTGGAGACACCCAATCTGTGAGTTCGGTTTCGTAAATGAATTTGGCTTCCTTTAGTTTTTCAATCTCTTCTTTTATCTTCCTGCCAAATGTTTCATTATACGTGTATGGCCTTTATCTACTTAGTTTCTCATCATCTCTCATGGGTATGGTATGTTTACAAATTTCTAGATCAACACCCTTGAGATCCTTGTAAGACCAAGCAAAGATCTCTCGGTATTCTTTTAGCAAGCTTAGCAAGAGCTCTTCTTCTTTCTCTGTTAGGTTGTTTGCAAAGTAAGCAGATCTAGACTCTTCTCTTGGTTCAACCAGGTCTATCTTTTTAGCATTTTCAAACGCTTCGTAGGACTTGCCCTGTTTCCGTAGTTCCCTAACAGGTTGTTCGACTATGATTTTTCGATCTTGGAGAGTATACGTTTTGTAATGGGATGGAACACTCATTACATCCTTACCATCCTCTTCCGTGGTTTCCATTTTGGTCGTATATATCTCCTTTAGAGCTTTTTTCAACTCTTGATATTTCTTTTTTCGTTCAACTCGTGTCATGATTGGCTTCTAATCCTACTGGTTTGCTTGAGTATCCTTCCTTGATTTGCTCGATGTTTTAGACATTTTTGGATTTTTGTTTGAAGGATATCTGCCAGTGATTTTGTCCTTGACACAATCAATTGTGTTCTAGTGGAGACTGATGGCATAGGTCATGTTTTCACATTTCTGGTGTCTCTTTTTCGTCTATCCCATTTTTGTCTTCTTGATTTCTGGTTGGGAAAGTCAAAAAGCTTTTTCTCTCCTCCTTTCAAGAGTAGCTTAGCTCTCACATGTTCTTTTTCTGACCCCGAATCGTCTGAGGTAGTTGAGTGTTCATCTAACTTACCTTTTGAATCGTAGTAGAGGTTTGAAAAGACTTTTTGACCTTTCATCAAGTCCTTGGGTTCCTCATTCTCATCATCAATGTTGAGGGTTGGAATCATTTGGATGGGAACTATGTTGTAGCCATCCCCATTGCAAAATTGAGTAGGCATAGATGTATTCACACATACATCCATTGTTGCTAAATTTGAGTCCACTCAAATGGCTCAAACAAATTCTCTGGAAAGGGTTAAGGTACATAGGCATCGTCTGTGCAATCCCTTTCTAGAATACATGCTTCTCATTTCAAACTCCCATTTTCTGAAGCTCCGCACATCCAAATAGGATTGTCTTTGTTTAACCAGGATGGAAGCTTAGTTTCAGCCGAAGAGACTGAATCAAACTCTTGTATGGGTGTTTTCAAGACATCTCAATAAGTGTGATTTTTTATATTTACTCTTGTTATAGATCGCACTTGCTTCAAGTACAAATAATTGTTTCCCCAATCTTGGATAAGTTGTACTTGTCACATCAAAGGTCTTCCCAATATGATTTCATAATTGAGTTTTTTCCCAAAGTCTACTATGGAAAAAGTGTATTGATATTCAATTCCACAAGAATGACTATCACATTTTCAATCAGCCCTAATGGTCTCTCAATGTGTCCATTGGCCAATTGCAATTTCATTCGAGTTTGTCTAATGGCTGGTTGTCCCAGGATTCCCATACTGCTTTTGTTGCTATGGCTATGCCTGATCTAGTATCTAGTATTGCGATGGTTTCAATGTCATTATATTTCACTAGAAGGGTGGTGTTTCCTTCTTCCCATTCTGAATATTCTCCGTCTTTGTTCATTGGAACATACCAAATCTCTTTGTTGTCCATTTCGTGTTTCAATTTTCCCAATTTTTTTGAGATTAGGCCCGTTATCCCCACCTTCTCTAGGATTTTTTGTAGATCATTCCATAAATATGGTCTGAGTTTTAACAGTTTTCCCAAGGTAAGAGTGCATTGGATGGGTGTATACATGATTGAATGAATGTTGTCTACTTCTAGGGTCTGTTCAGATCTTTTTACTTGAATGGTCTTACACACTATGGATTCATCTTCGTTATCTCCCAAGTAAGAGGGTAATGTTTTTAAGGTCAATGGTTTCGATATTCGTAAAGCTTCAAATCCGCAATCCCCATACAAGGATTGTACATCCATACTCATATCAGAAGGTAGGTTATCCAACCAAACTTCCTCTATAGGAGTTGACTTTAGAGTTAGACTCCCATCATTGATCTCTCTAACTTTTTTCCATAAATGTCTTGGCCAGTCTTCCTCTACAAATGGAATTCCGTCTAAGGCATCTTCGTTGTCCGGCACTATAAGATTTGGTCCTTTGTTTCAAGGTGGGGTTCTACCACCACATTAGGTTTTTCTTTAGTGTCTCTTACCATAAGCTCTTCAGGTTTTGCGATACTTTCAAGCTTGGATTTTTGTTTTTCGAGAATTTCTTGTGTGATTCTTACCAAATTTTGATAATCTTTGAGCTTAGCTACTTCCATGTCAGGAGAAGGATAGTTTTTCCATTTGTTTTCCATGTTTTGGCCTGCTTTAAGTCCTGCTTGGTAGGCTTCCAAGGCAGCATAATAGGCTCAAAAATTTTATCAACCAAAATGGATCCTCCAGATTTCATGGTTGTTTCCTTGATTTCACTTCCAGTTCCTTTCACCTTTTCCTGGAATAGCTTTTTTACTTCCTCTTCGTTTCAATCCATTGTTTTTGTTTTCTCATCTCATATCTTTTGCTTCTTCTTCTTTTGATCCTTTGAGAGGAAACTTTTGTATTCTCCGAATCATCAGAGGAGTTGTGTTTCTTTTTCTTAGCCTGGGCTCTAGTGATTACCTTCATTGGAACAATCGGTTCACTCTCTGATGAGCTACTAGGTATCACTTGGACTACGTTTACTACTGTTTTACCCTTGTTTAAAGTATTTTTAGGAAAATCTTTCGAAAAGTATCCTCCCTTTTTGCAACATTGTATGCAATAGGCTTCAACTGGCTTGAGGTTTTTGTCAGAATCTGGACATTCATTTTTCCAATGATCATCTGCACCAGAGTTGTGACAGTTTCCCACTATTGGCTTAATCATGGGTCTTACCATGGGAGGTCTAATACATTGATTAGCTACATAATACATTGGTGCGAGCTCTGGTGGAGCATAAGTCATGGTTTCTTTCATTGGTGGTGGATATTAATTATACCAATCTCTTTCTACCATTACTGTAGATGGACTAGGCTCCGTATAGGGTGTAACAGGCACTAATGCTTGTTCGTCTATGACTCCTTTAGAGTGCATGTACTTTACAGGCACTACATTATGTCCTGGGTACAAAGGTTGTTGACCCAACACAGGTTGAGTTCTTTCCATACCCATTGGTGGTCCTTGAGCTTGGGCCATATTAGGTTGATATCTGTACATGGGTTGTCCTTGTAGCCTCATAGGCACGTACTGAACATTCCCATCATACTTTGGTGTGAAATAGCACTCATGGGTCTCATGGTTGGTCCATTTACCCTCAATTGCACACCATTATTGTGGCCTAATTGGTTGTCCCTGTTGAGGTATCCCTTGTTCTAGTCCTCTCATATGTGTTTTTTGCATGTTGTTCATCATGTCGTTCATCCTTTTGAGCATATCTTCCATGGCTGAAAGTGGTGCTACAGCAACCGTTCCCACTTGTGCTAGTTTAGTGGATGTTGTTTTCTCACTTTGGTTATCCTTAGGGACATCTTTTTCGTTTAAAATATCACAATTGTCTCCTAAGTCAATAGCATCTAACACACACTCTTCTAGGGTTGTATGCTTTTTAATATAGAGTATAACATGAAGTTCTTTGTTTAGCAGTCCCTCTAGAAACAAGGATACGAGTCGTTCTTCTGTAGGTATCTCTAGCCCTGGGTATCTGGTAATGTATTGTTTCATTCAAGTTGAACAATCCCTAACAAACTCACCATGTTTATGTTTAAAGCTGTAGATTTGAGCTACCGTAGTATGTTTGATCCCCATTTTGAAAAAAGCAGCTACAAATCCTTGAGCTAATGTGTTCAAGTCCATGATTGACCTTGGTGGAATGTTTTGAAACCATGTCAATGCTTTTCCTTCTAATGGCATTCCAAACCCCTCGAATTGAGTATGGAAATTGAATATATGTTCTGCTCTTAGCACTTGCTTAAAGCTTTCTCTTAGCACTTTGATCTGAGCTACTGTATTATGTTTGATCCCCATTTTGAAAAAAGCAGCTACAAATCCTTGAGCTAATGTGTTCAAGTCCATGATTGACCTTGGTGGAAGGTTTTGAAACCATGTCAATGCTTTTCCTTCTAATGGCATTCCAAACCCCTCGAATTGAGTATGGAAATTGAATATATGTTCTGCTCTTAGCACTTGCTTAAAGCTTGCTATGTGGTCGTATGGATCCCCTGATCCACTGTATTTTCTGACCCATTTCTGAAAATCAGTTGTTCTAATGCATCTGTTTGGTTCAACTCTCGGTCTCCTGGCAGTTTGTCATGTTCCGAGTCCTTCAAACCAGTCTGTTGGAAATAGTGACTCATGTAGTCCTAGACTGGCCTTAGTGTCACCCGGTTTTCTTCGTGATGGGGTGGTTTTTGGCTTCTTAACATTACTCTCAGATGATCTCTCACGGTGTTCATCTCTTGGAATTGTTTTTGGTCCTTGTCCCAATATCCAATCCCTTATGGAATACCCTTGGTATTTGGTGTGTTCTACCTCCTCATGAGTCATCATAACAAATTTGTTGTTATAGCAATCCCTAAACTGGTAGGTTGGTAGGTCTGATGATCTGTTATCTTTGATCTTGAAGATATAGATGATCTTCATGGCCGTTAGTTGTCCTGATTTGGCATGCAAAGTCCACAGAAGATCTTTTACTTTTCTATCCTCCGAGCAACAGACTCCGATCCTAGGATTATCCGTACTAAGCCATTTCAAAGGAGTCAAATCTACTTTATCGTATCCCTCGAATTCTAAAGTTGGTGGTCCTTCTTTTACTGACATATCTGGGATTATGTTGTTTACTTCTAGCCCCAATTGTCTATCACATCAGAGTTTTCGACTTGTACATACTGAGTTCCGTTTGTACATTTTTCCTTGTTTGTTCGCCCTAATCTCTTCTTCGAACTCAATACCATGATCATCAATGCGAATAGCATACTCCTCGTTAAGGTCCAAGTAAACCTGGGCTCCATGGCGGTTAGTCTTATAAAAAGAGACTATATGCTTATAGCGCATTGTCGTTACGGTTTCCGAGTGAGTCGAGTAAGAAGACATTTCAGATGTTGAATCTGAAAAAGTGTCTGAGACTTCTTCAAGGATTGTGTGCAAGGAATTGCCTTGATTCACGCTTTTTTCGGTGGATACACTACTGGAGGTTTCTCCGAATATGCCCTGATTTCCTAGTACACAACCAGATCTAAGGTTCATATAGACTTATGAAGCTCTGGATAGAGTACTTACCTTTGGATTGACTTGTTGTCAATTTCCACTTGATTCGATTGAAACTTTTGTTCAAGCTATTGATTCCTCGTCTGCAACTTGATTCCTGTACAAATTTGATCAAGTTAGTTATTTTTTTATAAAGACACTAGAGTTTTTGCTAACTCTTGTGATTGTTCTATGTATATCACTTCAAATCAAGCTATGGGAGTCAGCAATTGACTTTTAGATTCGACTTTAGCAAAAAATCAAAGGATTAATTTGCAACCTGGAAACTGAGTGAACATGTACCAATTTGGATCTGATTGAACCCGAAATTGCACGGTGGCTTTGTATTATGCTGGTCTAACACTTTACAAGTTCAAAAGTCAAAATTGATGTCCCTGGGTAGCAGTAGTAAATAATCGCGATTATTTACTTTTTCTAGTTTTTTGCACTTTTTGGCTTGGTTTGGCAAGTATACAACCTGTTAAAGTCTCTAGACAAGTGTCAACTAGTTTGGACAAAATCTGATCAAGTTTATCAACTGTTGTGTGTCCGCAGACTTTGATTTCAAGAATCTGGCTTAGGTTTCACTTTTGTGGTCCAAATTTCACCAAAATTGATTTGTGGGGTCTACTTGATATGCTTGACCCTGTGGTATACTCAAATTTGCAAAATTTCCAATTTTTGAAGAAGATTTAAATAATCACGATTATTTACTTCAGCTAAATTTTTACAAATTTTTGTCCCAACTTTGACACAGATTTGTTAAGCACCTCAAGTTAAGGTCACTAGCCAAGTTCTATCAAGTTTGGATAATTTTTTGTCAAATGGTCATCAATTATCTGTTCGTAGACTAACTTTACAGATTTGGTCACAATTTTCAATCCACTGATCCAAATCTTACCAAACTTGGTTTGTGGGCTTATTACAACATGGTAAAACTAGTGGTATACTGACTTGGTCAAAAACGTTGAAAAATGGGACAGATATAAATAATCATGATTATTTATAACTAACTACTTTTTACATCTTTTTGGTCAACTGAGCATCTACACATGTTTATCACATCAGCATAAGCCTATGAATCGATAAATTTTTTTCCAATTTACACTCAAGATTCAGAAAGTCAGTACAAACTTTAGTTTTTACCCAGTTTTTTATCAATTTGGTGATTTAAATCTTTTGTGTCTTTGCAAATGTTGTTTGTACACATGCAATGAGTCAATGGTATGAACCTTAGTCAAATTTGAGCTAAAAGTTAATAATAAAGATTATTAAATTCAGGCTTGGAATGAACACTTTTCTGCATTTTTTTCAAAGACAGTCTTTACATGAGCTATTTTAAGCCTATGAATCAAGTCAAAACTTACTTTGGCCTAAAATGTCAAGAAAAAGTAAATAATCTGAGTTTTGGCCAACTCTTGAAATTTTTACCTCGAAGTGTCCTTGAGCTTTCCCACTAGTTCATACAACTTTTATGCTTACTCTCCAGTTGGATTGAGTGGTTTTAAGTCTTTTTGTGCTATTTCTAGCCGTAGACCTGAAATTTTGCAACTTCCAATAACAACTCACAATGATTCTTTCAGAGAGAGCAATGTTCTGAAATCCACCTCAGATCCTACTTACCCTACTCCTAGATTCTCATGCAATAGGGTTGTGGAAAGTGTCCACAAACACTCGTTTTCTTGTCTTTTATGGTTTTTTTAGCATTGATCTTAAGATTTATCTCGTCTACCAATCATCCTCAAAATCCTAATCTATTTCTACAATCCTACAATCCTACAATCCTAAAGGCACGCAACAAGTACGATTACTTCCAAGCTACCTCACACAACAAAAGACGACAATCTTAGACTATGCGGTTTCTAAAAGAAAGTTTTGAACTCTAGGAAATCCTAGAGGAAGTTAAAGGATAACTTCATAAAACGCTCGTGTTTTTCCCTATTTTAGGTCTCTTTGATCTCCAACAGCGGTGTCAAATGTGGGACGCATGTCTAACCTCACTATCGTATCTTATTGTAGTATTAGCAAGAACCACGATTAAATTGTCAATCCATGGGATGAAGCTGACTCGACTAGTGCATAGAGGCTACAAGAGGTTGTCAATCTCTCGGAAAACAACTAACAACTCGCATTTAATTCAAGCTACCCTCAAGTGACTGAAATCACCAAAAGACAATCGCTCATCGGCAAACAAATCGTCTCCATTACATCATCAAATGACCTCCAAACGTAACGGAACTTCTAGGACATGTTTATAACACCACTTTAGGTCAAGTTCCAAAATTGCGATTATTAACAGTAGTGGATTTTTGACCTAGTCGTTTTCAACCTAGAATGCATCTAAATGCTTAGCAATGATGCCCCAATACCCCGCCTATGTTTAGTTTTTGATTTGAAAGTGTAAATTCCTAGTTATGATGAAATTAGGCCGCGGTTCAACGACGCCAAAGCTACGAAATACTATGATGTGCTTACGTCAATGCGTAGAGATCTTACCTGCGGTTGCAATGCAACAAACGCGACTGCAATGTGACAACCGGGGAGGGAGTAGGAAGCGCGAGAAGGAGAAAATGAGCGTCGTTAGCTCACGCTGTGTATTTCATTGTCCAAAACTTAATAATAACTTACAAAAATTGTCTTTTATACCTTAGCCAAGGTTTTTGGTGGTCAAAACTAATAATTTGGGAGTTCTACCAAAGATGGGTAATGACAAGTTGATACAATCTGGAAGCTTGTAGCCCCGGCTCATTAATTACAGAGTTTATCCAAGAAAATAAGAGTTATAATATTCTCGATTTATCAAAATAATTAGTGTGTTACAATGAGAACTCCAAAAATTGATATCCATGTTAGCTTGCTGCTAACACAACCTCTCTAGGGTGGTCTTTGAAAGTCAAAAGATAGCGGTTATAATTAAACTATTTTAGTGCATGTGGTGGTGGTCTCGTGATCAACTATTTGTGCAGGGATGAGTTGTTCTTCTTGGTCCACAAGTGAAGGTGGATTTTCATAGAGATTTACATATGGCAGTGTGGATGGTGTTGTTGTATGCAAATTTTAGAATATGCAGGTAATCATCCCATTTCTTGGGTTGAGAAGAAACGTAAGCTTTTAGCAAGTCAATGATAGTGCGATTAGTGACTTCGGTTGGAATGCATAAGTAAAATCAAGTGTAGCTCCAAGATTTCCAAAAACAATAGTACAAAAAGCACTACAAAATTTGGAATCTCGATCAGAGATTATGAATTTAGGTAAGCCATGATGTGAAAAGAGAGCTTTAAGAAATATAAGTGCATCTCAATGTGTTGTGAGTGTTTCCTTACAAGGAATGAAGTATGCTTGTTTAGAAAAATGGTCAATAACAGTCCAAATTATATCATGCTTGTATAGTGAGTGGAAATCTAGTAACAAAATCCATTGAAATATGTTTCCAAGGTTTTTTAGGAATAGGGAGCGGGTGTAAAAGTCTTAATAGATGATAGATATATTAAGGGAGAGGGTTGAGACAATAAATACTTAATACTTTTTTGATTAGTTTTGATGATTAAATCAACACCCATTGAATAGTATTTCCAAAATTTTAAGGCATGTACAACAGCAATCAACTCTTGTCATATGTACTAAATTTTCCTTTAGATGGTTTAAATTCACAACTTTCAAATGCAAATTGATGGTTATCTTGCATAAGACCTCCAACGTTACCTTTTCCACTAGCATCGGTGACTACGGCAAAGAATGGTCTACAAAAATCAAGTAATTACAGTATTGGTACTGGTGCATTTATCAAAGCATTCTTGAGTGCTTTAAAGGAGCTTCCTTGCAAATCAGACCATGCATAAGGAGATTTTTTCTTTGACAACAAGAGAGTGAGGTAATGAGATTTGTAGGCAAAGTTACCCACAAACTTCCTATAATAATTGCATAGACCAATAAAAGAACAAATTTCATGCAAATTTTTTTATCTAGGCCATGACTGAATGGCGTCAATTGTCTTGGGATATACATGTATTCCCTTGTGTGATACAATGTGTTCCAAATATTCAATTTTAGATTGGAAAAATGAACTCTTTTTAGGATTTAGATACAAGTGGTTGTTTGCAAGAAGATCAAATACACGTGTTAAGTACTCTTTATGTTCTTTGTTTAATTTATTGAATACAAGAATGTCCTCAAAGAATACAATCACAAAATCTTGATGGTCAATGAAAATTCTCTTCATCATGCATGTGAATGTGGCTGGTGCATTTGTTAGACCAAATGGCATGACAAGAAATTCATAATGTCTCATATGTATTCTAATAGACATCTTGGTCAAACATTTTGACTTGGTGATACCTTGATTTGAGGTCAATTTTGCTAAATATGTTTGCCCCTTTTAATTTTTCTAATAGATCATCCACTCTAGGAATAGGGAACCTATTCTTGATGGTGATCTTGTTTAAATTTCTATAGTCAATACACATATAAAAAGTTCCATTTTCTTCTTAACAAGAAGTAATGGACCTCCGTATGGTGAACTACTAGGTCTTTTTTTTTTCAAGAAAAAGATCCTTCTATTAGTTAATGAAAACTGCCCATAGGGCTACAACCACTTCTGCAAGAGAGGGCTACAACAAACATGATGGGGAGACTCTCCCAATGAAAAAACAACATTCATACAATGAGGCTAAATCAAGAGATGGGAGAAGGGAAGAGCCACAAGGGTGGACGATAATGCCATCTGAGCACTCCCTGGATCATGGTGAAAAAAGGCCCAGGACACTAGAGTTGAAGGAAAGCCTCTATGCGCTCCCGCATGCGGTCGGAACTGCCCTGGAGTCTCTCAAACTTTCCTCTGAGAGTATGGATCATCTCTAGCCAAAGATATAGAACAGTCTCTGTTGGTGTTACTGGGCGAGCCTCGAAGATGCGGAAGCAGTGGGCCTGCCAGATGCACCAGAGTGTCAGGCCACTAATGAGCTCCCAACACTCCTCTCTCTCATTACACCACTCCTATGGAGTAATCTTTGTAGCAAGTTGGAGTGTAGGTCGACCCCCCTGCATCACTATCATCCTACTGGTGGAAGATAGCTCAAACTAAAGTGCCGAGCCCGTGAGAGTGGACCAAGCAGATGCCCCCCAAGTGTACTTTCGAGCTGTGGAAAGACCTGGCATCGGCCAAAGGACACAAACCACACTTGTTGTGCCAAAGGACAGTCCCAAAGATAGTGATGTTGACTCTCCACAAGATGGCCACAAGCTGCACATGCGACCAAGAGACCACAATGTACAAGCCAGCTTCCTACTGCTGCAGCTTTGTGTGCAACCAGCCACTAGAACAAAGTGACTCATCTTGGTTGTCTAGAGTCCCACAACCTCTCCCAAAAAGCTGCCAAGAACTCAATTGTGAGACCCTCCTCCTGCCAATGAGGTGCTGCAACAAGAGAAGCCTCTCTCTGCGCTGCCAGTATGTGATGTCCAAGTCAAACAGTGTACTAAAATAAAGGGACATGTGGATGGTCTATAGAGGAGAAAGGGTCCCTCCAAAGCCACTCTCCAAGATCCCACTGTACTCGTGCTAGTGGGCAACTCTCCCAAGCCCATAGTCTCTATAAGTGGCCAGTCTCAAGAGCTGTTCGGTTGGGATCTATGACACAAGTACTCCCATAGATGCCCACCACATGGATCCTCTAAAAACAACACTGCCACTTGCGGGGCCTCTACTGCATTAGGAAAATTTTGAACTCATTTTTGGGCCTTTTAAGAGTGCCACATCATCAAAATTGTACAAAAGAAAGCAACCCGGTAGACCCCTCTAAATATTGCTTAGAACCCCAAGATATGACCTATCATTGGAAAGTTCTTGAAAAATGGATTCTAAAGAGCCAAGGTCTGAAAAGTTTGGATGACTTCTATGAAAGTTATACCATTTTTTTTCAATCAGCCAGGTTTTGTTACCGTTACGGTAATCTAAAATCACCTTTTTCTAGATCTACATGAAGGCAATGTCCGATACATGCATGCTATATATCAATAGATAGCATTTGAAGAGTAGATTCTAAATATCCAACCTCCGACAAGTTTGGATCTTATTTACAAAAAATTTACCGATCCCCACTTTTTGAAAGCTATGCCACATCAACAATTCTTACAAGGCCCATTTTTGAGTCCAAACTTTTCCTAATGGCAACTCGATGTAGACATCCCCCACCTTGTAGCTCAAAAAATAGGGAGGGTATACTCTCTGATTGAGCCTGAACTGAGACTCCAAATGCGTGAAGGCACCCATCCATCTGAGTGCTACTGACTCAAGAGGTGCAAGCCACTCAGCTGATACTACCTCTGAGATGTCCTGACACATGCTTTGCACCCCTGTCATGCCTTGTAGCTGAATGCCCTGAAGCTTCTTTGACAAGCGTGAAAATTGTAACCAGTCACTAGAGAGCGTGCTGGATCCTCTGCCATGGGACCCCAGGAAACATGAGGTCGACTACCAACCAGGTGGCCTCTTTGAGTGCTAGCCATGGGGTTCCAAACAAGGGGTTGTCTCAGGTGCTCCTCCATGCAAGTAGGCTAACGCTGCTCTAGGCCTCACCGTAGTTGCTCCCAAGATCGGAGCAAACTCACAGCAAAGAGGTCCTCTAGTCTCCTACTCAAGCCAACTCTGCGCATCTCTGTGAAAATCCATCGAGTTGAGGGTCGCCAGGGGCCTCCAATGTGAGGCACCCTAGCACTAAGCCACTGAAGCAAGAACTCCTTCCAAGTCTCCTCACCTAGAAGAAGTACTCTAATGATGAGCTTCCCCAGAAAGGCTTTGCTCTACTGTGCTCGATTTATGATCCCCAACCCTCCCTGAGAACAAGGAAGAGTGATGACCTGCCATGCCACTTTGGCTTGGGCAATTTGAGTGTCACGTCTTGACTAAAGGAAGTTCCTGATCAGCCTCTCTACCTGACTAATACAAGAACTTGAGAAGATCCAACAAGAAGTGATGTACCACATAGTAGCCAACACCACCTGGTTGGCCACTACAACGTTATCTCCCAAAGAAAGTAGTGCGGAGCTCCAATGTAACAACCTCCTCTTAATAGATAGGAAGAGAGGATCAATCTGCTGCTCGAGAGACAAGTCCAAACCAACCTGACAGCCCAAGTACCAAACTGCAATCCCTGGGGGAGTCCACCTAAAACCCTCACTGGCATCCAATCGGGTGTAGGAGCACTACCAACCGAGAAAGCCACTATCTTTCTCCATTTGACCAGTGCACCAAATGCACAATAGAAAGTCTCAAGAGCCTACTCACACCTGTGTAGGTTGGCCTCCTGGTTATCCAAGTACAAGACTGAGTCGTCTGCAAACTCAATGTTGGTGCACCCAAACTGTGTCGACCCATGGAAGTGCAAGAAGCCGAGGCATGGTAGTTTGCAGGAAAATGACAAGGACATTGAGCAGGTATTTGATGGTGCAAAGGAGAGAGGTACACCGAAATGGAGCACTCGCTAGTGGAAGCTGCAAGTGTTATTTGCTATCACAGATGACATGAGCAAATGCTTATATCACAAGGTTGGGAACAAGGCAAGGGATACTGTATGCAAGTGCTATGGAGTTTATGATATGGGATTTTGATCGAGATATCTGTAGGACATGCTACTTGACAGGGTATCCAACCTAGCAATGCTCTTTTTTTGATATGTATGCTAATTATTGTATTCCTTCCAAAGCACTTGAAGCTTTAGGTTGATTCTTCCCCGGAGCACTATCCATTTGGAGGGCATTGAAGCTCACTGAATCTATGGCAAGCAGGCACCACGGTGGGAAGTTAAGCACAATTTTTTTAAGGGGAAGGAGCTCAAGAGTCAAAAGGGTGTGCATGAGGAGAAGTCTAAGGAGGTTTTTCAAAACGACCAATGAGGGTCAACAGTCAACAGCGTGTGAAAGGAGGCCAAGCTCGATATTTTTTAAAGCTAAAGCTGAACTTGGAAAACACGAGATATGCTGCAATTTGCATTGAAAATGGGTGGCGTTGCTACATGGAGCGAAGTGGAGTGCATAGGCCATCGTTGAATACGGCTCTGCACGATGCATGTGGCCTGGAGTGCCATACGGAGTAGAAAAGAGCCGGCCAGTTTTGGCAGAGTGGGGGACCACTAGCGATATCGCTCGTGGCCAAAGAGAGAGAGGATAAGGAGGCGAGGCTTCTTGGGTATGCAGGGTGGCTAAAGAGGAGGAGAGCCGTGTGAACAAGGGGTTGAAGGCAGTGCTGGAGGAGAAGGGCTTGACCGTGAGCAGTAGAGAGTTGGCGCTGGGGTTGGGAGCCAAGCTGTTGATCCGCTACTGTAGAAGGTCGAGAGATGCATGAGGATTGGAGGTAGCCAGGGCTAGTGGCCAGAGAAGAACAGAGGGAGATGAAGGTGGGACCGACGTGGCGTGCGCAGGCCTGGGGGAGTTAAAGTAGAGCATCGTGAGATAGCGGGGTTGGTCCTGAGTGAAGACTCATGAGGAGATGTCCTTGGGGAGAGTGCAGAGAGGGCGTGAGGTTGAAGGGCTGGCAGAGGGCTCGTCCATCAGCAAGAGCTGGATTGGAGGTGGCGGTTATGGGGTCTGTGCAGGGCCGCCAAGGCATGTAAAGCAAGAGACAGTAGTGGTTGGAGAAGCTAAGCAAGAGGAGGCTGGGTGATGAGAGCCGTGAGCTGGGGGGGCCGCCACAAGAAGGGTGAAAATCAAGCTGTTGTATGTTGCCAAGGATCCAAGCGACAGCCACTACTGCAATTAGAAGATGTCGTGGGTGATTGGAGGGTCCTTAAGCAGCTGCACTTTGTAGGCCGATAAGGGGTTAAAAAGGAGTTTTAGGCAAGGTCCCAATCTGCACCACCACACGAGAAAGGAGCAGGAGGCAAGCATTTTAAGGATTGGTTGCGGTGCATGAAAGCGAGAGAGGAGGTTCAACACCGCTCCATCATTGTATATGTTCCTTTTAAGGATTATACCATGATTTTTTTTTAACTCTACTCTATCTATATCAACGTTCTCTGTGACCTTCTTGTCCAATGATGTGTCATAAATGTGAATGGTATATGTGTGAGCATCATGTGTAAGAGGGTATCCACTAGCTTATAGACAAGCTTGTCATATGTGCCAACCTAGGGGTGTCGAAGTGTGTTTCTTTTCTTTGGGTGATGGTGCTCTCCAGGATCAAATATTGAAGCTATGATTACATGCTTTGCAGTTGGGTATGTGCTGTTAAGGTTGGCTGGGTTCGGGCAAGGGAAATAGTCATTTGGAGATCAAGAGTCTAGGTGTGTGTTTACTAGGGGATAGGGGTGTTGGGAAATCACTGGGCTATAGAGAGGCATTCAGATTGTGTGCTTGTGGTTTTCTCATTTCCCTCTTTCCATCTTGGGGTGCCCCCACTGAGGATCCACTAATTGCTTCTTGACCAAGTGTTTGTGAATCAACATGAAGCAAGGGTTTGGTCTAGTGTTCAAAGGAGATGAAGATGCAGACGATTGGATTGCCAATTTTGAGCTATTTATGCTTATAGTACTATGGATGCCAGGTGATGAAGCAAAGGTCCAGACTCTACCTTTGGTGATGCAGGTAAAGCAAAAGCTTGGTTCGATGATTTAGACAAGAGCAATGTCTACAAAGGTATCAAAAGGTGGTGTCGTCTTCGGAAGAAGATGCAAAGATCAAAGGTTTGCAACAGGACGTAAGTGCAAATTTCAATGCCTTTGTTGATAAATTTGAAGCTTATTGGGGGGATTTTGCGGCTGCTACCCAACCAACCAATGCGGGATATTTTAAGCTGGAAAGGTTTCTATCTTGCTTGCATCCACATGTTTGTGAGAGAGTGGATAATGAAGATCCAAGGACCTTTGATGAAGCTGTCAAAGTTGCCAAAGCAAAGAGTCAAAAGATGAAGAAGAAGATGTAGGCAAGATTGTTTTAGTCTGTAATCACGGCAGCTAGTGGACCTACGCCCAAACAGATGGGTGAACATCAAGAGGTGAAAGCTCATTTTCTTCATATGAATTTTATCAAAGCATGTGAAATTGATGCCAGGCTAGAGGAGGTAGAACAAGTCCCAACCAGGTCTCAAAAGATACAGAGGGGCATATTCAGAGTGCCACCCGGTTTGCTTGCTCAAGAGGACAAGGTGATAGAAGATCTTAAGGAAGAAGTGGTGGTTCTAGAACTAGCAACAAGGAATTTAGTAGAGGTGGAAGACTCGGCAAGTTCAGAAGAGGAGTCCGACAGCTCTCATAGCTCTAGCACTGCTGTGGACACAAGCCGCATTTGGGAGACAAAGTCCATGTCTTCTAGGTATGAAACTTATGATGTTTTCCATGTAGATGAAGTGGATACAAATGTATACGAGTTGTCTACCACTCTGCTGAAGGTCAAAGACAAGCATAGTGCAAGGGCGGAGATGCTTTGTGTGCCAGTAGATCAGCCTTCTCTTGTGTCTCGTGATGGTGAGTCCCTATTGGAGCAAGAGGTATGGTTTGATTGTGCATCCAACTTAATTGAAGAGCGGGTTCTTGAGGATGACTTGCAGGAGCAAGAAAAAGAAGCAGAGGTATTTCAACCTGATTTGTCTATGCAGGGGGTGGGGCAACCTTGCCTTGGTGAGCATATAGAGGTGTACTTTGAAGTTTCGGAGTTGGTGTGTATCCGTGGAGAGATAGTTCCGGAAGATGACTCTATGGAAATTGATACAGGTGCATTCTATAAGAGAGAGGCTCCATGCATAGAGGAATTTGTTGTCAACCTTGTTGGTGATGAGGTGTTTGAGAACAGGTTGAAGCTTTAGCAGGTCATATTCTTAAGTCTAAAGAGTTGGTTTTGGTGCCAATTTTAGAAGATTTAGATACAAGTATGCAAGGAAAACATGTTTGCTTAGCTATGCAGCAAGTGGAGGCAAATGGCAAGGTATTGTTGCTTCATGCTATGCTATTGATAGCTAAGTTGTTCTAGGTTGCTTTGCAAGGTGTACTATGCAGGTTTCAATGCTCATATGATAAAGATGATGATATGGAGGGTTCTCTAGCGAATGAGAGGATAGCTGCTTATGGTACCGGTGATTCAAGTGATCGAAAGTATTCTTATGGTTGGCACAAAGGCTTGTGGATACCGGGTGACAAAGCTCCAAGCTATGCTGGAAGGGTAGCGTGTCTATTGGCCTACAAGTGCAAAGAAAGGCTTTACTGATGTGAAGGCTTTACAGTTGGATAGCCACGGACAATGTTTTTTTTTTAATCCAGAGGGACTATACACCATGCTTGGAGAATCTTTGAGCTTTCCATTTGACCGTGGAGGTTGATGCAATAGCAAACAATTTTCTCTCTATCTCTAACCTATCTATACAGCCACTATATCCATTTTTTCTTATGCAGTCTATATATCCATGTTATATCATTCTCTCTATACAATCCTATTTTATCTAAATACTACTATGGTTGAGCATGAATGCTCAACGCGGGGGTGGGCAATGATGGTGTACCAAAACTGTGTCAACCCATGGAAGTGCAAGAAGCCGAGGCATCGTAGTTTGCGGGCAAACAATAAGGACATTGAGCAGGTATTTGATGGTGTTAGGAGAGAGGTACACTAAGATGGAGAACTCGCTAGTGGAAGCTGCAAGTGTTATTTGCTATCACAGATGACATGAGCAAATGCTTATATCACAAGGTTGGGAACAAGGCAAGGGATACTGTATGCAAGTGCTATGGAGTTTATGATATGGGATTTTGATCGAGATATCTGTAGGACATGCTACTTGACATGGTATCCAACCTAGCAATGCTCTTTTTTTGATATGTATACTAATTATGGTATTCCTTCCAAATCACTTGAAGCTTTTGGTTGATTCTTCCCCGGACTACTATCCATTTGGAGGGCATTGAAGCTCATTGAATCTATGGCAAGCAGGCATGATGACGGGAAGCTAAGCACAATTTTTCTAAGGGGAAGGAGCTCAAGAGTCGAAAGGGTGTGCATGAGGAGAAATCGCAGGAGGTTTCTTCAAATGACCAACGAGGGTCAACAGTTCGACAGCGTTGTCGGGGGATGATTGTGCGAAAGGTGAGCCGAGAAGGCACCGGGCCCCTAGCTGTGAGAGGTGTAGGAAACAAGGTGTAGCATATGCAATTATCGACAACAGAGTTTCAAACAAACAGTCCGTCTAATTTCTACTTAATCAACAGAATCCATGGTTAATAAATCACTACAGAAGCTTAAATGCCCTTTACAAGAAGAAGTCTTGGCTCAATCTAGGTGCTAAATAGGAAAATTAATAAAGTTATGCTTACTCTGTCTTTTGCTTCCCGTTTCGAACGGTTAATGATGGCTTAGAAGCTCGGTTTAGGTTAGGCTCCACTAATGGTTTGAGATTTGGCTTGATTTAGAGAGTTTGGCTTATGAATTTGAGAGATTAGGCTTGATGTGTAGAGCTTAGCTCAAGCTTTTGAGATTAAGAAGCTTAGGAATTCGATTACGCTTAGCTTTGGCTTACGGATCGGCATCCAAGTAGGTTTAGGAAATTTGGCTTGAGGAAAATAGGATTATACTGGGCGAGAGAATCCACTTATGGAGGGTTTTAATGAAGTCTTAGGAGCTTAATTATGTGAGCTTAAGAGCTTGTCGATTAGTAGGAGCTTAAGAACTCCCGAGCTTGAAGATCTTCGGAGAAAAATACACACGATGATGAGGAGGAGGCTTAAGAATATCGAGCTCTAAGGAGGAGGAGAGCCCCAAGTTGATGAGGTGAAGGAATAAACAAATCACACGTTTTTCCTTCTTTTTATGGATGCATGTCTCTCTTGCTAAAATTAGCTAGGCACCTATTAGCGACGTTGCTAATGGGTCCTAGCCCTTCATAATGTGGCAGTTCACGGGGCGAGTAGCACCGATTTCGGCAGAAGCGGCACCGAAATCGAACACGATGGTCTTCTGGTCATTTTTTGACTCTGTGGCGGCGCCATCCGAGCGCTCTACCGCGCTATGAGCACACCTTCTTCCCTGCGCCTTCTTCTTTGTTGCCTGCATGCCTTCGCCATACTTGGCTTCACACCCTTAAGGGTTTAGGTTCCCCTTTATTAATGGGCGGCGCGTCACTGGGTTATCCTAGTGGGCGGCCAGCCTTGCTCTATTTTAGGTGGGTGACCCTTAAAGGGCACCCCATTTAGCATACATATAGAGTGGCCCTTATTTTCCTTGGGTGGAAGGCCCTTAAAGGGCACACCATATGGAATGCATAGCTTCATGTCAACCAAAGCACTACCAAGCATGTGCGCTCTAGTTCCCCTCAAGGACACCCCATTTGTCATACATAAAGGCACTTAATTTGGCATGCGCCATCGATCAAGCTTTGATCCGCAAAAATAAGGCATCATATTTGGTATACATATCGGTCAAGCAATACCTTTCAAAATCTCTTCGGTACAACCCTTTTTTGCATACATATCGGCTTTGCAGTGTCGGCTAAGGCTAAGGTTGGGATTTCACGTCCGGAACATATGTTGGCCAAGGCAAAGCCTAGCACCTCTTTTTTATCTTCGAGCAAGTCGCAGCCGTGTTGGCATTTCTCCACAATCATTGCATTCCAAAACCTGGGTAAAACTCAAAATAGCACTCTGATCGAGCCGACCAGGGACTGGTACGGAACCGGGCCCTGGTGCATCTTCAACGGTCAATAACTTGACAAACGTAAATCCAATCGCCGATCTGAAAAGACTGACATGCTCCACAAAGTGAGCACTTCAGCCCGACGCATTCATTTCATTTTTATCCCCTCAGTTGTTGTTGCCCAATCCGGTACGGATCTACAATCGACTTGAACTTTAAACTACCATAACTTCTTTATCGTAGCTCCAATCAACGAGCCGTAAAGACGGGCTGGTAGATCACATCGAGCACTACAATTCTAGGGCACAATACCCCATCCATTTTCACTTCAAGCATAACACTTTTTAGCATCATTAAGGTATGTTTTGGCCGTTTCAGCCGCATTTGATATACATTCAGTATTGGACTCGGCCTACAACCAGCCCTTAATCACTATTCATTAAACATATAAGCTTCAAACAAACTTAATGTGCATTTTTTTGACATCTTTGATTGCATGGGAGTGGAGTTGTACGACATTCACCCCCTCTGAACCTGCACAGCCTCCGATCTATGCCAACTGCACTTAATCAGCTTCATTAAAATCATCATCAGACATATCATCTGATGTGTACATAACGTGATCCTTTGGAGGCGGATCTGAATGAGAATCTTCAAGAACAATCTCGCCTTCTCGCTCGGGGGGTTCACTATGTGTAAAACTACCATATCACGTGCGCTCAAGACATGTTTGTAAAACCCCTTATCTGTGAATTTTGTTAAGATATAATGTACCCTTTTCTTTTAAAATCTGTAAGTTTTTTTAAAATTTGAAAAAATAATGCCAATATGTATATATATTTCTGTAAGTTTCAAGAACTTTAAATACCCTTCTGTTTAACTTACGTGATATGTTACATTTTTATTAGGTGACCTCCCCGGGCCTTCTCGCTTCTTGAACAGCTTGATCCTTTTCCCTACAATAGGCACCTTCAACATAGTGCCATCTAGTTCACATAATTTATATGTCGCATTATTAAAAACATGTTGCACCACATATGGTCCAACTCACCGTTTAACCATTTTTTGCATAGCAGAGTATTGGTTCTCCAAGGTACTATCATAGATAAGTACCCAGTCACCATCTTTGATAGCATGTGGTCGTAGTCTATGCTTTCCATCAAATGCTGCCTTGTTCATCAATCTGGCCTCCTTAAGCTTCTCTTTAGCCTGTTCAATATCCTCTTGACGCCTCTCAAGCTGGCGAATACGTAGAGCAAGCAAGTCTTTAGTAGACATACCTTCCTCCCATGGCATTATGGTCCAAGTTGTAACTGCTTTCTCTATAGGCATAATGGGTTTCTGCCTATGCATCAATTTGAATGGCATAAATCCTGTAGCTGAACTGTGTGTAGTGCGATCAACCCAGAAAGCAAATGGCAAGAGTTTAGGCCAATCACCACTATGTCCTTCACACGCTTTTGCTAAAGCTTTAACAATAGGCGGATGTCCTCTTTCACTTTTTCCGTTACCTTCTGGATTATATGATGTGGTGAGGGCAAGTTTAATGCCCATACGAGCAAAAAACTCTCGAGCTTCATCTGCATCCAGCTCCCCTCTATCTGCAGTAAGTCTGCCAACACATCCATACCTAGAGATAACATCTTCAAGCAAGAACTTGCATACTAAACTGGTAGCTTTGGTATGCAAAGCTCTGCCTTCAACCTGGTTTGTAAGATCTTCCCTGGCAAGAACAATATATCTCATTTTCCACACTCCTACTGGAATTGTAATAAGGTCCACCACCCACTTGTAGTGCATAGCCAGTGGATAGGTGGGATGCAACCCATATCTATGTCACACATTAGAGTACTGTTGACATATTACCCATGATTCCACAAATTGAACCACATCTTTGTACATACCTCTCCACCAATATCGGTCTTTAATCTTGACAAATGTTGCCCAGACTCCTGTGTGTCCAGCCCATAGACTTTCATGAAACTCTTTAATCACATGTTGTTGGGTCGCTTTGTCGCAAATAATTCGTTGTGGTACCCCTCCTGGGTGCTTCGTTTTCTTCCATAAATGTTCGTCTTTCAGGAAATAGCCATAGGCCTTTTTCCTGATCTTCTTGAATTCTTGATCACTCCATCCTTCTTGTTTAGTGAGAGTACTTAGGTAGCGGCCAATCATATGCCACTCTCCATCATAAAACTCTTCAGAAAAGACTTCAAAAAAATGAGCAATACTACCACAGTTGGCATGTAGATAAGAAGATGAGTAGAACTTCAAGCCAACATCATCACTTGTGGTCAACATCTCTTCTTCATCTTCAAACCTAGCTCTTGATAACATATCTGCAAACAGGGTTATCTCTACCTACAATATGACAAAATTCAGGGTTAAGAAACTTGATATACGCTATCCATCGTAGCATGGCAATGTCCGGATTAGAGCAATTTGCAATCATCCCTATCATTGGCAAGCAATCTGTCTCTACCACAACGGAAGCTCCAATAAAGTATTCTTTATCGGTCCTTAGAGTAGTAGCAATGCCCCAAAGTTCCCTCTTAACCTGTGGATATCCTCTTTGACGAGCATTGAGCACCTTGGCTCGAAATCGCACTGCATACCTGTGTTCTCCAGCATCATCTTGACCTATAGCCCATCCAATACCTGTTGGGCTAGTGTCAAATGTTAAAATAACTGGCCTATCACATTTATAATCAACTTTCCTCAAGTTCGGAGCCTCAAGAAGCATCTTCTTTAATTTCTTAATAGCTTGTGTGTGAACTTCTTCCCAAACAAACCTCTTACCTTTTTGTAGCAATTGATGCAGCACCTCTGCAACATGAGCAAAGTGTGGCAGCCAAATATGATAGAACACACACGCATCTAAGAATCGACGAACCTCAGTAACTGAAGAACAGGTTTCCTTCATCTTTTGGATTGCTTCGACTTTTGCTGGACTCAACCTTCTTTCTTCAGAACTGCACATGTGGCCCACAATTAAGACCTCCTTAGCTCCAAAAGTCGATTTTTGACCTGAAAGTGTTAAGTTAACTTCTTCAAGCCTTGATAATATAGGATCACAGTCAGCAATATGTTGAGCAACAAACTGTCGGCACCCCCTCTGGTCTTTTGCTTCATCTTTTGAGCCTTCTTCACAGCCCTTAATTGGTAGGTCATCAATGAAAGGCATAGTAATATGTGGGATAAAGTCCCCTAATACCTTATTCATGCCATTCATCATATGAGCTACTGAATTAGTAGCACCCTGTGGCAGAGTGCACATCCTTACCAAACCAAGAGGAGTACGCATTGTAGTAAGATCCCTGCTCTCCAAAGCTAACTGGAATTGATCATATCATGAATAAAGATCGCCCATGGCGTAAATAGATCTACCTGCAAAGTTTTCAGCAAATTCATCCACAATTGGGCCAGTACCCACATTGCGGATTGTTACCTTGTTAATTGGTTGCATATCCTGAATGAACCTTAATGTACCATTTTTCTTCGGAACAGTAAACCATCGATTGGAATACGGAGCACATGACGGCTCCAAAATTCCCATTTGAATCTTTTCATTAAGCAAATTGATAAGATTTGGCAAATGAGCTTTAGGAACTGGAATAGGACGCAAGCTCCATGGCATGTGTGGAACAGTGAAAAGAAACATTGGTGAAACAACACTCGGATCCACACATCCAATCTCACTCGGCTCAAAAGAGAAAGCTTTACCATGTTGTTCGAGCATACGTTGAAAACATTTGATCTCCTCTTCGTTGAGGAAACCGTCTTCTCCAACCTTCAGCTGCTCAGTGTCTCCTTAATAAACTTATGCCCTATGTTCTTCTGATCTCTGAGTATAGGCTGTCAAGAAGCCTCTTTGATCATCCCATCACTTCCTTCTGGCAGCGGTGTAGCCACTAGCCTCACTTTCTTTGCAACAGTCTTGTATTTTGTCTCTACCTATGCTTCAACAGTTTCACCTGAATCATCTTCAATATGCATAAGTGCTTCATAAAAACTTAACTCATCATACATGTCCATTGAATGGACCTTGACCACTTCAGATCCGCTCTGTAAGCTATTTTGCTTGATCTCTTCAAGCTCTGACATAGTATCTACATAAGATACCTTTTCAAAGACTCCTGAAATCACATCATCGGATTCAAGCACATCACAACCCTACAACTCACTTTGGATACCTGAAACATACTGTTTTTCCCACTTTGGCAAATCATTAAATTTTTTGAAAGAGACTGAACCTTCAGATGTTAACCCCAAAAACCCCAAAGAGAAAGCTTCTCTTTGCGAGAACTTCTCCTCACTTGTACCACCATAGTCCCGCTTTATAATGGCACTCCGAGAAAATCCTGTGCAAGCCTGTGTTCTCTAAACTCCTTGCATATCTTCACCATTGGATGATCACGTAGACTGTCCTTATTCCTAGCATGGTCAACACATACAGTCAAGAATTGCACTGCTTTCTTACCATCATGGCTCTGAACCATGGCATAGGCCGAGCCATCATCCAGCACTTTAATTTCCATTCGCATAGCCATAATGTATGGTTGCCCCATAATTAAAGGATAAGAGGAATGCTCCTGTATAAAGAAGTTTTGGTCATCACAGACATCCCCTACAGTTACCTTAACATTGGCACATGCACCATAGAGGTCGCCTGAAAGCATATTGGCAGCTCGAATCCGCCATCCATGGTCCACATCAATAGGCCATTTCCCCTTTTTGTGCAATATTTTAGCCATCAAATTGATCTCCGATCCATGATCTATGAGTGCTAAGACCGGTTCTTCGATGTCGCCAAGCTTTACAACAGTTTCGGTTGTTGCTCTTGCCCAGTGAGTCCTTGAAAAATGACTCCTTGTAATGCTTTCACTATCTTCATTTTCATTGAAATGAACATGCCTTACCTCTGGCACGGTTGGATTTGACACCACCACAGACCTCGACTCTTCTTCTTCTTCAAGATTCGCCAAATACTCTTCATAGTCGTCTAGAATTGCTTCAATGTGGCGTACCGCCTGGCTCTTCACTGACTCCGGCTCCTGTTCACTTGGTATCTGCCGCTTCCTTTTGATGATATCTATTATCTCCTCATGAAACTCATGTTTGGCAATGCCCAATATATCACCCAATGTGAGCTCCACCTTGCTATTCAGAATTCGCTCTTCAAAGACTTTCTTTAAATCTGTAGCTAATTCAATGTCAGACTTGAGCTTATAAGAGGATCCCCTGGGTTTACCTTGCTTTTTGTCCTTAGGTGCCTCCTCCATCACCACTTCAGGAGCGGGCTTAGGAGTAGGACTTTCTTCTTTCTTGCTGTTGAACCTCGTTGTCCTTTTCGATGTCCCAGGAGCTTCTTCATCTCTTTTCCGATTTTCCTCCACCATAGCCTCATTAGCTTGAGACTTTGCAATGAATGCATACACCAAGAGGGAATCTACTGGATCAATCCACCCTGTGGTTTCTCGAATTGAATTCCCTACTTGTCGCAGCTTCCCATAAGTTACCTGTCCAGTTTCTGTTGTCTTCAAAGCATAAGGCCATAATTGACCCTTGGTACCTACACCATCTTCATCACCCTTCCCGCAAACTTGCAGCCCATTTGTAGCTGCCTCCACAAGAGCAACATTACGTTGAATCTCTTCAACTATCTTCTTCATGCTGCCCCTACCAAAGTTCAGGTGGAGCATCTCACGTGTTGCCCTAAGGTGTACCTTCTTGTCCTTGCTATTTAGAATTCGCTCTTCAAAGACTTTCTTTAAATCTGTAGCTAATTCAATGTCAGACTTGAGCTTATAAGAGGGTCCCCTGGGTTTACCTTGCTTTTTGTCCTTAGGTGCCTCCTCCATCACCACTTCAGGAGCGGGCTTAGGAGTAGGACTTTCTTCTTTCTTGCTGTTGAACCTCGTTGTCCTTTTCGATGTCCCAGGATCTTCTTCATCTCTTTTCCGATTTTCCTCCACCATAGCCTCATTAGCTTGAGACTTTGCAATGAATGCATACACCAAGAGGGAATCTACTGGATCAATCCACCCTGTGGTTTCTCGAATTGAATTCCCTACTCATCGCAGCTTCCCATAAGTTACCTGTCCAGTTTCTGTTGTCTTCAAAGCATAAGGCCATAATTGACCCTTGGTACCTGCACCATCTTCATCACCCTTCCCGCAAACTTGCAGCCCATATGTAGCTACCTCCACAAGAGCAACATTATGTTGAATCTCTTCAACTATCTTCTTCATGCTGCCCCTACCAAATTTCAGGTGGAGCATCTCACCTGTTGCCCTAAGGTGTACCTTCTTGTCCTTCCAGAACACCACGTTCCTTTTATATGCTTCGTTAAAATCATCACATTCTTTAACATACTTGTGGTCTTCACTATCACACCACATGCATCGGTCCCAACCTTTGCGTGGTGGCTGATGTCTAGGCCTAGATGTACACCCCTGTGCAGCTAGTCCATCAAATTTAACAGCTTTAAAATTTAAATTCAATTCTTGAATACCTTTTACCAATTCATCAAGAACTGGCTCCTCCACTTTGGGTATTACTGAGGTTGTTTTCTCTTTAGGTTCCTCCTCCGCAACATCCATGATGTCAGCCACGATCAACTTATCGACTCTCATCTGTTGTTTCACGATCTTGTGGACTGATTCGGTGACTACCTTCCAGTCGGATGTTAAGCCAAATTCTCCACTTGGATCCTCTAGCAACTGCATTAAACTCTTCTGAAGTCGAGGATCAGTAGCCTGAATGAACAGCTCAACCTTCAGATCCCTCATTGAACGTTGCTCTGTCGAGGACACTTGCTTGAATTTCTTCTCAACTTCTCGCAATAACTCTCGTGCAGACAGATTTTTGTTCTTCTTCTGCACCCACTTCATGAAACTTTGCCTGGTTACTCTTTGAGAATCCTCCAGGAAGTATTCCTCCTGAAGCGCCTTCTTGAAATCCTGCCAATTTGGGCCTTGAAGCACGTGAATCTCTTTAATTCGACTCCTAAGTTCCGGCTCCACAATGAAATGGAACCCTTCCACTGCATTTTGATCATCAATTCCATTTTCTTCCATTGCCTGTTCATAGATATTGCAAAATTTGCTAATTCCATTCTGATCATCAATTCAATTCTCTTCCATTGCTTGTTCATAGATATTGCAAAATTCGCTAATATCTCGGCCTTCAAATCAATGCAATTTCTCGGTAACTGTGTGCTGAGCTTTACGAATCCTCTCCTGCAAATTGTATTGTTGTTGTGAAGCTTGCTGTTGTTGCATGTAAGCAGCAAATTGCTCCATCATTTGCTGCATGGCATCCTCTTGCGATGTCGACATCCTTCTTCACCACACTACTCACACCGGCTCGTTTCGCGTCAGGTTCACCAAGTATGTCGGGGGATGATTGTGCGAAAGGTGAGCCGGGAAGGCATCGGGCCTCCGGCTGTGAGAGGTGTGGGAAACAAGGTGTAGCAAACGCAATTATCGACAACAGAGTTTAAAACAAACAGTTCCTCTAATTTCCAGTTAATCGATAGAATCCATGGTTAATAAATCACTATGGAAGCTTAAATGCTCTTTACAAGAAGAAATCCTGGCTTAATCCAGGTGCTAAACAGGAAAATTATTAAAGTTATGCTTACTCTGTCTTCTGCTTCCTGTTTTGAACGATTAATGATGGCTTAGAAGCTCGGCTTAGGTTAGGCTCCTCTAATGGTTTGAGATTAGGCTTGATTTAGAGATTTTGGCTTATGAATTCGAGAGATTAGGCTTGATGTGTAGAGCTTAGCTCAAGCTTTTGAGATTAAGAAGCTTAGGAATTCGATTACGCTTAGTTTTGCTTACTGCTCGGCATCTGAGTAGGTTTAGGAAATTTGGCTTGAGGAAATAGGATTAGATTGGGTGAGAGAATCCACTTATGGAGGGTTTTAATGAAGGCTTAGGAGCTTCATTATGTGAGCTTAAGAGCTTGTCGATTATCAGGAGCTTAAGAACTCTCGAGCCTGAAGATCGCCGGAGAAAAAGACACTCGATGATGAGGAGGAGGCTTAAGAATATCCAACTCTGAGGAGGAGAAGCGCCCCAAGATGATGAGGTGAAGGAATAAACAAATCACACATTTTCCCTTATTTTTATGGATGCATGTCTCTCTTGCTAAAATTAGCTAGGCACCCATTAGCGACGTCGCTAATGGGTCCTAGCCCTTGATGACGTGGCAGTTAACGTGGTGAGTAGCACGGATTTCGGCGGGAGTGGCACCGAAATCGAACGCGACGGCCTTTTGGTCATTTTTCAACTCTATGGCGGCGCCATCCGAGCACTCTACCGCGCGCTATGAGCACACCTTCTTCCCTACGCCTTCTTCTTTGCTGCCTGCACGCCTTCGCCATACTTGGCTTCACACCCTTAAGGGTTTAAGTTCCCCTTTATTAATGGGCGGCCATTGGGTTATCCTAGTGGGCGGCCTGCCTTGCTCTATTTTAGGCGGGTGACCCTTAAAGGGCAACCCATTTAGCATACATATCAATTGGCCCTCATTTTCATTGGGTGGGCGGCCCTTAAAGGGCACATCATATGGCATGCATAGCTTCATTTTGACCAAAGCACTGCCAAGCATGTCTGCTCTAGTTCCCCTCAAGGACACCCCATTTGTCATACATAAAGGCACTTAATTTAGCATGCAGCATCGATCAAGCTTTGATCCGCAAAAATAAGGCATCATATTTGGTATACATATCGGTCAAGCAATACCTTGCAAAATCTCTTCGGTACAACCCTTTTTGGCATACACATCAGCCTTGCAGTGTCGGCTAAGGCTAAGCTTCGGACTTCAGGTCCGGAACATATGTCCGCCAAGGCAAAGCCTGGCACCTCTTTTTTATCTTCCAGCAAGTCACAGTCGTGTTGGCATTTCTCCACAATCATTGCATTCCAAAACCAGGGTAAAACTCAAAATAGCACTCTGATCGAGCCGACCAGTGCGGAACCGTGCCCCGGTGCATCTTCAACGGTCAATAACTTGACAACTGTAAATCCAATCGCCGATCTGAAAAGACCGACGCGCTCCACAAAGTGAGCACTTCAGTCCGACGTATTCATTTCATTTTTATCCCCTCAGGTTCTATTTCCCAATCCGGCACGGATCTGCAATCGACTTGAATTTTTAACTGCCATAACTTCTTCATCGTACCTCCAATCGACGAGCCGTAAAGACAGGCCGGTAGAGCACATTGAGCACTGCAGTTCTAGGGCACAATACCCCATGGGTTTTCACTTCAAGCATAACACTTTTTAGAATCATTAAGTCATGTTTTGGCCTTTTCAGCCGCATTTGACATACATTCAGCATTGAACTCGGCCTGCAACCAGCCCTTAATCATTGTTCATTAAACATATAAGCTTCAAACAAACTTAATGTGCATTTTTTTGGCATCTTTCATTGCATGGGAGTGGAGCTGCACGATAGCATGTGAAAGGAGGCCAAGCTTGATATTTTTTAAAGCTGAAGCTGAACTTGGAAAAAACGAGATATGATGCAATTTGCATTGAAAACAGGTGACGCTGTTGCATGGAGCGAAGTGAAGTGCATAGGCCATCGTTGAAGATGGCTCTACAGTATGCATGTGGACTGGAGGGCCATACGGAGTAGAAAAGAGTTTGGCCAGTTGGCAGAGTGGGGGACCACTACGGATATCGCTAGTGGCCAAAGAGAGAGAGGATAAGGAGGCGGAGATTCTTGGGTATGCAGGGTGGCCAAAGAGGAGGAGAGCCGTGTGCACAAGGGTTGAAGGCAGTTCTGGAGGAGGAGGGCTCGATCGTGAGCAGTAGAGAGGTGGCACTGGGTTGGGAGCCGAGCTATTGATCCGCTACTGCAGAAGGTCGAGAGCTGCATGAGGATAGGAGGTAGCCAGGGCTAGTGGCCAGAGAAGAACAGAGGGAGATGAAGGTGGGACCGCCATGGCATGAACAGGCCTGGAAGAGTTGAAAGCAGAGCACTGTTAGATAGCGGGGCTGGTCCTGAGTGAAGGCTCGTGATGAACAATTGAGCGGTTGGTATGTAGAACAATTGAACTTTCATTGGCGTACAATCTCCTATGTCGTCCCAAAAACAATGGTAACCGGCTATAATATGAATTTTTCACAATAGATGTTTGAACAGCACAATTGGCTTCCATTATGTCATTTAGATCACATCTGATATCATCTCCGATTGAGCAATGTCAAGTATCGAGACCCACGGTAATTGAAAATGGTACAATTTGAGGGATCTTAGGTTGATGCATTCCTTTTGGAACTATATTGGTAACCAAACAAAAGATAGATAATAGTCAATCGAGGGATTTTGAGGGTGATTTGCAAGGACTGTGGATTATGGAGGTCAAAGTTTTGTGCTAGTGTCCGCGGCATCTAGCAAGTCAGACCAAGGAGGTTGAAGGGGGTGAATGGGTTTTAGAGTAGGTGGTTGTAAAGTGTGTTGAGTGGCCGACCAATGGTAGCTAATGAAAGGCCAATGTTTAAAGGTAATGCATGCGAAAAAAAAGTGTGGTGAGGGCTGCAGGCAATGAAGTTGATGGCATTGAATGCAACACGGTTTGATGGAGGCCGTTGTTGGGGTTTTCATCCCGTGAGGAAGAAGGGGGAAATGACTAGGGGACTTGGGTGCCCCTTTTGATGCAGAACTAGCACATTTTGGGTGTGGTGGATAGGAACACTTCTCCACATACAAGGACCAATTCCCATGGATATTTACTGTTGAATGCAAGGTGGTCACCAGAAATACCATGCAGTGATGGTTACCACCACAAAAGCTATGAAATTTTCATGGGCATGTGGTCAAGCTTGATCCTTCAGATTGGAGATTAGGGATGCATGATTTGCTTACTGGCTTTGCTCCAAGTCTCAATTTCTCCTTTAAAATAACCTTGAATGCTCTTAAATATCGTATTTTCTACACATCCCTTCTTCAAATCTTTAATCAAGTTGAAACCTATCTGGTTAATCCCTTTGTTTAAGCGGAATTCAACCCTTTCCAAATTATGTAAGTACTTTGACGATCAATTCATTATAGCCTCTGTATAAAAGAACATGTGTTTGGAAGTAATTAAGGAACACTGTTTGTATATGTAAAACAGTGTGGTAAAAAGTGTGAGTGTGGGGTGGAAAGTGGGGGCTGGCTCAGGTTTCCAGTCAAGGATGGGTGGTCTCAATTAGTCGAGAAACTCTCCACTTCCTTTTATTAAGAGAAGTGAAATTAGAGACACATTGTGCCAAGAGTTGAGATGGCCCAGATCTACGTGACACAAGATTACTATTTAGTTTAGACTAAGTCTCATGTCGTATTTATGGTTTATGGATGACGGAAAACATGGGTAAAAAGTGTGAGTGTGGGATGGAAAGTGGGGGCTAGCTCAAGTTGCCAGTCAAGGATGGGTGGTCTCGATTAGTCAAGAAACTCTCCACTTCCTCTTATTAAGAGAAGTGAAATTAGAGACACATTGTGCCAAGAGTTGAGATGGCCCAGATCTACGTGACACAAGATTACTATCTAGTTTAGACTAAGTCTCATGTCGTATTTATGGTTTATGGATGACGGCCGTGCCTCTTAAACGTGGAAAAAAAGGCATTGTTTATGGATTCTAAATATGTCAATGTGATTTCATCTTTATGTTAGGAAACAGTTTCATTAGAATCCTAGATTATCGATCTGGCTTGTGGCGTATGACCCTTATAACCATGTAAACGATGGATAGAGGACTTCCTCTCTTCTTTTGCTCGTATCTCTACTTTGTGGAGACAGAGTAAGGTGTCGTCAATGGAAAAGGAGAATAAAGGAAGGCCATCTATCAAAGTCGCCCCAATCTTCTCGGGGTTGGGGACCTCACATTTCAACTCATGTCAGTTCCCGTTTTCTTTGTCTCTTGCTTCTCCTCAGCTTCCTTTTGAGCTTGCGCTCTCGTAACTACCTCAATTCGTACGACGTTTTTATTTTTTGAGCTACTGGGTAGCTGAACAATTTGTGAGACATTTGTTGTGATCTTTTTGACTGGGTTTGCGTTTTTTGGATAGTTGGGGATCAAGTGAATGACACCAGAGTCAAGATAATAGGCATTCACTTGACTTATCTCCATCTGAGGACATTGTTTGACCAAGTGGTTGTCACGGCTTTTGTGACAATCTATCTTTGATTGAGGATCTTCTTCTTGCATTTCCTCTAGGCTGTAAATAGGCTCTGACCTAGCTAAGCCTCTATTTACAATGAACCGCAACGTACTTTCATCCATCTCATACCTTCTTTCTTCATGTCAAAACGTAGGAGGTGGAGGACTCACCATTCCATGTGTTTCTTTCATCTTCTATCGCTTTGAAGGGAAGTACCTGCTTTGCTTGTTATAATACATTGTAGTTTTTGGTACTATTGCTTGTTTATTAGATGCTTCCATCATCTGCATGTATCTCATGTGTATAGGCATTCTAGAACTTGGTAGTGTAGGTTGTTGTCCTAAGACAGGCTATGGCCTTCAAACTTTTACTAGTCCTGGTGCATTCCCCATAGCATTTCTAGGTGGAGGAGATTCTACTGGGATTGCTTGTACATACCTCTCCCTAGCATATTCCATGCCATAGTAACACTCTTCTCTCGTATGGTTTGTCCATTTTCTCTCAATTTTGCACCACTTAAGCTCCCTCAAATCAGCATTTACAAGAGGAGCTTGACCATTTCGTTAATTAATGTTTTTTTATCGATAGTTGTCGCTAGTTTTGCAATGGACTCACTCATCTGTGAATCATTGTGTGGAGAGGATATGTCGTCCTCTTGACTCTTACAATCCTTTTCTTTATATTTCTCACTGTTATCCACCAGATAAAGATATTTTTTTATCGATTTGTTTGGCATCAAGCTCCTTATCATGTGCAATTCCTTTTGAAGTCCCGCATGTCTCATTCCCTGGATAAATATCAACATTAAATGTGCTTGCATAGGAAGTTCAGCTCTTGGACAGAATTTGATGTATCTCTTGAGCCATAATGCTGCTTTGCGTACTGACCCATCCTCTTTTTGTTTGAATCTATGAATTTGTGAGACCGTATTGTGAGCTATGCCTTTCGGCAAGAATTCTTTGATGAATTCCTCAAATAGCTTGTCTAGAGTCTCAAAATCACATCTTTCCACTTAGTCGAACCATGTAGTCGTGTCATCTTCTAGAGTTAGTCCAAATCCATCAAAATGTGTTGCAAAATCCAAAACTTCCTCTACTCTAATTACTCTTTTAAAAGCCGCTACGTGATCTCTTGGATCTTTATCTCCGCAGTATCTCCGGAGTATCTAACTCGTCGATTGTCTACAAGTCTAACCATAGACTCTCCCAATTTTGCTCGCTTCAGGCCTTCTACTATGGCTAGGTTCTTCTTCAAAGGGATTGGTTGTTCTCTTGGAGATTGGTCCATTAGGGAGATTCCCTTGAGGAGGCATGTCTGCCATCTCTATGATCACTTCATCTCTCATTATCGCTCTAGGAGGGAATCCATGTGGCTCCCTCTTTGGAATTCTCGTAGGAATTCTCATGTTTGGTGGAGGTATTTGTGGTCCTTCATTGACAAAATATCCACTTATGCTCAATGCAGTCCATGGATTTGTGCTTTCTACAGCTTTGTATTCTCATAAATACTTGTCAACATCTATAGAGTTCCATTGATAGTCAACTCCATATGTATAGACATATAAGAGCTTGTAATCTATCAATTCTTCTGGGTATGGCTCTGAGCACCTATAAAGGTTGACCTCACTGTCTTCAATATATTTATATATTTCTTCACTCTTATGATCTATATCCAAACCCTTTTAACAAGCTTGGTATTTATCAATTGCAAGTTTGGAAGATCCATTATGGGCGGATACTCCTCTATTGCTGGGATTCTGAAGCTTGTATAAGCTCAGTTTGACTCTAAAGAGAACATGATCTTTGGGCTTAGCAGATCTAGCTTGATGTGAGAAGGCTTACACCAAATTTCAAGTGCTTTGGTTAGGGAAAATTCAAAGCTATGTCCAAAACTATGACCGTTTTCTCACAATTCTCTCAAATTGTCGGTTTTAGACACCCTAACTTCTGGATGAATTTTGAGTCCTTAAACGACGTATTTTTGGACGCTGACCAACAATGAATGACCCATAGGGTCTTCGATTGTTGCTCAGGGGTTGCACTGAAACTTGTACAGCTACTCTAGAGCTTTGTTTTGATAAAAAAAAGTTTGTGAATCTGATATTGGATGCTCAAATTATGGCCAAAACAGTCAATCTATGCTTGGAGACGTCATACACGTATGATTTCTACTGACTCAAAATTGCTCGAAACTTTAACTCTGGACTCTCCTTGATGTACTCTAACCACTCTAAGTCTCAACTTGTGATTTTGACATTTTTAGATAGGTCTATCAGTTCTTTTTTTGTTTGGCTGCTTGCAACTTCCCTGGGAGGTTAACTAAGCCAAAAGTGATCCAAATTGAAGGAAACTTGGTCTCCAAGCTTATTTTATGATGGCAAACACTTTTGTGAGCTCATATATGAGTTTTGACCTCTAATTTGGCACTTGAGACAACATACGTGTATGATGTCTTTTGTGGCAGAATGAAGTGACTTTTATTCTAGTGAATCTTTATCACTCAAGCAACTCTCTTTAACTTTCAGAATTCAATTTGAACACTTTCTGTGCAAGTTATGGCCAATACAACATAAATCTTGCCCAATTTCTATCTTTTGGCACTTTAGCCCAAATGAGCTCCAAATGCACTAAAAATTTGGCTAGGGAATTCTTTTATGCTCTGGGACACTAGGGTATACTTAGATGTCTGATTTAACCCATATCTGGCCTCTACAACATCGTACGCGTATGATGTCTTTTTTGATCGGATTTCACTTATGCTTCTACCCAAGGTGCTCCTTGATGCATACAACACAAATATGTGATCACAACAAATTTTGGATGTCAAATTTGCTCAAAATCACCACTTTTTCACCTTTACCTTCTTGTATCTACAAAAATATCCTTAAATTCAAAGTTAGCAGTCCAAATGAGATGAAATTTTGCAAGCAAGCTTAAATCATCATGTCCCAACCCCGTTTATGGTCAAAAGTGGAATTGGATCTTCAGACCTTGCCTTGAGACATCATACACGTATGATGTCTATGTGCTCAGAATTGGTCCAAACTTGGTATATAAGCTTGTCTTGTCGTGCTAAACACCCTAGTAAGCTCAAATGTCAATTACCTAAAATTTCCCTTTAGACATCATACACGTATGATGTCTAACTGGTCAGTTTGAAGTGAAATTCACTCCAAAGGTTCCTCACTACACTGGCAACTCACAACAAGTTTTAGAATTGAATTCCAACACTTTCTGTGCAAGTTATGATCACTTCAAGCAATCACTTTGCCTAGATCCGTCGTCTGTGGTCTTTGCAAACCCAAAAATGCTTCAAATTTAATGAAATTTGGCCCATATGCTCCCTAAATTCTGTAGATCACAAGGGTGCACTCAAATGTAACTTTTAACCTTAGATATGGCCTCTAGGACATCATACACATATGATGTCTAGGTGGTCTAAACTCAGTTTTGTTTCTACGAGAGGTGCACCTTGGTGTGTAAAACAAGAATATGTGCTCACAATAAATTTTGGAAATTAAAATTGCACAAAATCATCACTTTTAACAAGGAAATCCCCCAAAAGAGTAAAATCCCCTTAACTCTCAATCTATAAGCCCAAATGAAATGAGATTTGGTGTATGTGCTCAACGCAACATGCAGAAGATGAGTATAATGTCAAAAGTTCAAATTTGCTGCTAGAATCACCCTCAAACATAATACGCATGTTGCTGATGACTTTTTGGACAAAATTCATTCACAAGCATCTCCAAGTCTCCAGCACTAGTTTTCAAGCACTTCTACCAATTGTCATGCAAAAATGTGCTCATAATCACAAGTTTTTCTAGTTTCTATTTAAGACACTCCATCTTTTTCCTTTTGGGTGTCAAGAGTTGGTCAAAACTCTAGCCTCAGTGTGCACTAAGGGTAAAACACCCCTTTTGGACACTCTGGTGCAATCAAATTTGTCAAATTTGGTCTCCAAATGCCTCTTGAGACATCATACGTGTATGACGTCCAAGTTTACAAATTTTCATTTTTTGTACACAGAACTCTTGCACATGCCCTCTTATATGCACATCACCAATCACTTATGAAAATATGTCAACAAAAAGTTGTTTATTGCATTTTTCCCTCAAAAGGATACTTTATAGAGATTCTAAATACAAACAAGTACTTCGGCAAATAAATCAGTGATGAATAGCTCTAGATCAGAATCATATCACTTACCTATCATATGGTTTTTGCATCTATGAGTAGAAAAACTCTTCAATGCCACACATGGACTAGCAAATGCTTTTATCACATCACAAATCACTCAACCACCAACAACTAATCTAATCTACATCTAATACTACAAATCCTAACTAAATCTACCTAGTCACAGACCCTAAAGCAAGCAACCATCACACGAGTGTTAGTAGGATTACCTACTCAAATCCTTGTGTCCTCGGCAACGGCGCCAATGTTGCAGGAGCGAATCACACCACCTATAAAGTGCATGTAACACAACCTAGATCAACATAGTGTCAATCAAGGACACAGACAACACGATAGGCGTACAAAGGCAATCTCTTTAGCTTGTCAGGCTGAGACCATCCCACGCATACAACACTCTGGAAGGCTAACTAACCCACAATCTAGAATCTCACTGCTCTCAACTACACCACTCAATCCACATACACACAAATGGAAGGAAACTCACTAAACCATACCAAAATCATACAAAACTTATTGATTCTCTTAATGCATTCATGGATCTAAGATTGGGAAAGTGGTGGATATTAAAAATGTTTTCAATGAATAGCTAATGGTTAATGGGCATTGCCTCTCTTGATTCTTGAAACTTTAAGTATTTCAAGTCAAAAACTTGATAGATCTTGTAAGCCTCATGCTACAACATAGTACAGGTTGAACAAGTGGTGGACCTTGAATTTCTTTCTCATGCCTTGGATTATTTAGTGACATATCTCATTTTTTTCCATGATTCAATTGGATTAAGTATACCTTGTTTCTCTTCATACTTCATTAGGACTTCAATGGATTTGAGATTGACTGGGGGACCTATAACTAGTTTCCCTTGGCTAGGTTAAATGATTTATCTATGCACATGGCCAACCTATAATCTCTAGTACAATGGGTAGTTGATCTCAAGGTATACCATTTATCTAACTTTCATTCCATTGTAGTATAAAGATTCTGGTTTTAAGGCCCACCATATGTCCAATCTTTTCTTTGGGGAGAAGAAAGGTCTAAGATATGCTCCATTGAACATGGAGAGAAACAAGATTCGCCAAATGTCAAAACTAAGCAATAGAAACCACTACATGGTCCATTAATTCTCTATTAAGATATGCTATGTTTTAGCACATGAGATTTGGTACCAAGTTCCACCACTTTTTCAAGCTAGAGTTCATTGGAACATAGATAGAGGAAATATTGAAAATTTATCCAAGCTACACTCTATTGAAACATACAAAGAAGCAAGGTTGACCACTTGTCCAAACTAAAGGCTCCTTTAAAATGTGGACAGAAGGAATGTCCACACTTTTAAACTTTTTTGGGTCAAAATGGATAGCTAAGTTTTATTCAAGGTACCACCACTTGTCCAAGCTACACACAATTGGAGCATGGAGAGAAGCAAGATCCACCACATGTCCAAAGTAGAGGCTCCTTTCAAAATGTAGACAGAAGGAATGTCCATGCTTTTAAGTTACACACAATTGGAGCATGGAGAGAAGCAAGATCCACAACTTGTCCAAGCTAGGCACTATTGAAACACATGCATAAGCGAGATTCACAAATGAATAAGCTAGGAAAGGAAAAGAGGATCTCACACCATTGGTCCCAACCTATGTTGTGTGATTCCACACTATGTTATATTAGAGCATAGAGAGTAATTTTTTCACCATTTATGATATGTTGTAGAATTGGGCAAAGTGACTATATGTAGTCAAGACAATCCCTATCTTACCCTATGACATCGTTCCAGAATGGATGACTAATCCATTTGGCACTTGAGAGCCTAAGGCTGCTGCAAGCATGTCTATGCATTAGTCCTATCAATCTTCCATAGTAGAGTGACAAGCTCTACTTGGTGTTTGGAAGACATCGTCTCCACAAACTTAATTCTAAGCATGCATACTACTTAACATTTGTGCACAATAAAGAAAAAGAGAGTCTTATAAGACAAAAACTTTGTTCATTTTAAACTTTGTATGTTTGGTTACTCTAGGGAAGCATTGTAAGCATTGTGACAAGGTTTAGGTCATCCTTTAATTGTATGCCTTGCATCCATCTGGCATATTCAAAAGGATAATTCTTAAACTTAATAAGATACCGTCTGATAGTCTTACCGCCTCTTAATGCCTTGTCTTCATGTCAGAGAATGGACTCGAGCTGCAGCACCTCTTCTTGGTCCTCGATCTCCGGTGGGTCTTTAATAGTTGGTTCTTGAGGTGGCTCTCCTTTGTAAGGATTTAATAGGCTCACATGGAAAGCATTGTGTATGAACCAATTGCTGGGCAACGAGTTGATACGCCATCTTATTGATTGGTCGAAGAATCTGGAAGGGACCATAGTACCTTTTTCCTAACTTAGCATAGTACTTTTGGTGTCCCGTAGGATTCTTGCCCATCGTGTGCCTTAATCGAGCCATGGGAAATTTAAGCAAGACCCGATCATTTTCTTTAAGGCTTGGGCTCTTCTGTGCTTATCAGGAGCAACCTTTTGCCTTTGCTGTGTGATAGAGATAGCATCCTTAATCTTTTGGAAAGACTCGTGTAGGTATTGGCTATACTCATCTGCAACAAAGATCTTTCCCTGTACTTTAAGTAGCAGGGGACTTTTGGATCTTCCCTCAATTACTCGAAAGATGCTTTTCCCATGGAAGTATGTACAGTGTTATTGTAGGCATACTCCACTAAGGGTAAGTACTTCTCCCATTGGGACCTTTGATCTACTTCCATTACAAAGTCTTTTAGTAGATCAAGAATTGTTAGGTTAGCTATTTCACTTTGGCCATCCGTTTGGGGGTGATAGGCCGAAGATAAGTTTAGCCTTGTCCCTAAATTCTCAAAGAAACCCTTCCAAAAACTACTGGTCATTCTAGGATCTCTATCCGAGACTATGGGCATCGGCAAGCCATGGTACTTGAAGATTTGTGATATGAAGAGGGTTGCCATTTGATAGGCTTTGATAGTCTTTTTGACATGTATAAAATGAGCTTGTTTACTGAACCTATCTACTATCGTCCATATTCTCGTATTCCCATAAATGGACTTGGGAAATCCAAAGATGAAATCCATAAATATGCTCTCCCATTGTGAATTAGGGATTGGCAATGGTTGAAGCAATCCAGGTTGCTTCCCTCTATCAAACTTTGTCTTTTGGCATACCACACATTTAGAAACATACTCTTGTATGTTTTCTTTCATGGCAGGCCAATAGAAATATGCTTCAGTCCCTTTTAGGGTAGATTGAATCCCTCTATGCCCTGCGTAAGGAGGAGCATGATATTCATACATTAATTTCTCACGTAGTGAGTTAGTAATGCATAGTCTATTTCCATAGAGAATATAACCCTCTTGTAAAGTAAATGGTTCCTCTTTCTTCCCTAATGCCAAGGCTGAAATCGCATCTCTAAAATCGGGATAAATAGCGTACTCATCTATCATGGAAGATAGATCATTGTCAGTTGCTATGGAAACCGCATTCACTCTCAGTCGTCTTGAGAGTGCATCGGCTACTTGATTATGCTTGCCAACAATGTGAGCAATATGAAAATGAAATTGCGAAAGAAAATTTTCCCACCTCATTTGTTTGTCGGAGAGCTTGGTCTGCGTCATGAAGTACTTAAGGCTTTGGTGATCCGTCCGCAAAATGAAAGGAGTCCACAATAAATAGTGCTTCATGAGTCTAAGGCATGTAGAACTGCAAGGAGTTCCTTTTCATATATGCCTAGAGTTTGCTTAACAGGGTTGAGGCTTCGACTTTCATAGGCTATGGCGTGCCCTTCTTGGAGCAAAACAACTCCAAGGCAATCACCACAAGCGTTACATTGGACCTCAAATAGCTTTGAGAGACCCAGCAGTGTAAGCACAGGTTGAAAGATAAACTTTTCTTTAAGCTTTTTGAAAGCATTGTTCTCCTTGGCAGACCATGTATACCTAATGTTTTTCTTTGTTAGGTCATGTAGTGGTCCTGCTATTAGTGAGAACTTCTCTATGAAGCATCTATAGTATGCACACATACCTATAAATCTATGAAAGATAAACTTTTCTTTAAGCTTTTTGAAAGCATTGTTCTCCTTGGCAGACCATGTATACCTAATTTTTTTCTTTGTTAGGTCATGTAGTGGTCCTGCTATTAGTGAGAACTTCTCTATGAAGCATCTATAGTATGCACACATACCTATAAATCTTCTTAGTTCATGAAAATTCCTTGGATTAGGCCATCCTTTTATTACCTCTAGCTTTGATGATCCATTTGGATTCCATCTTGAGAGATAATGTGACCTAAATACTGAATCTCTTGTAAGAAAAACTCACTTTTCTTTCGATTAACATAAAGTTTATTCTCTCGTAAGACTTGAAATATTAATTGGAGGTGTTGCTTGTGTTTGTCTAGTGAATTAGAGTACATGATAATATCATCAAAGAACACTCCAGTAAAGGCTCAATGAGGCATGAATAGCTTCTCCATCAAGCAGTGGAATGTGGTTGCTGCATTGGTCAAGCCAAAAGGCATGACAATGTATTGCACGTATATAGTGTGAAATGCGATCTTTACAATGTCTTGATCAACTATCCTTATTTTATGGTAGCCACTTTTTAAATCAATCCTACTGATGTAGGTCAACCCTTGTGGCTTATCAAATAGGTCTTCTACCCGTGGAACGAGAAACCTATTTTGATAGTGATCCTATTTAGTGCTCTATAGTTGACACACATATGATATGTGTCATCTTTCTTTTGCACTAATAACACGGGTGAACAAAATGGAGATGAGCTAGGCCTAACCATGCCCTTCTCAACTAGCTCATGCACTTGCCGCATAATCTCCTCATGTTGACCTTGAGAAACTCTATAAGGAGGTTTATTAGGCGGTGAACTTCCTGGAAGAAGTACAATTGCATGGTCATCATTGCCTCGTTTAGGAGGTAGTTCACAAGGGATGTCGTCAATAAAAACATCTTGAAATCCCTTGAGAAAATTGGATAACTCTAGTTCCTTGTGATTATTTATATTTTCTTTTGTTAAAGCATTAGGTTCATTTTGAGAATCTTTAGTAAAAATCATGTACACAGAAATAGAGCTCTTTATTGACTTATTGAAAGCTTGCGTATGTACAATGGGTATGGTGTTACCCAACTCTTTAGCATCTATGTACACATCTTTTTCCCTGAACCTAAAGTAGATTTTCCTTTCAGGGAATTTAACATTGGGAGCCATGCAATCAAACCATGGTGCCCCTAGGATTACATCCTCGTGCTTGAGAAGAGAGATAAATAAGTCCTCTTTGTCCACATAGCTTTGGACATGGATCCTCAATTTCTCAATTAAGAGAGTGGCTGAAGCTTCTTGCCCCTTGAAAGCACCATTGGCGGGTAGGACATCTCCCATCTCATAGGCTTGGATGCCTAGCTTGGTGACCAACTCTGTGGATATGAAATTGTGAGTAGAACCAGAGTCAAAGAGAATAAAAGAATCCATTTTTCTTACCTTTTCCCAAGCATGGCATAGAGGAGATCCTTTGTGGTGAGCTTCCTCTTCTTGGATTTTGACCAAGGTAGCTCTAGGAGGCTCATGGAGGGTGTTCTTTTGGGGGCAAGCATGGTACACATGCCCTTGCTCGCTGCATTTGATACAACGGTTATCTTTACGATAACGCTCAAGCTCTTCAGGAGAGAGTTTATTTTTGCCTTTATAAACTCCCTTCTCCTTAGCTTTATTGTTGTTGGCGTTTCCTTTAGGAGACTTTTGGACATTGTCCTTCCCCTTAGGCTCATTGTTACGGTCCTTATTCTCCGTGGGCTTAAGATTTCTCTTAGCCCCTGTTTGAAAATTGATTCATGAAGCCACCATGGTATGGTGTATGACCACAAATATGGTGCGTGGCCTTTGGGAGTTGACATACTCCGTCATATCTTCAGTTAAGCCCAGACAAAATTGTTGTTTTTGCTCTCCAACATCCATCTTTTTGAAGACAGTGGCTTTGAGATGTAAGTCCCAAAACGTGTCTACATATTTATGAATAGATTCATAAGGAGAGAGCTTCAAGCTTTGCCATTCGGTGAGTACTTTGTCTTTGGCATCGGTATCCAAAAATTGTTTCATGATGGAAGCTCTTAAAGCTTTCCATGTTCGTGGAGCTTCACCATTTGCCGTAGGCTAGACCACCATTTTCCTGTAGGCTAGACCACCATTGCCTGGCGGACTTTTGAAAATGCATAGCCACATGGTGTAGCTTAGAGGACTTCGTGAAGCCCTCATCTCCAAACGCCGCATCGAATTGTTGGGTGAAGGCTAAGACTTTGTCCGTAGCACCAAAGGTGCCATCATAGGTAAGGAAAGAGATGTTCTTTCCTCCCTCTTTGAACTTATTGAGCTTGGGCAACCTCTTCTACGCAGCATAGGATTTTCTATGGCCTCTTCCTTTTTATGGTTCAAAAGTTGCACCATCGCTTTCTTCAGAAGATGAAGAATTTGAGGAAGATGGAGAAGAGGGTGACCTCTTTCTTGCCTTTTTCTTGCCTTGTTCCTCTTTATCTGCACCATCACTTTATTCGTAAGAGAAAGAGGATGAAGAAGATGGAGAAGATGGTGACCTCTTTCTTGCCTTTTTCTTCTCTTGTTTTCTGTCATCCCTCTTTGAATTATGGTGTGGAGAAGTGTGCTATGATCTTCTCCGTTTAGGAGGTGATGGAGAGCGTTTTGCCCACTATCTTTGTGGAGCCATCTCCTCCGAGGTGACAGGAGACTCACTTCTTTCTCGTTCTTTTGGTGGGGGCTCTTGAGTTCTCCTTTGGGAGGGAGATGCATCGTCAAGTAGTAATTTTTTGAGCCCTTCGTACGGATCCTCTTCTTCTTCCCAAATCGGAGAGATGTCTCTTTTGGAAGTCTCGCAAGGAGGCTTCCTAGAATCCCATGAGCACGTAGCTGCCGTTGCACTTCACTTTGGAGGGATGGATTGCCCATGGCTTGTTGAAGCCTAGAAACAAGATAGTTAACAAGCATAGGGGCATCATTAGTAACCTGCTCATTAGCAAAATCAAAGCTATCAACATTGATTTCACTCTCTTTACTATTATCAGCCATTCTAACAATTTTTTAGGTGTATTTTGGCACTTCAAGCCCTAGTTGCTTCTCCTCATTACCCCTTTAGAAAAGCACTTAAGCTATTGTACCCATGGCTCGAATGTCATTAATTGCAAGGAATAGAAGAGAGGGTGTCTTTCAACACCAAAATAGTACCAGCTCCTGTCAAGCTTCTAATAGCTCAATAGTGGTTAAGCCGTAGGCAAGCCCCGTAGGACTCCACTATAAAGACCATAGCTCTTTACGGTGATGCCCTATTATCTGCACGAAGCAGGCGCACTACAAGGCTGAAAAATCCCTATTCTACTTACTCACTTGAAATTAATAATACCAACCATTTATAGCTAGCTTGAGGACCTCCCTTCTTGAGCGAGAAAAGAGAAACCTTGTGCTCTGATACCAATGTAACATTTAATGGCCTAGTAACTTGTGTGCAGCGGAAAATAGCATAAACATAGTGAGAATTTCATTAGAATAGATTCCTAATAAGCATAGCAAGAGTGCTTGGATGGAGAGAGTAACAAAAAGCATAACACCTAGTTAGAAAGGCATGAACAATACTTCAAAAGAGAGAGAAATCTAGCTATTGACAACAGTTTAGGACCGGATTTACATGGAGCCGGTCCTCCCTTCAAAAGTCTTTGTATTATAGGTTTCCCCCATCAAGGGAGACATTTTACAATACAACACTTTGTGTTCCTTCAATAACTTGATGGTGCAATGAAGATGGAATCTTCAAGCACCATGCACACACTTATAAAACACAACATCAATTCCCTCATGGTCTCAGACCCAAGACCTCACACACCTTTGAAGATGACGAGAGCTAGTGGGGTATGAGAGTAGATTGAGAGGAAGAAGGAGTAGTCTTACGAGAAAGAAGTATATCTCATCACCTAATCACTCATAATAGCTTAGTAATTAGCATGGTGGAGGATATGAGCATGCATTGGAGCTTGGATCTTGGTTGGATTTGCATCACAAAGCCAAGAGTTGTTGGCGTAGGCCTCCCTTCTCATAAGCTTGGAGTAGGTGATGAGCTTTCCATTAAAGCTTGAGAAGGAGAGAGAGTCTTCTTTGCTTCACACATGAGATTGTGTGAGTGTGTGTATGATACTTCCTTGGCAAAATGAGTCCCCCTCTCTCTCTTGGTCGACCCCTCATGCTTTTTACTCATGCTGACGCCCCATTAGACCCTGCAAAGCCTAGCCAATGATAATTAAGAAGCATAAGTGATAGCCTTGTGACATGTGTCCCCCTTTCCCGTTTTGTGAGAGCTTTAGGTAATTAATTAATGCAATTAAACTTTCATTGGACCCCTTAGTCTTCTGGCCAATAGGAATCAGGCAAGCCATTGGGTTGATGAATTCTCATTGGACCCCTTGGGAGACTGGCCAATAGTCTTATAGAGAGCTTAATTCTTATTGTTTTTTTATTAAGTGTTTTTAAAAGAATTAAACTAGATTTACTCTAGCCTAATTCTCATTGGTCCACCTCTATGGACATCCAATAGGCTTTGAATGCACCTTGTGGGCAGTTGGGCTAGGGAGCTGACATGTGTCCACTATGCCCTTTGTGTAAAGGGGCTTGCATGAGTGTGTGTGTGTGTGTGTGTGTGTGTTTATCTCTCATCCCCTACTAAAAGGGCATACCCCCTCTTCTTTAGGAGCTTGCAAAGACTTTTTGTAAACTATCAAGCATCCAATTTTCCTAAGCATTGACCATTGGACTTAACCTTTGAATTTTGGAACCTTAGCATTTTGGAAGTCTTAATGGGCTAAACCTTAGGTCTTTGAAGCCCATTGCTTGCACATTGCTCTTTTGCAGATGGTCCCCCTTTAGATCCCTATTTTCCCTCCTTTGGATCCCTAATGTGACAAGTTTGTTAGCCTTACCACCAATTATCTAGCTTTTTCTCCCCTGGTACTTTTCCATATTAAATGATTAGTTTAACATGAGAAAATCATTTAGGAGAATTAGATATTAGTTATTATGACATTCTTTGTGATCATGTTAAGTGCGATTATGTAAATGTGTCAATAAGACCTTGTGATCACACAACATTTGTGGTAATTACGTAGATATTAAATCCTTGCAAACCATGAAACTAGTGAGTGCTTTTTTAACAGTAACTACATGAGGGAAAGGCCGTATGGACCGCCGGTAGTGCAACAATTTCCACCGCCTCCAAGGTACCAAATGAGATATAACAACGTGATACAAGGAGGAACAAACCTCAACCAGTATTGGGGCAATATCCGCCTTTACCGCAAGACAATCAAGCCATTGTACGTTATGTGTAGCCTACATATTCATTTGTAGCTCAACCAATGATGCCACCAACTGTCTATTATGAAGAGCCAATTGAAATGTGAGAGAGACGGAGGGAGTAGCTTAGGCTCCAGAAGAAAGACCATATTGGGCTAGTTCTAAGGAAACTCTTGAACCTTTGTATGTGGCTCAAACATCTAGCAACCAGTTCACAATGGATGAAAACACACTCATGTTTATAGAAAACCAGAACTACAAGCCTAGGGACTATCCACCTAGAGTAGGTTAGCCAATGGGAGTACCACTAGCAACCAGACCCAATGGTCCGTGCTATGAATATAGAGGTGACCATTGGGCAAGGGCATGTCCCTTTAAAATGTAACGAACAAAAATCTTTGGATTTTGCAATGGGTGTGGGAGAGACCATTTCATTCAAAACCGTGCAAAGAAAATCCTAGGAAAGCAACTATTAATGTCATTGGGATATTACCATGCACGAGAGGATCGGATTCTAACCCAACAATTCATGTCAAAGCGGTGACTAGAGCTAAAGATCAAGAAGCTGCAAAAAATTGATAGATAGCATATGATCTAAAACTTCCAGAACAAACCAAATTTGAGAACGGTGTCGTGCAGCTCCGCTTCCATGATAGGAAAACGAGCAGAGAAATGCAAGCTAAGATTCTTTGAAGCCTACACATTTATTGAGCAGTGATCAGGGCTTGTTAACAAGCCAAGTTTAATGATTAATGTATGCCAAATGCGGCTCAAAAGGGCCAACAGATGCCTTAATGATTCCAAAAATGATTATGCTTGAAGTGAGCACAGATGGGAGTTTATGATCTAGAACTGTAGTGCATGAAGTGCTCTACCAACCTGTCTTTACGGCTCGTCAATTGGAGCTACGATAAAGAAGTTATGGCAGTTTGAAGTTTAAGGTAATTGCAGATCCGTACCGGATTGGGCAACTGCAGCTGAGGTGGAATAAATGAAAATTTGAATGGACGGGCCTAAAGTGATCACTTTCTGGAGCGCGTCAGTCTTTTCAGATCAGTGATCGGAGTGTTAGTCGCCAAGATATTAGCCGTTAAAGATTCACTGGGGGCCGGCTCCGTACCAGTCCGGTCGGCTCGGTTGGGGTGCCATCTGGGAATTTTGGCCTCCTCATCAGGGTTAGTATGCGTTTTATGCAGTTGAGAAGTCTACGGCTTGGCAGGCAGAGTCCGGTGTCATTTGTCGACGCTGTTGAGCTGGGTAATTTTGACATTATTCGGGATGCTGTTATGGGCAATAAGATGCACAAAGATATTGTTAGTCAAGGCTTATTGGAGAAGGTTTTCGTGCTTGGCAATGCCCTTGTTAATATGTATGCCGAATGGGGTGTACCAAGGTTGTACAGCTTGGCACTCCTTGGCCGATGTGTATACTAAATGTGATGCTGGTTTACGAAAGCACAAAAAGTGGTTAAAGAGCTTCGTGTTCAGAATGTGGCCTCTTGGAATGCAATGATTGCGAGATAACTCCAACAGAGGCAGGGCCAGGAAGCTGGACAAATGCAATCACGTACCCTTATATCTTGAAGGCAAACATCACCATGCAAAATGATGCGGGCATCAAAATTCATGAAGATATTGTTAGTCAAGGACTGCTGAAAGGAGTCGTGCTTGGCAATGCTTCGGCCGATAGGTATGCCAAATGTGATGCCCTTCAATAGTGTCCAAAGACAACCAAGCAAAGGCCGCCCAAGGGCTAGTGGCCGCCCAAGGGCTGGAGGACGCCCAATAAACAATAGGCACTATGGCCGCCCAAAGATATAGGACGGTTGCCCACCAATTAAACCATTAAGGGTGTGTGAAAAGAAAAGGAAAGAGGAAAAGCATGGCGCTGCAGTGAGCAGGGACGCAGGGAGCGGCAATGAGCTCGCGTGAGCCGTAGAAGAGCTCAGATGCCCTCGCCACAGAGACCGAGTCTGCTTAGAGTCTCCTCGCGCAACAGTTCGGTGCCTTAGTCTCACTGATTTCGCGCTGCTCGACCCACCGATTGCCACGTCATCAAGAGGTGGTTTTTACGCCTCCCTAGCAACGACGGCGCCGTCGTTGCTAAGGGAGGAAGGGGCTTAAAATAGATTATTATTGCATGGAGAAAAAATAACGAGGGGATTGCAATGAAGAGGACGGGAGAAGAGGGGAAGGAGCTCGAAGGCGACGAGAAGAGCTCGAAGGCTGGAAGGCGACGAGAAGAGCTCGAAGGTTGGAAGGCAAGCTTGGGGCAACCTCGCTCTCTCCCTCTCTCTCTTTCTCTCTCTCTCTCCATCTCCAATCAAAGCAAGAGAGGGTTCTCTCTCTCTCTCTCTCTCTCTCTCTCTCTCTCTCTCTCTCTCTCTCTCTCTCTCTCTCTCTCTCTCTCTCTCTCTCTCTCTCTCTCTCTCTCTCTCTCTGTCTCTCTGTGCGAAGGATCCGTGCTAGAGCAATAAGGCAAGACAAAAAGGGGAGATAACGAGGGCAAGGAGGAAAAGATGAAGGGAGCAAGGGCAAAGAACCCTCTCTCTTGCTCTCATGCTCAGCAAGATAAAGGATCTCTCTCTTGGCGAAGGGAATTGTAGGGGAACAAGCTTGAAGAAGGTGAAGCTTAAGGAAGTCAAAGCTTCTTTCTCTCTCCCTCTTGAGCTTGAACAAGAAGCAAACAAGGGGAGTGGAAGCGAAGCAAAACGTAAGGAAAGGAGGAGGAATCAAGGTCGAAGCTTGAGCAAGCAAGAGCAAGAGGGGATTCCAAGCGAGGCTAGAGCAAGCCAAAGCAAGAGAGGAGAAGGCATGCACTTAGGTAATAACTGAAGTTTGATGATCGAGGCAGAGAATTGAATTGAAGCTTGCAGAATCCAACGAAACTTGAAGCAGATAAAGTAGTATAAGAAAATTTCCATCATCGTCATCAGCTAGAAATTGAATTAGCATTTTGTTAAGTCTAGTGTCGTTAACGGCCCGGCTAATCTTGTAAACGGGAGCTTAAACTCCTAGTTAGCAGCTGATCCAAGTGATGGTGCTGTTAACAGCCCGCCTTGGCTAAGGACTAAGTTGTAGTCGAAGTAATATTCAATTAATTGATGATTCCGGTGATTGCCAGAGCTCTCAGTGTCTGTTGTTCTTGTTCTCTCTCTTTCACACCTCCCACAGCCAGAGGCCCGGTGCCTACCCGGCTCACGTAGCGAACACATATCCCCCGACATCTTTGGTGAACCCGACGCGAAACGAGCCGGGGTGGGAGGTAAAGATGGAGAATTTAGAGCAGATAATGAAGATGATTGCAGAATTATGTGTGAACGGTTTTGATGATAAGTCAACAGTTCCAGATTTTTCAAAGATGCTTCAATTGGTTCAAGGATCTCTGCTTAAAATAGAGACCGTAAAGAAGAAAAATCAAATCGATGAAGCTTTGGATGCAGCTTTAGATGCAGTATACGACAAGAGATGACTTTTTGATGGATACGATTCAGAGGGCTACCTTGAGTGCTATGAGCTGGAAACCAAGGTAAGAGGGATACCAGAAGAGTTGATGATCAAATCTTTTGAGCAGTTAGTGAGTCCAGATGTGAAGGAGCAGAATCAAGAAGTTACCAAAGCTTGCAATGATGACTGGGAGTATTTCAGAGAGGCTATTGTGCAAGCACGTTATGAGGAGTATGAAATCTATCAAGAACAGAGTTTAAGTCTACCAGATTACGCAGATATTCGAGGACAAGTACGATCAAAGTTAGAAGCTGTGATTGATGAATTTATTGTGCAAGATGCTACCTTCTACAGGCTAATGATGAAGACATAGTTGAATCTGTGTATGCAAAGTTGGGTTTTGCAGATGTTGTGCATGAAGTAGAAGTCTTTGATGGTGAGGCTTTACAGCTTCAGGATATGCAGGGTGAATTTTTCAAAGGATCTACACATGTATTTTGGGATACACAGATTGAATTTTTGCAAAGAGCCTATGCATGCAGTACATGAAGAAAAGAAATCAGGGGATCAAGACAATGAATTGGCTAAAGCTCAGGAAGATGTGCAGGTGAATGAGTGCAGCCATATTCAGGTAGACATGCATGAAGATTTAGTTAGAGCTGATACTTTTGCTACTGAACCAGAATTAGAGCAAAATTTTTCTAGTGCAGATTCTACCATAGAGGTGATTGAAGATATTGGTACAAGTTTTGCCAAAGAGTTGATTAATGATACAGATGTTATAGGTCAAAGTAGGGCTATTGTTAAGAGCAGCAAGACCGTGGATTTTGGTATACCAGATTTATCGAATTTGGATATACCAGATTTTGAGGACTTGGCTAAGCAAGAGTATGTGCTTGATGAAGAGGGGGTGCAGACTCCTTCATTGACAAGTTTTTGTGAAGCACATCTACCAAATTGGAAAACTAACTTTGAACGTGATTATGATGATTCAGAGGGGGTGCAGACTCCTTTGACACGCTTCTTTGACCTAGAGCTACCAATCTGGCAGACTGGCCCTGAATTTGATGATGGTGATTTAGAGAGGGAGCAAACTTCTTCTCTATCGAGAATTTGTGACACAGGGCTCGGCAAGTTTATCATGAATTTGATGATGTTGATTCAGAGGGGGTGCATAGTGAAGTGCAATCTCTTAATGTTGAATATGATTGGTTTCATTTTTCCGATGATATGGACAGGACAATAGATGAAATTTTCAATGTGCATACTGAACTTTGTGCTACAGAAGTGCAAAGATATATGGATGAGGGTGCAAGACTTGAAGAGCAGTTTACTGCAGATACGGTTAGTATGCATGTCATATGTGGAAATCTTGGTTTACTGCAGCAAACTGAGATGTGCAAGATGGAGGAACCTTCTGAAGCAGTGGACCTAGACCTTATGTGCTTACTGGACGAAGCTTTGGAAGGGTTCTCAAACACAGATATTAAGGATATCAATCAATCCAGATTTATGCATGAGCCAGTTTGTTCAGATTCAGCAGGATGATGAACTTATGCAGTTGTTAGATGATGCATTACTTGATTTTGAGCCTCTACGAGATAGAGAATTGTTTTCAGATGCATCTTTTGAGCCTAATGAAGAGGATTTAACCAGAGACTTGATGTATTCAGATATGTATGATTGGGATTCCAATACTATTGAGAATGAAGGTGCACTACCAATGATTTTACGTGTGATTGATGATCGACAATTGGAGGAGCCAGTTGCACAGGGGATATGGAAGTATCTGATGTTACCTGATGCTATATGGAATTTGATGTTACCTTATGATGTAGGGGATTTTGAGCTAGCTTTTGACCCAGGAGGTAACAGATATATGCATGGTCCTGGGCAATTGACTTATATGCCATATGATCCAGGCGGTTTGCATGAAGATTTGTGGGCTAACTTATGTTTATGCTATATTGATTGGAAATTCTTGTATTTTCCCTATGATCTTGGAGGATGGTAAATTTTTTTTAAAGGAATGCTCACAATAGGGCAAATCATTGGTTTCCCGTTTGATCCCAAGGGCTACTAGAGTGCCAATTGTGGATTTGAAGAGAACCAGCTATCTGATGTAGTAGGTTGCATGGTACAAGATTTTTTATTTCTAGGTTTATGCTGAGTCAGAAGAGTTTTGGTTATGCATTCAATAAGATTACATGGCTGGCTTCCAGCTGACTTCTTTGGACAATTGCTGAAGTATCTTCACATCTTTTGAGTTGGTTCTGCTACCGGAACTTGAAGTAAAGGAGTTGATGGCCATTCCATGTGCAGACAGAGTAAGGAATACTTGATCTTGACAGGGTTCCTTAAAGAGAGCTTAATGGTCAAGCCGTGTGCATCATTAACTGGAGCACTTGAGTCTGGCGGGGTTCACTAAACAGGATATTCATAATTGAATGCTTTGAAGATACGGTAGATACAGTTCAGATATTTTTGATGGACAACTACCTAATGATTAAGCTAAGACATTGATGATAGGGTATAATCCTTATTTCATTTTTCATATGTTTATCAGTTATGTGAGTCTGATGATGGGAAAGAGCTTAAGGTACCCGTAGCAAATGCAAATTGAAGTGTTGTTGGCACAGACCGGAGGCTGTGCAGGTTCAGAGGAGGTGGATGTCGTGCAGCTCCGCTTCCATGATAGGAAAACAAGTAGAGAAATGCAAGCTAAGATTCTTTGAAGCCTACACATTTACTGAGCATCAGGGCTTGTTAACAGGCCAAGTTTAATGATGTATGTATGCCAGATGCGGCTCAAAAGGGCCAACAGATGCCTTAATGATGCCAAAAATGATTATGCTTGAAGTGAGCACAGATGGGAGTTTATGATCTAGAACTGTAGTGCTTGAAGTTCTCTATCGGCCTGTCTTTACGGCTCGTCAATTGGAGCTACGGTAAAGAAGTTATGGCAGTTTGAAGTTCAAGTCAATTGCAGATCCGTACCGGATTGGGCAACTGCAGTTGAGGTGGCAAAAATGAAATGAATGCACGGGCCTAAAGTGCTCACTTTGTGGAGCACGTCAGTCTTTTCATATCAGTGATCGGAGTTCCGGTCACCAAGATATTAGCCGTTAAAGATTTACTGGGGGGCTGGCTATGTACCACTCCGGTCGGCTCGGTCGGGGTGCCATCTGGGAATTTTGGCCTCCTCATCAGGGTTAGTATGCGTTTTATGCAGTTGAGAAGTCTATGGCTTGGCAGGCAGAGTCCGGTGTCAGTTGTCGACGCTGTTGAGCTGGGTAATTTTGACATTATTCGGGATGTTGTTATGGGAAATAAGATACACGAAGATATTGTTATTCAAGGCTTGCTGGAGAAGGTTTTCGTGCTTGGAAATGCCCTTGTTAATATGTATGCCAAATGGGGTGTACCAAGGTTGTACAGCTTGGCATTCCTTGGCCGATGTGTATACTAAATGTGATGTTGTTTTACGAAAGCACAAAAAGTGGTTAAAGAGCTTCGTGTTCGGAATGTGGCCTCTTGGAATGCAATGATTGCGGGATAACTCCAACAGAGGCAGGGCCAGGAAGCTGGACAAATGCAATCACGTACGCTTATATCTTGAAGGCAAGCATCACCATGCAAAATGATGCGGGCATCAAAATTCATGAAGATATTGTTAGTCAAGGACTGTTGAAAGGAGTTGTGCTTAGCAATGCTTCGGCCGATAGGTATGCCAAATGTGATGCCCTTCAATAGTGTCCAAAGACAACCAAGCAAAGGCCGCCCAAGGGCTGGAGGCCACCGAATAAACAATAGGCACTATGGCCACCCGAAGATATAGGATGGTCGCCTGCCAATTAAACCCTTAAGGGTGTGTGAAAAGAAAAGGAAAGAGGAAAAGCATGGCGCTGCAGAGAGCAGGGACGTAGGGAGCTCGCGTGAGCCGTAGAAGAGCTCAGATGCCCTCGCCACAGAGACGGAGTATGCTTAGAGTCTCCTCGCGCAGCAGTTCGGTGCCTCAGTCTCGCTGATTTTGCGCTGCTCGACCCGCTGATTGCCATGTCATCAACAGGCAATTTTTACGCCTAGGGGATTGCAATGAAGAGGACGGGAGAAGAGGGGAAGGAGCTCGAAGGCGATGGGAAGGAGCTCGAAGGCGACGAGAAGAGCTCGAAGGCTCGAAGGCAACAAGAAGAGCTCGAAGGTTGGAAGGCAAGCTTGGGGCAACCTCTCTCTCTCTCTCTCTCTCTCTCTCTCTCTTTTTGGGAAGGATCCGTGCTAGAGCAATAAGGCAAGACAAAAAGGGGAGATAACGAGGGCAAGGAGGAAAAGACGAAGGGAGCAAGGGCAAAGAACCCTCTCTCATGCTCGGCAAGATAAAGGATCTCTCTCTTGGCGAAGGGAATTGTAGGGGAACAAGCTTGAAGAAGGTGAAGCTTAAGGAAGTCAAAGCTTCTTTCTCTCTCCCTCTTGAGCTTGAACAAGAAGCAAACAAGGGGAGTGGAAGCGAAGCAAAACGGAAGGAAAGGAGGAGGAATCAAGGTCAAAGCTTGAGCAAGCAAGAGCAAGAGGGGATTCCAAGCGAGGCTAGAGCAAGCCAAAGCAAGAGAGGAGAAGGCATGCACTTAAGTAATAACTGAAGTTTGATGATCGAGGCAGTGAATTGAATTGAATCTTGCAGAATGCAACGGAACTTGAAGCAGATATAGCATTATAAGAAAATTTCCATCACCGTCATCAGCTAGAAATTGAATTAGCATTTTGTTAACTTCGGTGTCGTTAACGGCCCGGCTAATCTTGTAAACGGGAGCTTAAACTCCTAGTTAGCAGCTGATCTAAGTGACGGTGCTATTAACAGCCCGCCTTGGCTAAGGACTAAGCTGTAGTCGAAGTAATATTCAATTAATTGATGATTCCGGTGATTGCCAGAGCTGTCACTGTCTGTTGTTCTTGTTCTCTCTCTTTCACACCTCCCACAGCCAGAGGCCCGGTGCCTGCCCGGCTCACGTAGCAAACACATATCCCCCGACAATGGATCAATCAAAACTCAAAAAAAATATTGGAAAGCCAAACATGATAAAATGAAAGCGAAGAGGCTGTAGGAGAAGACTGCTTTGGAACCTGAACTGAGCCACACCAAAGAACGGCTTTAAACATGAGCAGGAAAGTAAGAAGGATGCAAAGGGATCGAAAGAGTCAAAGACTGACTCAGGTGGTTTAGTCTTGGTGGAGAAAGTGAACAAGGACTTAGACAAAATATTGCAAGCATATGGTGCAAGGCTCAATAACAACCAAACTCTGGAGCAAAGACTACTAACCTATCCGTATCCAAAAGATGAAACCAAGAAAATGGAAGTCTACAATAGACTTGTCAAAGTTGCTCAAGCCATATTATAGCTTGAAGTTCCAAAAAATTCTAGGCCGGTAATGAAGGAGTTGAGAAAAGAAAACACAAGAAAACAAGGAGAAACCAACACAGGTGATGAAGACAAAATTCAAGGAGTTTGTGACCAATGCGGAAAAGATCGCTTACTTGTGAATTGTCTCAAAATCCAGATAATAAAATAAAACCTGCGAAAGTAGGCAACAAAGAGGCTCCACTTACTACTGGACTTGTCGCAACAAACACAACAGATGAGGATAGATCTTTGGATATGAAACCAATTCTAGAAATAGACGAACCATGGCCAGAATCATTATGGAAAATAATTAGAAATAAAAAAGACGGGACTGCCACTCTGATATCAACACCAATCCCTCAAATAAATATGGATCATGAAATCTATCTAGGAGATATTCATTCATTATACGAAGATGCAGGAATGGAGGTATCGATAGAGAGCAAACTGGCATCCATAAGAACCTTATCATCCTTTGTAGGGGAATATGAGACTAAATCCGAGATTAAGGCTGTGTAATCCAAGTAGAATTTGATTCCACAGGTGATAAATACAAAGATCTTGCACAATCTCTTATCTTCTCCTATGAGGTACACTATCACCCTCGTGGAACTATTGAAAATCAAACCAGATCCATGGGGGAAAATGAGCAAAAACCTAGAAAATAAGGGGGTAAAAGTCCAGCCAAGAGATGAACTCATGGAAGAAACCAAGAAAATAAACCATCCTAACAAATCAAAAGTTGAACCTATACCAGTAAATAAGGTAGGTGATTATTATGAAAGTGAAGACGAAAACACCACCTTACCTCTGGAATATAAGGAAGTGACCACCGTTGTGATACTCGACAGTGGGATGGGAATAGCCATTGCTACAAAAGGAAGCCGGGAGAAATGGGAAAGACTAGATCTCAGAAGAACGTGCATGAATTTCAATTAGCTGACGGGTATGTGGAGAGACCCTTAGGAATGTTGGAACAAGTGAGAGTATCCTCAAGCAGGATGGAATGCGGACACACCTTGTAGTGGTAGATTTTGGAAAAGGTAACAACTTTGAAGTTATTTTCAAGCGACCATTTATGCATCAACTCAAAATGATTCAAGATTGGGGATATGACCATCTCTATTTGTGGCACAAAGGAGTCATAACCAAAGTGAACACCAAGGATCATAGTTACAGGGACGTCAACCAAACTCCGATAGAAGACTTTGTTGTAACTACGAACGACAAAATGCAATTGTTTGCCTAGCTAGTGAAGGATGCTTACATCTGGATTTGCGGAGCATCAAAATGCAAGATTCTTAAAAAGGAGGATTGCATCCTAGTGCGTGCAGTAGAAGAAGAGCACTACATGAAGGAACCATTCCCAGAGGAGTTATTTGAACCCTTTGGATGGGATCAAATACTGGTGACTCTTGATATCTGCGTAAATGAGGTAATCAACACCACACTTTGTGACAAAGATGGCTATGTTATAAAACCCTTTCTAATGGTTTTGGCGGTCTAAGAAAGTGAAAACCTTTCGAAAGCTACCAGAACAAAATTGGTAAGTGACTGTAAACGAATAGTGGATGAGGTTTCTATATGTGAATTTTCACATGATGATGAAGACAAATATAATGAGATCCAAGGAGGAGGAATTAGAAAACAATATTGAAGACAAACTCTCGTGTGATTCTGAATAGGAAATTGCAAAAAGGAGGGATGAGCCAATTTTCTGCAAGTTTCCTAACCAAAAAATAGGCAGACAAGAGAAATATAAACAAAACGAATGAAGAAACAACAAAACAACATTGAGAAAAAAATCCCAAAGTTGATGACCAAAACAGAATATCTTATGCTTATGGGAGCATATGATTGTGTTTGAGACAAAATAACGCAAAAACCATTGAAATTTACAAGTTTTTGAGCAAAGTAAAAAAAATAGAGCAAGAAACAGCCAAAAAACGAAACCAAAAAGTCACTCAAATGTCCAAAACAGAACGCAAGAGAGAATACCAAAAGTAAAACAAACATTGAAGGAGGTTTGGACTACAGAAATGGAAATTGATGGGGACTCCAACTCAAAAAAACTAACGCACCCTCTTATTACAAGAAATACACAATTCAAGATCGACAAATTGTGGTATAATAACTGATGAGAGAACCAAAATAACCAGGAACATCGTATGAAGGACCTAAAAAACCAAAGAAGATAAATTTGCAGGCGGAACCAAGAGAAGAACCAAATCTAACTTACATAGCTATAGATCTTACTGAGGAAGAGGAACGGCTATTGATAGCTATCCTCAAACAGTACAAAGATATATTTGTCTAGTCATACAAGCATCTTAAAGGGGTAGATCCCAGTATTTGCCAGCACACACTACCTCTAAAAAGTGATGCAAAACCACGCCAACAACGTCCATACACTTACAATAAAACTTTTGTAAAGAAAATTAAGGAAGAGAAAGACAAACTGAAAGAGGCAGAATTCATCTATGAGATATCACACACGGAGTGGGTGTCACCAATTGTCCTAGTGCCAAAAAAGAATGATAAATTACCAGTGTGTGTAAATCTCAAGCAGGTCAATGGTGCTACAATCAAAGACAACTATCCTTTACCCATCACAGATTATGTGATTAAAAGAGTTGTTCGAAAGGAAGCCTATTGTTTTCTAGATGTCTTTTTAGGCTATAACCAGCTCACAATCAAGCTGGAGGATCAACACAAAACTACCTTTGCTATAGAATGGAGCATATTGGCGTATTGGGTAATTCCATTTGGTCTCACAAATGCGCCTACCACGTTCTAAAGGCTGATGAATCATGCTCAAGGAATATCTAAGACAATTCTTAGAGATTTATATGGATGATCTATGTGTGCATTCTCTTCATAGAAATGAACATGTTTATCACTTAAATAAAGTCTTTGAGAAATGCAAAATGTATTGTATCTGCCAAAACCCTAAAAAGTGCATTTTTATGGTAAGATAAGGATATATTATGGGACATAAAGTGTCCAAGAATGATATTTCTACTGATCTTGAAAAGATACAAGTGATTATTGCTCTTCCACGACCAACAAAAGTTAGAGAGGTACAAGCCTTCATTGGAAATTATGGGTATTATCGCATATTCATTTACATGTACGCGATCATTGCAAAACCTGTCTATGTACTCATCACTAAGTTTGAGTGGAATGAGAAGTGTGAGAAAGCATTTCAATAATTGAATCAGAGACTTATTTTTGCTCCATTCTTGAAAGCTCCTGACTGGAACAACATCTTTCATGTCCATGTTGATGCATCGGCTTACGTTATTGGCTGTATCTTCACTCAACCTGGAGAAAACAACATGAATTTTTCAATCTATTACTCCAACAGGCAGCCAAACAACGCGGAACAAAATTACACTATCATAAAAAGAGAGATATTAGGAATGATCTACTCTATAAAAGAGTTCAGTTATTACCTGCTTGCAAACAAATTCGTATTCTTTGTGGACCATCAGGCATTGTTACACCTCGTAAACAAACCTTGCAATATAGGTCGCATCATTCGTTGGTTCCTAATATTGCTTGAGTTTGATTTCACGGTGGTAGTCAAAAAAGGAACTACATATCAGTCATACCATTTGTCACAAATACTACATGGGGAAGCTCCTATAGGGGTTGAAGATGATTTTTTAGACTCTTAACTCTTCAATATCTAGATGGTACCAAGGTGGAGCAAAGAGGTCATACCTTTGCTCACCATAGGTTCATTGCAGATCGAGAAACAACCATCAATCATTGAGCAACCTTGTGACTAGTGTTGATTGCAAGACGGTTATATAAACAAGGACAAGATGGCATACTCAGGTTATGCATTGAGCCATGCAAAAAAGAGATATGTATTTGCAACAAGCTCATGTGCAAATTAGGAGAATACATAATGCCAACACACAAACATATAAGAGATTGATGCTACTAGAGGTATATTGGCCCAACATACAGAAAAGCGTACACAATTATTGTTTGCTCATGTAATGTTTTCACAATCAAAAAGCCAATCAAGCATGCTACATTGTTTAGGATAGCAATAGCACCCAAATGGACGAAGTATTTAGTGTAGTACTTAGAACAAGGAGGTCTAATCAAAAACCTGAGTAGAGCCAGAGTACGATCGATTCAACACAAAGCCATAAAATATGCTATAATTGGAAACCAACTTTATTGGAGAGATATGGATAACAACTTAATAATTTTTGCTACAGAAAGCGAGTACTTGCCCATACTTGAGAAAGCTCACGTTGGTGCATTAGGAGGACACTTTTCAACTGAAAAAATCATAAAAGTGATACTCCTAGGAAGAATTCAGTGGCCTGCTTTATTTAACAATGCAAAATATTATGTGAAACATTGTGACCCATGCCAATGTACTAAAGTACCAACACGATGAGATGACATGTCGCTAAGACCAATGATGGGAGCACGCGCTTTTGCCAAGTGGGGGATAGACTTTGTGGGACCCATGCTCAATACATAAGAGGGACAACAAATTATCTGACCAAGTGGGTCAAGGCTAAGGTGACCCAAAGGAATGATGCTCACACCATAGCACAATTCTTGTACAAGAATACTTTCATGCGCTATGGCCTTCCGATCAAAATTGTGAGTGATCGAGGCACGCATTTCCTCAATGACATGATTAAATTCCTGTTGCATGAATTTATGATCATTCATTCTAAATCAGCTCCATATCACCCTCAAGTCAATGGCTAGGCTGAGAGTACCACCAAAGTTTTGTATACAGTACTCACAAAGATTGTCAGTGAATCTAGGACGGATTGGGAATTGAAGCTATATTCAGCCATATGGGCATGGATAGCATATAAACACCACAAAATACAACTCCTTTCAACTTAGTGTTTGGAATGGATGCTATACTACCAATAGAGTTCTTGATTCCTGCACTACGCGTATCTCAAAACTTGAAGTGGATGGGACATGAACTGTCTGATAGACTAGACCAACTAATCCAGTTAGATAAGACCAGAATTCAATCTGTTGTAGCTATGTATGCGCACAACCGACAGTGAAACAGTTTCATGATCAACATGTAAAAAACAAGGAATTTCAAAAAGGTGACAACGTGTTAGTCTATATCCTTAAGCAACATTCCAAGAAACTAAAAAAGCGGGGTAATGGCCTCATTGTGATCAAAGAAATATTGCCATGTGGAGTCGTCCAACTCGCAACATTAGAGGGGGAGGTATGTCTAGCTAGATAAATGGTTACAGATTAACCTCTCACAACAGACATGCTAGAAAGGAAACATTTAGCTAAGGAGCGACAAAAGAAAGTTCAAGCAATTAAAGATCAAGAATAGGAAGAAGAAAAATTAAGGATTTTGAAGAGAAAGAATAAATAGCAATCACCACCTCTTATCGCAACAATTCAATTCAAACAAACTTGGCTTGGTGGAATGGATGTTTGATTCAATGTCAGGCTAGTTGATGTCACAATAGAAAGAGTGTTTGTGGATACCGGAGCATGTGTCAATGCTATGCAATATTTGACATACCTCAAACTATCTGAGTCCATGATTGAAACAACCAAGATTGAATTAAGAGCGTCCAACCGGGAAACCATGCTTAGTTTGGGACAAGCAAGTGTCTCAAATAATGTTGATGGAAACCATTGCACACATAGGTTCCATATTATGGCTGATACAAATCTTAACAAGTGCATCATCTTGGGAGTTTTGTGGATGCAAACTTATAAATCTCTTCCACATTAGAAGGATAGCGCACTTCATTATGATCTCAAGGATCAATCTTATGTCACACCATTCACGCAAATGGACCACATCTGGGATGAAAAAAAAAATTCAAGTGATGGTGAAACATAGCAAGAACCGCTTTCTTCTACAACAAAGTTACATGTCAGTAAATTCCAACAACGGGTACATAAAGTTTGGATTCAACAATCAGTTTTGAAATCAAAACCAAAACAAATAAGGATTCCAAAAATAATGCTGGTAAAAAAATCTTTCAACTCGAAGTACGACGAATTCCCAGTGACAAAGCCAGCAAAGCTTCAAATTATCGACGAAAGCACTTCAATCAACCGATCAACACTTCAAGTGGATTGCAAGATTACAAATAGCTTCCAAAAGACAAAATCCACAAGCAAAACAAACCGAAATGTCACATGGGAATAGAGACCAAAACCACCAAATACACAAAGCACGTCGTAGTCTCCAAAGCAAAAACTTAAGTGAATACCTAAAGTACGACCTACTCAAATAGTGGAGAGCATGCCCGTACAAAAGCAACCAAGCATGCCAACCATTTTGGAACGGTCAACTCATCTTCAACTACTATTGTTTGGACAATTGAAAAAGCAGAAAACCTCGACAGCAAAAGCCATTGAACAGCTGGTTCAGAACCCATATCATTGGGAAGAGAATGGGGTTTAGGAGGGCCTCTTTATTTGGCAGTTTAAGGAGGTCAAACCTTTTATATTAAGAAAGTAATCAAAGGACAGCTTTTGAATTCAAACAAGAAAAACGGCTACTTTATTTGAATATAAATTTTCCCCCCAAAATGGAATTCAAACTCTAGCGGGTAAAACCATATCATGTAGCATATTCATGGAAATAACTCGATGACTAGATTGTAGATCTATGATCTCCGCTCAAACTGGAGATCATATGTGGGAGTTATGGAAGGCCAAAAATCATAATATTGTCCACCTCCTTTTTGGGGGGAAAAGTGCATCCTTTGACCACTCTTACACATCTCTTACACACCCACCATTCTTGCACACATGGCGTATACCTATCCGTCAAAATGTTAATCACCTCCATAAGGTCATGACAAATAAAGAGGTCCTCCTACATCCCATCCTCTTCCTAATGCTTGCACAGCACGATGATTTCCATAACATCTCTTCTCTAGTGATGATAGAGCCACATTAGACGGCCATGCGTAGACATGTTGTTATCGTCCATGCACACCACACAAACCTTTGTCCAGGACGACTCAAAAATGAAAAGGGGGGAGTAACAATAGTGGCTACAGTAGCCGATGCAGCACATTGTAAGATAACAGGTTGCAAGATGATGAGAGATTACGTATACAGTGTATAAAGTATGTTTGATACTTTAAATATCGTTTTTTGATATCTTTTAGCAAAATTGTACTCTTATTTGGCAAAGTATTGAGCCATATTGACAAATTTTGATGGGCCAAATATCTAGAGTAAAAGTGTGTACATACGAGTGTGAGGAATAATTTTGGCTGATTTTTTGGTCAAATAATAATAATTTTCTTTGCTTTTTAACCTAATAATGATAGAAAATTAATAAGTAGAACCAGGAAATTTGGAATTAAGTTCTGAAATCAAATGTCAAACCTAGCAAGAGCTTTGATCATGATGAAGACAGAGTGATTTGACACAACTCAATTTTTGTCCTAACTTCAAACCGACAAAAATTGCAAAATCAAGGGCAAATGACAACCAGAAGTCCAAACGAGGATCCATGTGAGTCGCAGGCGGTATGGCATGGAAAATGTGGCCAACTGAGGTAAGTATGCAAATTGCACACGAAGTAAGTCGGACACATACATGCAAAAGGGACAAAGTTGACTTCATTTACAGCTTGCACTTTGAGAGAGAGACAGAGAGATAGCTATTGTGACCTAGAGCCCTTGCTGCATTTTTGTCTGCTAAGCCACCTCAGGACTCCAGACCACACCGAATATCACATGTATGATCCTCCTCAGTGCATGAACAAACTTGTATGGTCAAAACTGTACAAAACATGCCATAAAAACTGTATCAATCAAATCAAAAGCGAGAATTTCACAAACTACCAGAGGACCTTTGGGGGGCTAACCAGAGCCAAATTCAAAAATAAGTGCATCAAGTGATCCTCTCACTGGGTAAAGTCAAACCACGCAATCACAGTCTGAGAATTAGGTGGAACATGGATCGCGATGCATGACCCCCACTACTAGTTGCAAGAAAAAAAGGTGGGAAAAATCATGTTGGAGAAGTCGCCGACCCACTGCTGTAATTACAGAGCAAAAATGTTGCAGAACATGGATCGTGATCCATGACTCCCAACATGTCCAAACAGGATATTGTCAGCACATATAGTTTATAGATGCCTTGTGGGAATGTGTCATTCAAGTTTGGCCTAAAATGGAGCATGCAATCAGCAAAACCCAAGGGAAATGGGATTTTTGGTATACAAATGGTCATTTTCACCCAAGGATGGGAAAATTTGACCCAAATCCAATAAAAAGTGCACCAATGGATGAGGAAAGACACCAAGAAGTAAACCGGCAAGTCTTGTTCAAAAAGGTGTCTGAACATGATATATGACCCTTGGAGCACATTGGCCAGATTTTTAGTACTATATAATTTTTGCAATGATTTTAAGTGTGAAATGTGTCAAGTTTTGATTTTTTCCTCAGCTCAAAGGATTTTATGTGTCAATATGAGCAAAGTCAGAGTGCAGAGTACAGAATTTGTGAGTCTAAACAAGTTGAAGCACTAAAGGAGAGTTTGGTAACTTGTTTGACCAAAGATATGCTAAAAAATGCTTAAGAATGGACTCCAACTTGCTAAAGAGCCCAAAGTGACCAAACAAGCTCCAAATCAGATACAACTGACTAGATAGTTGGGGTTGGGATACATCTTCAACTTCAAATCATCAGCAAAGCCACATGTCATGCAGATTGATCACAATCAGAGATCTAAAATGCCATCCAAAAACACTTATGGAAAATTCAAACCAAATCAAACCATAACTTGGGAAAATGGTGAAACACGAGAAAACTTGTCCAAATTCGAAAAGAACTTCACCAGTGTGTTAGGATAGACTATAGGAACAAGTGCCCAAAGATTCATCCTAGAATGTTGTCCAACATGGATCGCAATCCATGATCCCCTAAAGGTTGACCAAGCACAAACCACATCACCTGATCCCTAATATCAAGGATAATCTAACCCTAGAGTTTCAAGTCATTTGAATTTCAAAACCCTTGCCAAAATACCCAAAAAATCTAGGTTTGAGAAAAATTCCAAAATTTGGCATAAAATTCCAACCCGTGATCCAAATCCAAAAAAATTTGAACCATAGCATCCCCAACTCATGTTCAATTCGATGGTATCACCAAAACTCCAAAATATTGTTGAACGTGGATCGCGATCGATGACCCCCTGAGCCATATTTTACCTACAGTAGTTTGTATTAGTGCTTGTGGTGGCTAGGCTAGATGCACTGGTGAAGTTTGGACCAAATTGGGCTTGTTTCGATCAAGTTATATCATTTTTTTGTTTATGGTCAAAGTTTGCATTTTTTGACTTTTCTCGACAACTTGTTGTCTAATTGCTCGATCTGATCTCGGGAATGTATGATTTCGGAATGCCTCGTAGATGACCCACGAAGCAGTGGAAAGCTTGGATGGTTGAGGAGGTGAAATATAACAACTTGATTAATTCAGATACTTCAACACGGACCACCTTGAAACCATTTCGGGTACGTACGGAGGCCGTGGGACCACCAAAATGCACGACGACACCTGCGCGATGCCGTTGGGCATCGTCGTGCATTTTGGAGGTCCCACGGCCTCCGTACACACCCAAAATGGCTCCGTTTCGTAAAATCTTCACCGGTAGGCATCCCACGTGCGGCGGGTGCTTGGATGATCGAAGAGGTGTGAACACGTTGAAAAAAATAATTTATTGGGTAATATGTGCAATAGAAAAAACAAAGTACAGGAAGTGACAAAAAAAAATACAAAGGAAAAAATTATTGTATATTGCTTTGGATATTACATCATGGTTGAACCATGTCCCAAGAGATGAATTGGGTGCCTATGCACCCCATGCCCAAGTCTATGAGGTCATCCTCATCCTCTGTGTCCCGCGTAGTAAGCCCTTTTATAAACCTCAACAATGTGGCCGCATAAAGGTGTTTGAGAAAATCCATTGGCAGCCATGCCATACCGGATCCCTCAAAGACTATTGCATATTCTTCCATGTGCTCCATCATGTAGTCAAGAGAGATTTGGAATCCCTCTACATGAAGGTTAGCAGTGACATGCATGCCGTTCGTCCCCTCAAACACACTGACTAGTTCATATACACGATCTGCAAGTCCTATCTTCTGTAGTTGTGTGAGAAGTGCATCAGAAGATGTTGCCATAGGTCTGTTCGGGAAGAAGATGGGGAGAGAGCTGAAAGCTAGTGTTTTGTGAATGTGAGAAATGAAGTTTAAAACCTAGAAAGTCACTTTTATACTCAATGTCACTTTTTAAAAGCAATTAAAATTAACTTCAAATTAACTTAAAACTATAATTATAAACAAAATCACGCAACAAGCCATTGAAAGACACCAACATTGAAAGTACTCATGCTTCAAATTTAAAAACTTGCACATTTCAATCAAAATCTTGAACAAATTAAAAATGAAAAAGAGATTCAAAACGCCATATGTAATAATGGGAGCAAAATTGTTTCAGTTACAAGCTTCTACATTAATACATCATGGAAAACCAATGTTTTCACACAAAAAGCTCTTCTCTTTTCTGGAACGAACAATCTTTTCATTGATTACAAAAACATATTGATCGGGCAAGGTATATCTAAGATTAAGATACTTGCAAAGGTGACTGAGATTCCAGTCGTTATTCACCGAGATGTCGTGCACTGCATTGTCGTGGAGGCATATTTGCAGATCAATTGATTTTCTAGCAGCAACATCAGAGTCTAGTGCCTCCCATTCTCCCTTCGTCAACTTCCATCTTCTAAAGGGAAAGACAATTGACAAGTTTTGCTTTGCAATATGGTATCTGCACGCCACATTCTCAGCAACTACAGAGCACTTGATTATATCTCCCTGGTGGTTGACCACCTTAGTCTCCCATCCAACTATAAGGAAGCCATTGATCGCACTTCCCCCTTTGCAAGTCCACATTGTTGGTGTCCTGAACACTCTGCAGTCGAAAGATAAACACAAACACACGAAGGGACATAAACCAAGTTAGGGAAGCTTTGTGGGAACCATGCACTTCATTGCTGAATGCACATCCGCCTCGATTCTCCTTTTGGTTGTTGTGATCAAGGCAACTATCTGGCTTAGGCTATTCCATACTTTGCAAGGTTGGTGGATGAACCGGTGAAAGATTACCATATCCACTTTGCCTAGGCATTACATAAGTATGGTTATTGAAAAACATGTCCCGTGAGACAAGCTCCATGGATGGACAACCAGCATAGAGCAGCTTGCCAAGGTCAACGTGGATGGCCTTAAAAGTTCCTGTGAAGGACTCTATTGGATTCACTCTACAAAATTGGATGGGAATACATCTGCAAACATGAACAAGCAATGAAAACCTTATAGACATCAAAGCAATATATACAGTAGAAATAAAAAATATACAATCTAAAAACTTGACAGAGGAGTGAAGTTACAGCTTGCAAGAAACCTCAACGAAGCCACTGTTGTCTCTAGCTTCAGTTGTGAAGCAACCTACACATGTTGGACCTTTTCAAGTCGCTTGTTGTCATGGGTTTTCTTGAACTCCATGATCCTTCCCTTCCAATGGTGTGCTCGAGAAGCCATGTGTCTCCTTGAGACCTTGTGTGCACCTCTTGAGATGGGTTGCATTGTCACCCACATCAATCGTTTGAACTCCATCGTCACCCAAACTCCATTATCGTCTTGTACATCGCTGCATAAAATGGAGTCAATGACACTCTTAGGTCGTCGAGTACCTGATGATGCCAGGGGGAATAGTGGCACAACCTGCAGACAAACACTTATGATTAGACATTGCACATCCATGTTCTCAGTTGTATAGAGCAAGATTTTTGATGGTACACAAAGACGAAGACTCCCACTTACTGCTCCACCTTCTTGTTGGCTTAATGGGGTAAGATAATGTTGCAACGCTTGAGAGGAAAGTAGATCCTCTCTAGAGAGCACAATGGAGAAGGAGCAGGAAACTTGTTGAGGAAATAAAGAAGGATGATCTAGTAGAAGGATATGTTGCAGATCTTTAGCTTTAGGTAGAGGTGTTTAGTGAGGCTCATGGAGAAATGGAGAACTTCAGCTTGAGGAGAATGTAGTAAGCTTAAGGAGGGAAAGGAGGTTCAAACTTCTGTTGTAGAGCTTTTGGGAGGGAAAACTGAAAGGAAGGAAAGAGAAGCAACTCTTGCAAGGTGAAGTGAAGAGGAGTGAGAGATGGTACAATAGAAAGAGAGGGAGGGAATGATCAGCACGTTTTTGGAGGGACCCCGTTTTAGAAGACAAGGAGAGAGAAACTGACAGCCATTCGAGAGAGAAAGGATTGGTTTTTACTCAACTATTTAGAGAAAAGGTTAATTTTTTGAATTTATAGGAGAGTTTCTCTTTATATTTTATAAAAGAGTACAAGTTTGACCACTTACTTTTAGGCCCTACCATACCCACCATTTCAGTCCACATGGCATCCATCCATTTGTCCCTTCTATAATCTCCTTATTAATCCCCTTAGACCCCATTCCCTTCCTAATGGCTACCACCTGCAGAGACACAACTAGAGTTGATCCATAAATCCAAACGAGCAGTGAAGCCAGCGGCGGCAGGACCCTCTAGAGTACAACCTTTGAAGAAGAAAGCAACTGGGCAAAGCTCAAGGAGAAGGAAGTCCGACAATGAAGAAATTTAGTCAGATGTAGAGATGAGCAAGGATACACCTTCCGAATGGCAAAGGATGATAGGAGCTCAAACATAAAGCAGAGCAAAGGGAACAATAAGAGTCCAAGCGACAACTCGTCGATGATCTCAAATCATCCGAGTCTACCAAGTCCAAGGAGGCTGACATTACTCACACTGAACAGAAAGAGACAAAAGACGAGGATGGTGTGGATCCTTTTGAATTCCATACCGAAAAAATCCCATCAACATCGAATCAAACAACCACCCCTCATCCTACTCAAGAATCAACCGGCCAAGAAGTTGATAGAGAGAAACTTGAGCAGATAATAGAGGTGCCAAGGCAAACAGCAGAGCAAGTGTTGCCAACACCACCTACAAATCAAGTGGCAGATAAAGCAAAAGGAAAAGAGACGAAGCATGCTCCACCTGCACCTCAAGAGCAAAGTGATAAGGATAGGGAAGCAGCGGCCAAAGAAAAAGTAGAAGCAAGCACCTCTAGCCAACCTCAAAGGACACAACCACAGTCGAGGCCACCCCGCTCACAAGCCATGATAGAAAAAGAAAGTTAGTTGATAGAATCTTTTGACATTGACGATCAACTGGAACAAATTAAGCAATGTCAAAGGGCACTTCGCAACCTATAGGCATGGAGCTGGAAGATACCAAGGGAGAAGTATCTAAAGCACGTAAGGTCAATCAAGAGCTACAAAAAATATTGAAGAGTTACAAGGTAACCAACAAGAGCTTCTAACTGAGCTACAAAGGGAGAAAATGCTGCTCATTTCTACCAAGAAGCTCAAGCCTTTAGTGAGGCCAACACAAATTTACATGTTGAGCAACAACGCCTAGAAGAAGAGTTGGAAAAAGAAAGACAAAAGAGTGCAAAACTAGGGGAATCCTATGGGGTTGTCAACAAAACACTTACACAACTCCTAACATGCAAGACACCCCAGCCTCAACTTCTACTTCAACAAGACCCCGGCCTCAACGATACAAGAGTTGAAGGATCTCAAGGCGACCCTAGCTCAAGAACAATATGACAGGAAAATCATGATAGCTAGGCATAAGGCCATTCAAAAGAAAAAAGAGGATGAAATTGCAATGCTGCAGGAATAACTGGCAAAGGCAAAAGAAGAGCTAGTTGCTCAAAGCACCAAACATGTTGTGGCTTTACAACAAAAATATTTTTCCATTAGTCCCATGAAAGCCCAGCCAACCACAGTAGAAGTTCCTTAGACAATTGGGCAGGAACAGAGGACCATTGATCTTCCTCTTGTAGAACTGCCTAGCACTTCTATAGAAGCAGGATTACATGAACTTGAAGATACAGATGATAAAGAAGATCAAGCAGATGCCCGGAATAATTTAGAGGTGGATCTTAGAAGTGTTTGATCCCTCTCACAAATAATATATGTAGTACGAACTCAAGGTACGGGAGTCGGTTGTACTTCTAATGATCACACGTAACGAAGTGGTCAAGAACCATGGGCATGATATGATTGCACTGCTGTTAATGAAATAAGAGGCTCTCTTATGGAAAAAGAAAATTATTCCTAGTCTCGATCCCAACCACAAAGGAGATTACAAGGATGTCCTTGTAATTGCTACACAAATTTAGATAATCCTCAACAACCAACCCCTGTGGAGAAATAAATGGTTCAAAAAGCGCCTAGTCGATGAGACATATTACAGAAATGCGCTGCAACATCTCAGGATTGATCCGACTTACTTCCCAATCAATAGAAGGTGGTCCTAGGATAGCTTCTACAATTGGCAAAGTAAAAGACCGATAGTGCTGAACTACCCAGTTCTTTTGAAGCCAGCAAGAAACTACCCAGCAACAAAGAAATATATGGTTCATAATCTAAGAGGCGTCATCTATCAAATGAACGATGCTCCGGACTTGGCTTACCACATGCTCGTGAATATTTTAAAGATGATCGTCACATGTATCACAATATTTGAAGACATAGAAACAACAAAACATCCTTGGCAAGTATTCCTGGAAGGAAGTAAAGGGCTATTCTAGAATCTAGAGACAAAGACTCCAAGTTGGAACATCATCGTGGGGTTGTACGCATGCGTCATGTTTCTGCCCTCTCACTACATGCAAACATTTGAAGAGGCATTCATGATTGGTTTCTTTGAAGTAGATTCATCCATCTTCAATCCCATGACAAAGAATTTGCCTGCTTGTCACATCGCAGATCAAAGAACTTTGAGCAAAAATCCATTCAGAGAGCTGGCAACAAAAGTAGAGATAGAAGCAAGGGTGAAGAAGTTCAAATAGCTCACACGGACTCTGGAAAGGCGACAATTGGACTATTAAAGAAGATACATTCAGCAGTCCACCAGCGTTGTCCAAGGAAAGCAAAGCAATCATAAGTAAACTAAGGTAGTTTGCACAAGGGCGTGCAAAGACTAGGAAGGGTGGAATGTTAGCAGTCAAGCAAGACGAGTGCCCTTCAAGTTGTCCCCTTCTTCCATGAGCCTAAAATTTTGATGCATTTCTATTCTTTTTCCAAAATCTATGTAATTATTTTGATCATCTCTGATTGAAGATGGACAAGCTCAGAGAAGCTGAGTTATAAAATCTGTAATGAGTCTGAGTCTTGCACAGTCAGCCACTAGCCAAGAGAGCCCTAAGTATAAAGCCTAAGTTGTGAAGTGGGAAAACATATTATTATTATCATTATCAAGTTTGAAGCGTTCGACTGAGAGTGGCTTCTTTCCTACAACTTGTAATCCTCATATCTTGAGCTTTGGTAATGACATTCCAATTTTGAAACTTGCAATGTGTTCCTTGTTCAATGCTCTTTCATTCAAGTATGCTCATTGTCAATTCTATTGTGATTTTTGACTACACGTTAGTAGGCTAAATCTGTTGATTTGAGTGCATTAATGAGTGTTTATTGACATTCCAAATATAGGAGAGTGTTCCTAGACCCTAGGGAAACCTTTTTGATGTGTTGTGTTGCAATTTTTGAGACCTAAATTATGACGGATCATGATTTTGGTATCTCCTCAAAATGTGACCAAACTTGGTAGGTTATTTCCCCTAAGTGTTCTTGACCTCTTCCCAAAGTTTTGTAGCATTTGGACTCCGTTCAAGTGCCAAAACGGGTTGATGACTGAGTGCAGTGATGTAGGACATATGTAAATTGCCAAAACAGAGAGCGAGAGATTTGCATGTGTTAGAGATAGAGTTATTATCTCGGTTCACTTCTTGAGATTGGGTCCTTCAAAGAGTCTCCATGCCCCATCCAAGATGCTTCCCCAAGTATTAACATTGTGTTAGTGCCGGAAAGCTATGCTATAGACGTCCGCGGAGACCCGCTAACAATGACTGTGCTAGTAAGACATTGACTATTCAAGGGCCCAACATAAGAATTCAGATCAAGACTGATAATATAAGAAGCTGAAAAAAGGCACTATGACCAGAAGAACTCTACAAAAAGTATGGTACCAAGAAAATCAAGCGAATGTTGCCATCACTAAATATTTTTTCACTTGCAAAGATAGATTTAACTCGAGGGGGTCACTATGTATAAATTGTGTATATCAGTGCGTTCGGGAACTATTTTTAAAACTCCTTATAGGTGAACTTTTGGCAAATAAAATACACCCATTTCCTACTCAATCTGTAAATTTTTTTTCTCATTTCCATTTTACAGTACCCTTCGATATGCAAAAATGTGAGAAACAATAAAATTTAATAACCCCTTATGCCGCACTCACATGATAGTCACAAAACTATTAGGTGACCCCCTGAGAGATTTAAGTGTTCTTTGATAGATAAGGAGCAAGCTAAAAGGCAAAGAAGGTAATACCCTGATCAGTTATTGAATTGAACACTAGTGAAAGAAATAGTTTAAATTGATTTGCTAATGCCATATCAGATGAATGAGGAGAAGCAAGAGTTCAGATCAGAATTGGGGTATGGCCGGACCAATACGGAGAATTCCAACCAAGCTACTGAAAGGACAGAGATGGAACTTGGACTTGCGGATCTAGGTGATCCATTCAATGAGTATGCAATTGGAATTGGAATTGAGAAAGAAGTAAAGATGTTGGCCAAACAAAAAAACGTAGTTATGGATAAGTGTGTTTACCATTCTGATCCAGATGGCAACCTGACTCTAAGTTTAAGTGATCTGCAAAACTTAATAAGGTCTATCAAATTTGATTTGGATGATAAAGAAAAAGAGTACACAAACACCGTGGTCAGCCAAGCACTGATGGACTATGAAGAACCAAGAACATGATGGGGATGATTATGAGAAAAGACGATGAGGCGCAACATGAAGATAGTGTAGGTCCCAACACCAGGTTCAATAACAGGTGGACAACAGGCCAATATTGAACAAGGGGTAGATGGAAAGAATGGAGATAAAAATGATCAGACACAGAAGCAGAGTCAGACTCCGTTTGATCAGTTAAAAACCTAGCAAGAAAACCAGCAGCAACACTCAACCAGACAGGATGTTTTAGAAGTCAACAAATGCAAAAAGGAAAAGAAATAGTGGTGGATTCATCTTTGAATTTAGAATTGGATCCAAATTACTCCACTAAGCAAACCAGCCACTACCTAAAGGATGGGTTCATACTGCTTTTGTCTGTCATAATTTGGCTATAGCTAGGCTAACCAGGGGTAAACGCACATTGTATGATACAGATACAAAGACATGGAATGCCTTGACCCTCTACGAAGTAGAGATGATGAATGGCGCAAGGAGAAATTGGGGCAAGAAGCCATTTACTGCCTGACTTAGAAGGAGAATGCAGGTACCAGTGATCTAGGTGTGGGCCAACCACTGGCACTCCAGGCCCGACCTCAAGTTATCTAGAAACCCACAAAGAAGAAGGTTGCGGATAAAAGGAAACGATGGCATTCACACATTGTTCAGATATGGAAATCAATGCAAAATCATAGAGAGTTGAGAGGCATGACCCCACTTGGCAAGAAGTAAGGTGCACTCAGACTAGCTCATGATCTATTACAGATGATCGAGGTGGAAGGAAAGTGGGTGGATTTAGATCCATTTTTTACAACATACCTGATATTTTTAGCAATATACCTAAGATTTTGGAAATATTCCAAAATTCAAAGAAAGGGGGGAAGGAAATGTAGACAATGGGAACATACCCTAATCAAAAAAATTAGAAACTCGTAAATACCGAGCCCAGTTACTACAGTGAGACTGCACAAGAGATAGTCAGTCAGAGACCCAATTCGACACCTATAAATAGGGCCCATTACTCCATTTGCCAAAGAATATTATCACGGAGTCTATTGTATTGCCAATTGTAGAGTCTCACTCTTGGAGCTAGTCATGCTCTTGCACTCTTTTGGCCCCGGGGGATTCACCACGAGAAACTTTCATACCACGTAAGTGCAAGGGGAGGGGGGTCTTAGGGAGTTTAGTAAGTGTATAAGTTAGGGGTATGCCCCTAATAATTTCTCTTTCATTACTAAAATATAAAAGATAGGGGTATGATATATACTACAAGGGGGAAATAAGTATTTGAGGTTACTAAAGAGATTGATAATCATACATATAAACATACATATTAGGGCTTTTAAATTGTAAACAAGCCAACTATTGCTAGTGAAATTGATGTGGTTACCCCATTACATGCCCCTATAACAAAATACAAGCCAATATGATTCAGGTATTGAATTTAAAAATGTAACTTGTACGACATCAAGGTTGGTGTTTTTAAACTGAAGGTGAGAAACTATACCAAACCTTATATTAAGTTGGGGGCATAATGATTTTAGTATCTACATGTCATAAAGATAAGGGTCCTACAGGGCAAGGCCCAACCTAGGGGGTCAGGGACCTAGGCCATGGACCAGTGCGGACTGGGGATCCGCTTAGGGAAAGTGCTAGGAGCTAGCCTATATAAGAGGCGGTAGGGAGGAGGATCCCAGGTTCAGTTACCTTAGGTCTTATATTGGTATCAGAGCTCAAGGCAGAATGAGCTATGGAGGGGACGTCGTGGCATGGCCATGCATGGCAAGGTAGGGTCGTGGTTGCAAGGTCTCTTCCTCTCTCTGTCTCTTTGTCTCTCCCGGCCACAGGAAACGGCCCCTGCAGAGCCGAGCAAGGCCTTCGTGGAAGCTCGCGGGAAGGGCCGCTTACGGGAGGGGGAGAGGAAGATCGACCTGCACCGTTTCGGGTGGGCCTGGCACCAAAAGGGTGAGCCCCGGCAAGATAAACAAATTTTGACACAGCACGGAGCCCTGTAGGGCTGTGGTTGGAACGACGCGAGCATTTGTTTTCCTGCGCAGCCTGCGTTTTCCACCATCGCTGGGAGGTGTTCTAGGTGAGTCCACACCTTGTATACTTTTTTTAATTTTGGACACCCTAGGGTGCCCAAGGGGCCACCCAAGGGGTCCATCCCACCATGGCACAGGACTGGGACATCTCAGTTTCCACCAAGGCCTTCGCCTACCCCATGAAGACAGCTGCACACCTTCCATAGTAATTCAGCCCGGTGTTCAACAGTTTTCTACAGAATTTTTTCGGAGACCTTCTAGGCCGCAATGTGCCAAATACATCATGAATTCGATGGCTAATGCCGTTTTGCAAGGCCGATGCGGTTTTTGGCCTCGAGTGAAGGTGAAATGCGTGGGCTACCTTGCATGTATCACTAGATAACATGCAGCAAGAAACAGATTGCAAAGTTTTGAAACATAGACTTCCTAAAAACGGTTTGGGATTCGATGGTCGAGCAGAGCAATGATTGATCACGAGACTATGCGAAGATGGTGTAAGTTCTCAGGACTGCATGCACGAGCCATGCAAAGCATAATACATAGTTGGCCAGCAGCCGAGATCGGACCAAAGTGTCTCCATAATTCCACACAAGAGTTGACTGGATTGGCAAGAAGCTGGAACCCAAGGCAATATTGGAAAGTCGAGGTGAGTACCTCACAAGGTAAGCAATAGCTTTTCTTTTGTTTGATAATTTTTGTACGGCTGCCTGCACACAAGGAGACCCAGTGGCCGACCTGCACAAAATCGCACCGCTATGGCTGGTTAGGTTCGCCTTGGGCCACCCTGGGCCACGGAGGATAAGCCGTCACGTCGCCAGAGGCTGAAAAGCCCTGTAAAGCCCACCATTGCCCTGAGGCTCTCGGCGCAGTCTGCCCGCCATCGCTGCCGCTGCATGTCACTCTATTTTTGGGAGTAGGGCACCCTATTTTGGGCCCCCCTACTTAATTTTAAGCCTGTATTCCCACGGAGGAGAAGGCCCGCAAGGCACACGCAAGGGTTCCCAAGGGACAGAAGGATATGAAGGCATTGTAGCGGTGTTCTCCTCTTGCATTGTCACCATCGCAGTCGGCAATAGCCGCTGCAGCAAAACAATATATATTATATATATATATATATTTTTTATTTCTTCTCTATTTTGCCCTACTGAGCTAAGGGTTTTGGCCGATGGGTAGTATTCGGGCTCATTTAAGCCATGCGAGCTTGACCAAACCACAGGCAACTCGCATCCATGGTGCATATATGCATAAGATCATCAGTCGGTGGTGAAGAAAGTGCTTGACCTCAGACACGAACACAAACGGATTATCAGGTTCGCAACTTCAAGTTCGTGCAATTTTCTTTATGTATATAATTGTATTGCAAGACTATGTTCTTATGTTGATCTCGGCCATGGTGTCCGGAGAAATTATCTACGGGTCATACTTACGTCCAATATTGGTAGTCATTCCCATGATTTGGACTAAGGAGCATGGCTCCAATGGAGATTACCTCTACACAAGTTTTTACAAGGCACGATTGTCTAATAACAGAGCCAACTCAGGCATGCCCTGCGCCTTATAAGGCAACGGTGATTGGAAAGGCCGGTCCCGATTATAACTTCCATTCTCAACAGCAGGCAATCAAAACAGGTGAAGTTGAATCATTTCTCGATTTTCTTCTTGCTGGCAACTAATTCGATCCTTCTGACGGTAAGCTTCGTCGACAGGTGTACTCAATAAGGTACGCAGTTGCTATTTATTTATTGAGCATGTGCTTCATAACTATGGCATGCAAAGTGCGTCTACGATTGATCGTCGATATCATTCATACACTCAAGCACATACGAGATGAACATACGTCGCAGATATCATTTTGTTTTTTCAGCATATCTACACATAGGCAAGGTCTATTTTTTGTGCATGATCGACAAGGTCGAGTCTCTTTGCTATGATATATGTCGTGAATAGAATTTGTTGGCAATGAGGCCAGACATACTTCTATGCAGCAAGGCTTCAATTTATACATCGTGCATCGAGGTTGTACATGTCTGGCATATGCTATGAGCATACAAAATTGGGAAGAAATAGGAAATGTGTTTGCAGGATGTTTCATATTGCAGGTTCTTTCGTTATGTACTAGACAGGTGGATAGGATATACGAGGGCATCTGTGCAGATATGGCTAGGGGCCGTCTTGGAATGAGTTTTTTCTTCCAAATTTCATGACAATTGGTTGCAGCAACAACGACCAAGTTAGCCAAGGTTAAGTTTTTCTTGTTTTTCCCTCTTTACACCTTACTTGGCAATTACTGTCATTGTGCAAAGCAGAGTGCTTTGGCAATTTTATATGAAGCACGGCTTCAGGGAACGGGAAAAATAGGGGATATCAGCTCACAGAATCCCTACCAGTTTAAATTCTGCAAGATACTTACAATTTTGGTTCTCATAGTTGAGGCCATCACTCTGCGCAAGGGCTTACCACTCTTTATGCAAGGCATGCTAGTGACGTGAATTCAATTCTGCCGCTACATGCAATACGCTTCTGCTAACACACTCGCAACTCTGTCAAGGACAGAGTACGGATGGATTGTTGGTTGCTATCAACACTCAACAATACTAAAACGAACCTACAATTTCGTCTAGATTCACCGGCAAGGTGCCCCTTTCAAGTCATCCTCCTACAGTCACGGCCCTACACGGTAGATGGTTAGGATTTAACTTGTGCTTTCTGTTTCCTCTCTCGATGAGAGCGTCATACAGACAGATTGTGGAATGCTTATAGGATAAGCTGCAATTCAGGCATAAGATGTCTAAGAGCACACATTCTGGGTACACACTCTACAAATTTAAGGAAAGTCCCTCAGCCCAGCATGCTCTTCTTTTCTCTCTTTTTCTTATTTCTTTCAAGAATAAAAAAACTCTTCTAAGAATCTTTTGATACATATTCTGCTCATGAGTCAGCTTGAGCCAAAGTGCTCTAACTCACAGCTAGCACGTGGCTAAGATGCTACTCAAATTAGTCTTCATCGGTTCATCGATTGAACACTATTTTGCATAAGGGCTATGAGCCAAAAGGCTAAGAGCCAGTGTTAAACCTAGGATACGATCCACTTGTTGGTATTCCTTGGACGATTGTTCTCAAGATCGAACAACACTACCCAGTGGAGTACACATTGACGTTAATTGACAAGCAAATGTCTTGTCATTACAGATATCATTATGGATGATTAGGGTGTCATTTTTTTCACTACATGTTTTCAAATGCAAACGCTCATGTGCATTTTTTGATAATCTTAACCTCACACATGCTGATCTCGACCACGGAGTATAGCCACAGCAATCATGGGTGACAACGTGGTTGTAAGAGATCGGTAGTTCACTCGTGTGCGTCTCCTGCTCTCTCTATAGCACTACGAAGTGTCTATGGACATACGGTTTTGGGGTAAGACCCAGCGAGTGATTGCTACATCACCCCATAGGCATTAAGGATCACAGTTTGATCTGCATTGAGGATCACAGTTGATCTCTCCCAGTTCTACTTTCAAGGAAATAATTCCGCAATCTACCACACGGTAGCAGACGAACACACTTTTTAAGTTGATTCCACTCAATCTGTACACGGTTAACTATGTTGGTTACCGTTATCTGCTAGTTGAGCAGTTTCTACAAGGAATCTTACCAAGGGGTTTGACCCAAGGGCTTGGATTGCAAAGGCAACACCCAGGGTTCCAAGTACGCTGGTGTTTGTTTTTTTTTCCAGGTAGGGGACGTGCTCCTCTCCATTTGAATACAAGTAAGTGAACATTACATTCAAATCTCCAGGTACGCATCTATTGATTTTGTGTTATTCCATTTTTAGTATGCTTTGCTTGGTTTTTCAAGACGTATAAATACGCTTGAATGTTACAAAGCCATGCCAAGGGCATGTCGGCACAAAGTATTTTGGGCCAAGTGTTCAATCTATCTTTCTGCCTTATGCTGTTATGAATCCACTTGTAGGATTCAATTTGGCACATGTTGTCACATGGGATGCAGTTACCCCCACACACAAGTACATCTTGTACTTGAAGGATGTTCTATTTTACGCATCCTTACATGAGACATATTCCACATGTGGAGAATATGAATCTCTGGACTGACACTGGCGCCATTATTTCAATTATGTGTCACGACAAAGTCCCTAGGTGCTGGTCACATCTGTTTTGTAGACCATTTTTTAGCACGACGTATAAGGAAGCAATTTCGTGGCCAGAAATTGTCGGATACTCAGAATGACTTGTTAAGATACAAGTACTGCTAAACAACATTACAGATGGTTGTTTATACATATAGCAAGGCTATAAGTTGTTAATGAAAAGTTTCATTGTCTGTACCTAGAAGTGATCAATGTTTCACCTTCTATTGTGATTCAGACGTTTCAGCAAGGCTTGCAAAAGATTGCAACTAAAAGTATTTAGTTTCTTTTCAGAACTATTTACATTAATTCCTTTTAATGCATGCTAGGCGCATCACAATTGCCATAAGTATTGGCAAAGATCATTATGGATATACAGGTTTGGGTTAGTTTTTGCTAAATGCATGCACACTAGGTGTTATGGGTCCTAGTTTAGCAAAGGCTGATTTGGAACGGCATGCATATTCCTCAGGTTGCTGCTTATAAAGCATTTTGCACTCTATGTGCACTATCTCTATGAGATTACTTTTGGGTCTACTAATCACCGATAGAGGTCATGGCTCGGTTTGGGCATTTGTGGAATTTTCCAAGTTAACCACGATGGTTATTTCGGACATTGTTGATTCCTCACCAATGTTATACACTACTGTGATTCCCTGTTTACCAGTCATCTGGGGCGACTGTCTATAAACCGTGAGGAAAACACACCTCAGTACTGTCAGTTATCCAAGGGGATAGGCAGATTACAAAGAGCAATCTTGTGCTAAAGGATCTGCTAAGAGCATACGTCAGCACAACGCATTTCTGAATAGATGATTTTCTCCCTATTCTAGAATTTGCTTAAGTACAGTTTTCGACTATGAACACCTGTTGAGGTGGGGTTGGAGATTGTATCAATACTTTCATACGTCAAGGACTTACTAGATGTGCTGACAAGGTATGTTGGCAAGTAACCTTCATTAGGGATGAGCATGTAGTTCTTTGTGTTCCAAACTATTCAGAATTCTAACACGAGGACATTCCCTATCTACGGACTTTTCAAGATACTCCGGCGAGTAGGAAATCTGGCTCACAACTGCATGGATAGTTACGCCAAAGTTTCCTTGCATTATTCCAGTACCTTCAGAAGATCTGAAAATTGGTTATGCCTTTGGATAACTCTTAGTTGTGGCTACTCCTTTACAACACTCAAGTGAGTCATAAATGGAGTTACCATTTTAGACCAAAGTGGTTGCAAACGAACAACAATGTTGAAAATCAAGATGTTGCTCTTGGTTTCATTGAACCTCCTTACTGCACCAATTATCTGTCATACAGACAACTGGCTCACTTATGGGACGCCAGTAAAGAAAATATCAGTATTCTTAAGAAGATATTACTACTTGTGTTTTCGAGGACGAAAACTCTTCCTTAAGGGGGGAGTAATGTCAGGACAAGGGTCCTACGGGGCAAGGCCCAACCTAGTAAAGTGTAGAAAGGGGGGTCAGTTTTACTTCACATGAGTCGTAAATAGGGGGTTTTCCAAGACTCTCTGCTCACAGGGGCATGTTCTTTCTATAGAGAGTGAACCCCCTGGGATTTTGGCATTAAGCTCAAAGATTCTTTGGCTCATGTTGTTGCACTTACTATTAGTTTTACTTCTCTGGAATACAATCCACTTCCAGTTCCAACTCCAATATCAGTTTCGCATTTCCATTTCAGTTCAATCTTTGTCTTTATCCTGATCTGATACCTAAAGTCTACTTGCCTTATCTAGTTTAACTAACTCCAATAATCCAACTTCGAATAGTTGTCAAAAGTAAGTAGCTCATTCCATCATGGCATACACTCTCTTGATCTGTAGCTCATGCTTTATTATCTTTCATATATTTATCTTATTGTAATTCATGCTCCATGAGATGAATAAAGAGGTGGAAGAAAAATACTCAATCATATTGATTGAGGGGGATAGTTGGTACACCAAGTATGGTGTCTTGTGTCTAGTTGGTACACAAGACACCAAGTATGGTGTCTTGTGTTTGGATTCTTGTTGATGTTGTTGTCTTCATATATTTTGATGATTTAATGAAGTGCAGGATCATCATACAATATCCAAGTAGCCAAAGCCAAGTAGCTGGAAGAAGCGGTGGAACTCGTATTACAAGCATTGTATAAGAAATGTAATATCTTTGATCGTTATGACCCAAGAGGATATCTTGAGTGTTTTGCAAGGGAGATGAGGCTCCACCAAGGAATTCCAAAAGGATCAATGATTGTGGCATTTCAAGAGTTAGTGGCCCCAACTTTTTACAAAAAAAGTATAAAAAATATCAATGCTATGTGGAGACGATTGGGATTATTTTGCTCATGTACTTTTAGAAGAAACCTTGGACTATATGCAATTGGAAATGTGATGCATTACTTCTACAAAGGATGATAGCATACAAGATGTTAGAAATGAGGAACTGATATGCCTACAACGTTATCTTGGAGGGTTTACAGTTTAGTACCCCCCATATAACATGTGTTCGTGGGCTATTAAAAAAACCCCTCTTTTAACATGTCTGAATGAATAAAATGACCCTTTATTTTAGGATTTTTTCCAAAATTGAATATAGAAACCCCTTATTTTAATGTATCTCTGTTAAATTGCCTAAAATCTTTTCATTTTAAAACCCCTCCTATCGAATTCATGTTATACATTAACATGATTACATAGTGCAACCCCCAAGGATGTTACGCAAGTGATTGCAAACAAGTTCTTGAAAAGATGGAGAAGCTAATGAGTGTCTATTATAGTCCTATGTCATTGTTACATGCAAAAGATGAGAATATAGTCGAATCCGTGTATGCAAAAATTGGGATTTAAGTCTTGACACATGAGTTTTGTGATTCCTTGGATGAGCCTATACAATTTCCAAGGAGATATATGGTCAAAGATGCTAAGGGAGACCTTGTGTTTACACGAGATACTTATGTGAACTCAACTTCCAATGGTGTTTCAGTGAACTCAAAATGCTTTGTGTGATGCTTATATTTCTTTTTATGGCATGGTTATGTAAGTAAATATGTACAGTGAACAAAATGATGACAAAGATGTAAATCACATTAATGAACATGGATGTAGCCAAGGAAATGTAAACATGCAACACGATTTGATCGAGGATGTTGGTTCACACTTCGAAGAGGTTTGCAAAGCTCCAAATCAAGATAATAATTTTTGTGATGCAAATGCTCTTCGATGTGATACATATGCTTGTGTATTGACGGATGAGATCTATTTCAAAGGCATAGGTTCTTGTTTGGAGGGGATGCAATTTGATATGCAGCCACCAAATACTACCAATGACTTGGAGAAATAATTGAATGCTATTTTGTGAAGCATGCTAAATTCTATGTAGCAAAAGTGCAAAGATTCATAGTTTCTGGACATACTCGTTAGAAGTTAAAAAAAACCAATACTTAGTGAGATTCCCCTTCCTCCCCCCAAAAATCACACGCACACAGAAACCTGCATGTGCGTGTTCACCTCCCTCTAAGACTTTCCCCAGGGACCAACCCCCCCCCTCCGCACTCTGTGCGCCCTTTGCAACCCCACCCCCCGAGACCTATCTCCAACACCCATCTCTCTCTCTCTCTCTCTCTCTCTCTCTCTCTCTCTCTCTCTCTCTCTCTCTCTCTCTCTCTCTCTCTCTCTCTCTCTCTCTCTCTCTCTCTCTCGCTCTCTCTCTCTCTCTCTCTCTCTCTCGTTCGTGTGCACGACAACTATAGGGAATTTGCTCTGTGTCAAGAAGCAACACTCGTAGCAGGACGTTGAGGGAAATTCAGACTGGCTCGCAAGGGGGAGAGTACAGCAATTATAGCAATTGGAAAGTTGAAGGGTGTAACTCAGCTGCGTCGAGGTCGCCATAGCTAGCTCTCACGCAGAGAGAGAGAGAGAGAGAGAGAGAGAGAGAGAGAGAGAGAGAGAGAGAGAGAGAGAGAGAGAGAGAGAGAGAGAGAGAGAGAGAGAGAGAGAGAGAGAGAGAGGCGCACAATTGGTAACCATGCAATAGAAAGTACGCAGGCAGGGGGAGAGGGAGAGAGAGAGAGAGGCGCACAATTGGTAACCATGCAATAGAAAGTACGCAGGTAGGGGGAGAGAGAGAGAGAGAGAGAGAGAGAGAGAGAGAGAGAGAGAGAGAGAGAGAGAGAGAGAGAGAGAGAGAGAGAGAGAGAGAGAGAGAGAGAGAGAGAGTGTGGCACTTAACGAGAGAAAAGTACACAGAGAAGGATAACAAGGACAGAGAAAGGCATCTCTTAGAGATTCTTCTTAAAGTGGGATTAAAAATGAATCGTAGGGACATACTTGAAAGGAGAGAAGGTTGAGAATAAGTGTGAAGCAAATATGATCCATCTGTGTTTCATATGTGATGACTTGCACGATGGGATATATTCTCAAGGGGATTCTTTTGAAGAGGATCATATGTGGATTTGGATGAAGCTTTAGAGAGTTTTGGTGCTACATACAACAAGGGTTCTCAAGAACATCACTCAAGACATGCACTTGCAGAGCATGCCCAGGAAGAAATGGATCTTTTAGATAATGCTTTGGAGGGATTTGAATCTCCTCATGACATGAATATACTTCACCATGATGGGATATGTGATCTAAAGATAGAAGGATATGAGCATGATGAAGATCTATGCAGTTTTTGGATGAGGCTTTACAAGATTTTTTGCCTATAAGTGAAGTCATGCATATAGTCTTTGAGGTGCCAAACGTGGTAATGAATAATATGTCTAGTGATCTAGAGATGCATGCTCAAATTTTAATGACTAGGGGGAGTGAATTCAACTCACCCATGCTTTTAACCATGTTAGGGATATGGGATTTCGATGCTACCATTTGATCCACAAGGACATTATGGATGCTTATGGTCTTTGTCAGAGTACTTATATGCCCTTTGATAGAGGGAAATGCTTTGATTTTCTTGATGTATGTCCCTCTAATTTTATGCTTATCAATCATGGGAATGCACTACATATCATCTAGTCGTGCTACTATAACCAAAAGGTCATATGCTACCCCTATGATCTATCTAGGTGGAAACTAGGTGCTTATTACGTCCCTCATTGGATGTTAACAATTGATGTGTATGCAAACTAAGAAGCAATCAAGTTGCTCCATGGCGGGATGTGAAGGTTTATTTAGAGGGGGTGAATGTTGTGCAATGGCACGCTTATAATATTATCTACATAAACCTTTCTCATGGTTTTGGATGCATGGGCATGGATGCCATCATGCACATAGTGTCACATGCTTGCAGATGGTTGTTATATGTCCATACCTTGCTTGGGAATGGTGACACTAGATAAGGCTACAATGCATGTTTTATCACTTAAGATCATGCCTAATTTGGTTTAAGAATGTACATATGTCAAATGTATCATGGTGCACACTCTTCTTGCATACAAAGATTGATACGGGAAAAAACCACCAAGAACAATAACTTGTAGTAGGTGCGTTGTCACAGATTTATCGAGAGATCAAAACAAGTGGAAAATTGATGTTCACACAAGAAATTTGAGCTCAAGGGAAGTTTTCCTCAAAAGTAGGGGTCTATTTTGGGCCAAAAATGGTAAAAAACAGCCATTTTTAAAAAGTAAAAATGCATAAATATTGACACGTCAACATTTTGGACAAATTGTTAAGCAAGGAAGCTACTTGCTTATGGCTGAAAAACTGTAATTTTTCCCATTCTGTATACTCAAAAGAGTTTGCAACAATGCAATCCAGTAGTGTTCCTACCTTGTGTTCAAACTTGTATAAGTTATCACCATGGAATAATTGCACCAAATTAGTGTTATGCAATCACAAGTGCTAAAAAATCCATGGTCTCTCTAATGAAATCACTAATCAAGTACTAAAGCCATTTTAAGTAAAAATGCAAAAAAAAAATGACACATCAACATTTTGGACATGTTGGTAAGCAAGGGAGTTGCATGCTTATGGATGAAAGTGTGCAATTTTCCCCCTTATGTATACTCACAAAAGTTTGCGGATAGTGCATTCTCGCAATGTTCCTACGTTGTATTCAGGCTTGTATGAGTGATCACCACACAGAATAATTGGACCAAATTAGTGCTATGAAATCACTAATCAAGTGCTAAATCTTCCAAGGTCTCTCTAATGAAATCACTAATCAACAAAACTTGACACGTCGGCATTTTGAATGAGTTGATAAGTAAGGGAGCTGCTTGCTTATGGCTGAAAACCTGCAATTTTTTCCCGTTTGTATACTCGTAAGAGTTTGTGGCAGTGCAACCTTGTAGTGTTCCTACCATGTATTTAGGGTTGTATGAGTGATCACCATGGAATAGTTGCACCAAACTAGTGTTATGAAATCACTAATCAAGTGATGCTCTCCCTTTGTCAAAATTTTGAGGGTTCAAAGAAGGGTGTTTCTTTAGCATCGTACCTGTGCAATTTAATGGTGCAATTTTATTGGCAACTCATTTGAAGGAATCACTCAATAGTTTTTCTTAGTGTATGTGTGTTGTTGGAAGAGGTGCTCCCATGACTAGAGTTTTGTGCCTTTTTTTGCCCGCCTCAAACCTCTATCGAACCTGCTTTGCTTGCCGGCAAGGTGGAAGGGGGTCAACGGTTGAGGATGTGTGAGTCATCTAATGCGCGTACCAGTGCCCTAAATGATGGAAATCCACATGGTGTCGTAAATGTAGACCGATGTAAAATCATTTTTTTTGGGTAAATTTAGGTGCTTAGCAACATTTTTTAAATTCGGGGCTTTCGATCCATGGCCTTGATTCTAACCTGGTCGCCAAATGCACTCCCCACCCTTGATCCCCCTTCCATCCGTGTTAGGAAACAATGCTAGAAATAAACTTATTTCCCAAATGTGGCAAACCTACATATGAGAAATAGTAGAGGTAAATTGAGTAAATTTGAAGATTTTAACACTAAATTTCTCTGTATTTTGTAGGTTTTCTCACCTTCAAATAGTGCTCGAAAAAAACCATTTTCTTGGCCATTTTTTAAAAGGAAAATTAGTCAGACAATCCGAATTGATGCCAAAATCTAGGGCATTCTCCGAGATTTATAACTATAATGGCCAATTTTTTACTATGAAAATCATGATTCAATGGAATTACAACCAAGATTTTTCAATTTCAACTGAGAAATTTACACTATAAACTAGGATATGTGAGCACTCCTTTCCAATATAATATTTAGAGGTAAATCTCCAAATTTGTAGGCGGGATTACACTAAACCTTTGTTTTTTTTTTGGAGCACCGATACTAAATGGATAATTTTGGTAACATGCAGGGAACCAAAGAAAAAAAAGTTACCAACTGTAACTCTATCATATGGTAACACAACATTCTCAAATACTTACCATTAGGGTTTAGGTTTGTGTGTGTACGTATGTATATATACATATGTAAACAAATAAATAGATAAATATATATAAACATCTCATCTTTATTATACTTTCTCAAATATAAAAGCTCATTGATGAAATAAAGAATTACCATCTCAATTACAAATGTCACCAATTGGTAATTTGAGATTTTGAGAATGTTACCAATGGTAATTTTATATAAACTAGTGTGACCAACGGGCTCCGCCCGCCTCTCTCTCTCGATTTTCATGCAAGTTGTCTCTCTCTCTCTCTCTCTTTGACTTCGATCGTTGTGCGCTCGGACTGCAGGTCACACCCGCCGGTTAAACGTGATGCTTACGCATGGCAGGGAGGGGGGGCCGGAATCCCTGAGGGGGGGGCGGAATCTCTCCCCCCATTATAGATAGTACTAGTACGGCCGACCGCCTTCGACGGCCTCTCTCTCTCCCCCTCTCTCCCTCTTTATCGTGTGCAAAGAGGTTTTGGACTTTAGCCTTCAGGTCGTAAATTGCGACACGTGTAAAAAGCTCCCCCTTGTGCCGTATTATGTTAGTAGATAGATATAGATTTCAAATTTATAAAGTGCCCATACCGCTAGGAAAGTGGAGTGGTAAGTACACACAACTGGTAAGTGGGGAGCAAGATTGAAAAGAAAGAGCATGGAAGCAAAGCATGTACTTGCAATGCAAGAACGCCACTTGCCCTGAGCCTTCATTTAAGGGTTTGCATATATGCTTTGCTTTGGCCCCAGGCCAATCGAGTGCCAAAATATGCACACAAAAAATCAAAATAAACGAGGAGGTTTCACACTGGAAATCTCGGATATTTCTATGGAGATTCGGACAAATTGGTACGACATTCCTGTGCATGCAAAGAGAGAGAGAAGAGAGCGGGGGAGAGAGAATGTTGAGAGCGAGACCTTGTGGGGCGTTGTGTGTGTGTGTGAGAGAGAGAGAGAGAACACGTGCGACGTAGAAAGAGAGTATCACGTTTCTTAGAGAGAGTATGGCAGAAATGTATTTTATGTGTGTAGAAAGAGGATGTGCGCGTTCGGAGTCCCGAGTCACTGTGGACGGTGTCATGCTGCTGCTGCATGCATCGAGAAAAGACGTATGGGAGCCTTTGGGAGGGAGTGTCGTGTGTGAGTGGGAGACGTCACTAGATAGAGATTATTATTATAAGTGTGTAGAGAGAATAGACTATTATTTATGAGAGGGGGCGCAAAATTGTCACGTTTAGAGAGAGAACAATGTGGTCCTGACTCTGTAGGGTAGGCTGGAGCTACGTGTTGACTCTCTCACACACACATTGCCGTGACGAGACACATATAATAGTACACACACTTCTAGAGAGAGAGAGAGAGGAGAGGGGAGCGGGGCCGCCGCGGGGGGGCCACTAGCCACGCATTTTTGTTGTGATTAATATAAAATTAGAGGGGGCATTTCTATGTGCTGAGGGGCTGTTAATTGTAAAGAAAGCGGGGCGCTCGCGCGCGCGCGCGCGCACACACACACACACACACGCTTACCCAGTTTATAGTTACAGTTGATTTATCGTTGGTTCTAGAGTCGCTATTTGGGTTCTGTACAATGTTGCTTGGTGATTTGTGGTGGCCATGGCTCTCTCTCCCTGAAAGCTTTCTGCCCCCCACCCCCGCCCCCCCCCCACCCTCCTCTATTTGAACCTTCTTCCTCTTCCCTCTCTCTCCCTCATATCATGGCGAACGGTGGTCTGCTCCGCCGCGTCTCCGCCCCCCTAGCCAGCGCCTGGCGCTCGCTCTTGCACCGTTTCTCTCGCAACAGCAGAGGTATGTTTGCAATGCCTTGTTACAGGCTTTGCATTAATGTCTTTGTATACTTGCAATGTCTAGGGGATAATTACCCCTCTCTGAAAAACTCATCATGTAATCTCCCTTCCTCGTTTGCATCGTGATCATGGGCATCGAGCACGCGACTTTTGCTTGCAATTTCCTGTATCTCACTTCATGAAGGCACTGCCCTTTCAATATGACCTTATCAGTTTGTTGATGCTTGTCTTCTTTTCTTACATTAGATTTCTCTGGTAGTGGGCATTTATGACAGCCCATTTATGAGCTTCATGTATATACTCTGAGGCCAATTTCTTACTCAATTTAGGTTGGGGCTATAATATCTGCATTGATTGTTTGGAATATTCACAATGTTAGGCTATTTTGATCCTCATCGACCCTTGGGATGATCAATGGTTCGATGCAATTTCAAACGCGTTCCAATCTGATGCATTTTTTGACTCATCTCTTGGTTTTTCATCTCAGGTGCAAGAAGCTTTGCAAAGCTTTACCACGATGTGCAGACTTGCGCATACGAGGATGTGCAAGTGATGTGGTCCATCATTCACCAGCAGGTGAAGCCCCTTGAGGCGTCGTCTGGCAAGGCCGCCCAAATGCACGGACATGGGGGGGTGAATGGAGGAGCACAGGCACAGCACATGTAATCTAGATACACACAAAGAGGTGCCCACACACACACACATATACATATAGAACACGATGATGATGATGCATACAAGAAAGCTTTCACAGTACTTGGCTGGATTCTGAGTAGTGGATTTTTGCATGTCGAAGCCTACCGATCCGTCCTTGATGTACAAAATACATTCGAAATAATTTTATTTGGTTTTGGTTTGTACATTTCTGCGTTTTTGGTCCTCCACAGATGGAGTATGCTATCCCATTGTTGGACTTATTGGTTGAATGTATGCATTTGTGTGCAAATGGACGAACACGCGCACACACACACACACACACACACACACACACACACACACACACAAGCCCACTTGAACAGGGCCACACAACCGCGCACGCACACTAGTGAACTCCTAAGGCTATGTTTCATCTGTTCTTAAGTGTTTAAATGAAGAGTTGCTGGCTTTGGCAACCTATTTAACAGGAGAAGCTAAGACATTGTATTGTGAAATTTATTAAACCCTCAAAAGGCATGCCCTCAAGTTAAGGCTATGTGAGTATGACAATGTGCCCTGCTTTGGTATTTTGGAAGGGGTAGATTTATCTGATGAAATCCATTCCCTGGGCTCGTGATAACTTGTTGTGGGTGTTGCAGTCTTTTGTTGGTCCGATGCTTCCATTTGAGCATCCAGTTTGTAATATGCAATGTTTACCCTGGGCAATGAAGTGGCTAAAGGGCAATACCGGCAGCTGATAAATCGACCAAGGTATCAGGAACGGCAAGGGGTCTTTCATCATTGGAACCTTACCGCATTGTTACCCAGTGTCTATGCAAGACAGGTCCATTCGTAAGAGGCATGAAACTATGGCATTACCAAGATGGAGGTTGATACCTTGGACATATGCCATTGAAATGTTTTTCTTGTGTGTTGGGAGTAGTCAATTGCAGCTGAGTATTAGTGGCAAGCCAAAGAGGGGGGGGGGGGGGATTCTTTTGACCGGATCTTCAACATCCTGCCGCTCAGCAATTGAATTATCGGCAATGTTGCTGATCTTTTCAAGACACCACATTTTCCCCCAAGATGTATGATAACGTCCAGGAAGAGGTCCTCACTTTACAGTAGTTGAAAACAACTTATTCCTGTTAAAGTACACAACATCAAACTTCTCACATCTTGCCACATTCAGCCTCAAAAGTGAGAGCATTGCCAAGCAGTCTTTTCTCAATAGCCCCGCGCTCACAATCTCATCATGAATCTTCTTACCTTGATACAATTGCACTTACCTTTAAGATGCAAGTGTAAGCATCCACTGATTTCGGTGCTGCCCTTGTGAGACATGGTTGCATTCAATTTCCGTTACTAAAGCATCTCTAAATTGCATACATCAGTGCTAGCTTCAGCTCCGCATCCGCTAAATACAGTCCACAGCTTCCTCATCCTACACGATTGGTGGACTACATTCCTGGCCAAAAGCTCATCACTTTGCTTTGGTTTCAAAGGTACTACGCAGATGTCAAGAGATGGCATTCGAGACATGACGGTCATCAAAAACTTGTGCTTTCAATAGTAAGCACAGTCTGAACGACTCTAGATGGTTGGATAATCACCATGAGGGAACGTGTTCTTAGAAGATGGGCAGCAAATTACTTAGTAATTGCTAAAGTAATTATTATATTAAACCCAAAGTGTATAAATAGGGTCCATTACATTATTATCGGGTTGGCAATTGTTATCACTTGTATTAGCGCTTTGAGCTATAATTGCACTTGAGCATCAGTGGCAGTATTGTCGGTTGTATTTTCTCTTTGTAATCATATTCGCTGTAATCTTGCGAATATAATCTTTGTCTGCAATCTCAATCATGACATATATTTCAGTGATTCTTCTCGTCCAGTCTTCTGAATTTGAATCTGAATCTGAACCTTATTCCAGTCTATAAGTTTGATTCTTGTTTCAATATCCACATCTCAGTTTAGTCTCTGATTTCTGTCCAGTCTGTTGTCTAAAATCTTCCCACACTAGTAGCTGAAATCCTTCAACATTGGATTTAGTTGTCTCAAGAGATCAGCTCCAATTCCATTTTGGCGATCACGGTGGTTCGAGCTGAAGCTCGTTGACTGAAAGATTCTTCTCCCATTTGAAGTTTTAAGTCATGGCATCAAAATCCAATCGTGGCCGGAAATCTACCATTCGTGTGGACCTCATTACTGAGGAGTCAAGAAGAGAGTCTGACCCCAAGCAAGAGAAAATGACTGACACTGAGACTCAGGAGGAGCATAGTCAGGTTGATGAGGCGCATGACTCACATCACTCCAGTCATTCTTGACGTCGACGGGCAGAACGGGAAGCACGAAAGGCAAAGAGTTCCAAGAATTCTCAGTCTCGCCAGAGAGATGAGCATATCAAGGGCAGAAAGGGAAGTCATCGTACTTCTAGCAGACAAAACAGAGAAGATACTGAGACAGAGACAGAGATTGATTGGGATGATGACACTGACAATTGCAAAAAGGCTCCCAAGCGTTATTCTGAAGCCAAGAAGAGAAGTGGTGGGATCAGTAGTAATCGAAATGATTACAAAGCTTCCCTGAAGATTTCCTTTCTTATATTCAAAGGAGGGAAAAAAGATGATCTAGATGTTCACATACAAGCTTTCGAGCAGTATGCTGAACTAAAAAACATTGATGAAGATGATTGGGGGGAATATTTTTCACAAACCTTGAAGGAAGCAGCGAGGAAATGGTATTACCACTACCCTGCATGCCAGCTGAGATCATATAACAAAGTACTTAAGGCCTTCAGGTTAGAATATTTCGACAATCAAGGGGACGAGGATATTCTCTGCGAATTGGATCAGATCAAACAGAGAAAATTGTCAATCCGCAGCTATGTAGAAAAGATAAAAGAACTGACCAAGCAGTTGCAAGAACCGCCGTCTGAGAAGAGATTGAGGGCATGGTTTCTGAATGGGTTCAGAAGCAAGAAGCTTCGGGAACAAGAAGTATCAGCCCCTACAAAAAAATTCAACGATCTATTCCAAAGAGCATTAAAGCTGGAACAGCAGGCTAAGAAAGAGAAGAGCCACAAGAAGCGAAGGACCACTAGCAGTAGCTCGGCTACTGAAGCTTCTGATTCCAGTCCAACGTCCAACAGCTCCGAGAGCAGCTCCAATGAACGAACAAAGGAGAAATCAAAGAAGGGATCATGGACCAAGAAGATTGAAGAAATGGCTAGGCAGATTGCAGAAATTAGCCACACAAGACAGCCGGTCCGAAAGATGGAGACTTGGTGTTCAAGATGTAAATCCAAGGACCACATCTCCACTGAATGTCCACAATGTACCTACTGCAAGGCCTTTGGTCACCTATGGAATAATTGTGGCATCAGAATTCACCATTTTAAAAAAGGAAAGGATCTATCAGTGGTTGCCTACGCTGAACCAGTGAAGGTAGAACCAATCAAAGTATCTCAAGAGGAAAGACCAGGTACCAATGGTACTGGTCAAGGACGTGGCAGATACCAACCCGGAATGGGCAGAGGAAGAGGAAGAGGAAGAGGCAACTACTAGACCATGAGCATGAATTGCTATACCTGTGGAAAGTATGATCATTTTGCAGCCCAATGTCCAGATGCACCGGTAACGACTGCTACTGAGGCTAAGGCACCAGAGCGAGTCCCAGTCAGGGTGGTTACCAGGAGCAAGGGAGTAATCATTGAAGAAATTCCATACATTTCAGAAGTACCAGTCAATCCTAACAGCAGCAAGTGGGCTCAACAAAGGGAAGTTTGGAAGGCCAAAGGTAAAGAAAATGTGGTAGATGAGTGGCAAGAGCAGCGGGAACTAGCATCTAAAATCACAGAGGATTTAGCTAAGAAGCTGCCAGAGCAGCCAGAAAGTTCCGAAGTTGGAGTCATTCAGAAGATACCAGCCCAATCGACTGATAAAGATCAGTCAGTACCGGCCATGACAGAGACCATGCTGGCTGTAGTACATGGACTAGCTGATGAAATAGGAGTGGATGGAAAGAGTAGCAGTACTGCTAAAGAAGAATGGCAGTGTGAAGACACCAGTTCTTCAAGCTTTGACAATCAGTTTGACCAAGAGCGAGAGGAAATTCATGAGAAAATTTGTGATAGAATCCAGAAGCTGACTGTAGAGCTGGAGGATATAAGAAAGACCTTGCCTGAGGTGGCCAACTTTATCACACAACGTAGGAATACTGAGGCAGAGGCCAGAACAGTGGACCTGACGGCTGTCCGGGATGATGAAGTTCCACTTATTCAGGTAGACTACAAGGTCAGGAAGCAGTGGAAACCTCTCTCAAGCGTCATACTGGATGGAGGAGCAAGAGTCAACATAATGGGAGCCCATCTTCAGCAAAGAATGGGTATCACTAACATGAAACCAGCACCATTCAAAGTAAGAATGACAGATCATCGAGTCGTACAGGCGACGGGTATGATTGAAAACATGTAAATAAGAGTTGGGAGGGAGAAATTCAAAACCAGTTTCCTAGTCTTGGATGTACACGGAGCATATGGAATGCTACTAGGCCGCCCATGGTTAAGAACAACACATGCTGTTCATGACTACGCAAACCAAACTTTGACCATAGAAGGTGCCAGTGGCAGAATCAAAATCCAAACCAACAACACCAGGAGCTGGAAAAAGGAACTGAGGCCGAAGGAGTTGTGTCAGAAATACAGACCCAAGAAAATTGAGCGAATGCTAGCAGCTATGAACATATTTCCTTTGGCAGAAATCGATTTGAATGCAGTCCTGCTGAACAAAGAGCAAGCTGACAAGCAGAAGAGACAATTCCCTGATCAGTTTACTGAAGTCAATGCAGGGGAAAGAACAGTTCAACTAACTGGAAGAATGGAGGAACCAGCTGATACTGGTATAATGGAAGAACCAGTATGTTATGAAGAGTACCCACTGGATCATAATAATGATTCAGAAATGAATGGACCTTCTTGGGACTACGCTGAAGAATCGACCAAACGAAAAGGAGGCGGACCAAATTGGTTGCTTCCAGATGATCATGAAGTAGAGGAGTGGAACCTAGGATCGGAGGAAAATCCCAGAATGGTCAAAGTCAACAAGCACCTCAAACCGGAAATGAAAGAAAAGGCACGAAAAATGTTCCAGAACTATAAAGATGTGTTTGCCTGGGAACATACAGATTTGAAGGGAGTAGATCCTGAAGTTTATCAGCACCGAATGCCACTGAAACCGGATGCTAGGCCAGTAAAATTGCAAAGATACCGGATGAACCCCAACTATGCAAAGAAGGTTAAGGAGGAGATTGATAATCTTCTCAAGGCTGGGTTCATTACGGAAGTAGCAAGCAGTGATTGGTTATTTCCCATAGTCGTCGTTCCTAAGAAGAATGGGAAATTAAGAGTTTGTGTCGACTATAGGAAACTAAATACCCAGACTATTAAGGATCCATTTCCCTTACCTTCGACTGATATGTTGCTTGATGAGATCGCAGGATATGAGATGTATAGCTTCATGGATGGTTATAGCGGCTATAACCAGTTACAGATTTCTCCTGAAGATAGGGCCAAGACCACTTTCATCATCACTGAGTGGGGAGCATTCATGTATTTGGTGATGCCTTTTGGCCTGTGCAATGCACCAGCTACTTTTCAGCGGTGTATGATGGAGATGTTCAATGAATTTCTTCATCGGTTCCTCGCCATTTTCATGGATGACTTCACTGTCTATTCAGATGAGAAACAACACCTTCTATTTCTAGAGATGGTTTTTAAACGCTGTCAAGAGAAAAGGATTTGTTTGAATCCATTCAAATCTATATTTCTGGTATGGAAGGGACAACTACTACTGGGACATGTGGTTTCCCGCAATGGAATAGAGATGGCCAATGACAAAATACAGTGTGTCCAGCAAGCTAAAGCACCCAGAACTGCTTCAGAATTGAGTTCTTTCTTGGGTTATGTGAATTTCTATAGAAGATTTGTACACAAATTTGCTTCTCAAGCAGTACCACTATATGAACTTACAAAGAAGACCAGTAAGTTCAACTGGACTGTTGAGTGTGAGGAGAGTTTACAAAATTTGAAAAAAACCATTACCAGTAAACCAGTCCTTAGGCAGCCGAATTGGGATATTATTTTTGATGTACATGTAGATGCTTCAAGATTGGCAATGGGGACAATATTAGCTCAGCCAGATGGTAGAACAGACTATCCGGTCTATTTTTCTAGTCGCAGATTCAGTCAGGCTGAACAAGGCTATACGACTACTGAAAGAGAAGCCCTCGGAATGGTTTTTAGTGCTACGAAGTTCAGGCATTACCTATAGGGAAAGTTATTCCATTTTTATGTGGATCATCAAGCTCTTCTATTTCTAATTAACAAAGTGATTATTCAAGGTAGGCTGATAAGATGGATGATGTTCCTTATGGAATTTGAATTCAGAATTTTCCATAAGCCTGGCCGAAACCACTGTGGAGCTGACTTTCTTTCCAGAAGTACGGAGGGATATTCAGAATCACCTCTGAGAGATGAGCCAGTGGATGCTGATTTATTTTAGATAAAAGCAAAAGAATCAGTGGATCCTAAATGGTATGATATTTATCAATTCCTTTCCCAAGGTGCCTTTCCAGAGGATTGGAAACAGAATCAGAAGAAAGCTCTGATCATAAAAAGCCTGAAATTTACCATCATCGGAGGAGTACACTAGGTGTGGATGGTATACTTCGACGATGTGTCCCTATGGAAGAAAGAATGCAAGTGATTTCAGAAGCGCATAATGGTGAGTCTGGTGGACACTTTTCCAACGAAGTGACCTACAAGAAGATTCTGCAAGTAGGTCTGTGGTGGAAAACAATGATTGCTGATGTCAGAAGTTTTTGTAAAACTTGTGACATATGCCAAAGAATGGGCCGACCAACAGCTGCAGACATGACTCCCTTAATGCCAATACAACCATTGGCAGTATTCATGAAATGGGGACTGGATTTTATGGGACCTTTTAAGAAGGTGACTCCCAGGAAGAACAAGTACATCGTGATGGCTACTTGTTATGTTACCAAGTGGGTTGAAGCTAAGGCTCTTCCTGACAACACAACTAAGTCAACTGCAAGGTTTCTGTTTGATATTGCCTGCCGATATGGATGTCTAGTAGAAATTGTGATCGATCAAGGAACACATTTTATCAATGATACTATGGAAATCCTATTGGATATGCTTTCAGTCAAGCATCGAAAATCTACTCCTTACTATCCTAGATGCAATGGACAGGCTGAAAGTAGTAACAAGACAATAAAGACTAATCTCACTAAGGTGGTGCAAAAGAAACCAGACCAGTGGGATTTGAAGCTTCAGACTGCTCTATGGACTTATAGGACAGCTTATAAGGTAACTACTGGAATGACACCATTCAGAATGGCGTATGGTACTGAAGCTATGGTTCCTATGGAGTTTGTAATCCCCAGTCTGAGAATGGCTGTGAAGTATGGATTAGACTTCAACCATAATCTTAAGAAAAGGCTGGATGAACTGATGCAGTTAGATGAACTCAGGCAAAGGGCTATATTGGAACAAGAAATTGTTCAACAACGAAGGAAGCACTGGCATGATTGCCGAATTAAAGTTCAAGAATTCCAGAAAGGAGACTTAGTGCTTCTATATCAGTTTAGATTGGGTCCCAAGAAGCCGAATTTGAAGATTGCCTGGGCAGGACCTTTTGAGGTCGATTGGGTCTTCTCCAATGGCACAGTCAGATTGAAAGATTTATCTAGACTGATGTTGCCGGGAGTGTATAATGGAGCAAAGATCAAGCTCTATTATTCAGAGACCAGAGAAACTGGGTTAGAACAAGGAACTAAGGAACTAGAGGTTGCTGATCAAGAGATACCGGAATCAGATATTTTTGGACTTTTTCATGTGCAACCAGTTCCAGTTTCAGAACCAGTACCAGAAGAACCATATCAGTCTGATCTTAGAATCAGTACCAGTATGGTCGCACCAGACTAGGAATCAGTTCAGTACCAGTATGGACACACTTTCCAAATTTTAAGAGCCCAACGGTCAAATGGCACGCCAGTGGTAATTATTACAAGGATAGGTCGCAGTCTTGCCCAATGCATGTCTGCCACGAGAGCAACGACGCACACAAGTCTAGGAGCAGCGAGTGGTGGAGCTTTTATGGCGCGAACACGTATAACAGTCAGAAGAGTTAGCATTTTTTCCCATAAATCTCCTGCGCGACGCTTTCCTCCTGTCAACCATTCGCCATCGCCGAGCTCCGAGGTTTCTTCACTACAGCCGCAAACTTCGACCTCTGACGAGACAGCTGACTGTCAAACAGTCTTACCAGCGACACCAGGAAACGGCTTCGACACAAGTAAGTCATCTTCTCCTTTGCCTGTTTCATCGTCATCGACCTCACAGTGTATGGGTAGAAGGAAACGCTAAGAGAAGATGCAGGAAACTCTTGAGGAAACCCAGGCTATAGTTGCTGAGGCAAAGGCAAGCCTTCCCATTCTTCCATACAATAAAATCCAACGATATGTATTTACTGATCACGCAACGACTCTGCTACAACTCTGGGATCTGCGAGTTGTGTTGCAAGCTACAAGGATTGCTTTTGATTCGGATATCATCAAGCAAGTTCTTGATTCCTTTGATGCTGAAACTAGCAGTGCTATGGTAAATAGTAGGAAGGTGTCAATGACACCAGATGTAACATTTAATGGCCTAATAACTTATGTGTAACGGAAATTAGCATGAACATAGTGGGCATTTCATTAGAATAGATTCCTAATGAGAATTACAAGAGTGCTTGGTTGGAGAGAGCAACAAAAAGCATAACACCTAGTTAGATAGCATCAACAATACTTTCAAAAGAGAGAGAAATTAAGCTATTGACAACAGTTGAGGACCGGATTTGCATGGAGCCGGTCCCCCCTCCAAAAGGCTTTGTATTATGGTTTCTCCCATCAAGAGAGACATTGTACAATACAATTCTTTGTGTTCCTTCAAGACTAGCTAGTGCAATGAAGATGGAAGCTTCATGCACTAAGCAAAACACTTAATCAAACACAACTTGAATTATCCCCGTTCTCAGACCCAAGACCTCACACACCTTCGAAGATGGTGAGAGCTAGCAGGGTATGAGAGTAGATTGAGAGGAAGAAGGAGTATCTTACGAGAAAGATGTACATCTCCTCACATAATCACTCATATTAGCATAGCTTAGCTTAGTAATTAGCTTGGTAGAGAAGATGAGCATGCATTGAAGCTTGGCTCTTGGTTGGATTTGCATCCACATGCCAAGAGAGTGTTGATGTAGGCTTCTATCTCACAAGCTTGGAGTAGGTGATGAACTCTCCATTAAAGCTTGGGAGGAGATAGAGTATTCTTTCTTCACACATGGTCAAGTGTGAGTGTGTGTGTGTCAATGCCTTGAGAAAATCAGCCCCCCCTCTCTCTTGGGCGAGCCCTTCCTGCTAAATTGGTCTGGCTTTTGCCTCATTGGACCTCCCCAAGTCAAGCCAATGGGTGTTAAGCAGCATAAGTGATAGCCTTCTGACATGTGTCCCCCTTTCCCCTTTTGTGAGAGCTTTAGGTAATTAAATAATTAAACTAAACTCTCATTGGACCCCTTTGCCTCCTGGCCAATAGGAATTAGGAAAGCCATTGGGCTCCTGAATGCTCATTGGACCCCTTGGGAGACTTCCCAATAGTTTTCTAGGAGACTTAATTCTCATTGGTTTCTTTTATTAAATGTTTTTTAATTAATTAAACTAGATTTACTCTAGCTTAATTCTCATTGGTCCACTTCAAGGGTCTTCCAATAGGAATTGGGCACCCCTTGTGGGCATCTGGCCTAGGGAGCTGACATGTGTCCCTAATTCCCTTTGTGTAAAGGGAGCCTGTGTGTGTGTGTGGCTTTCTCTCTCATCCCCTACTAAATGGGCTCGCCCCCTCCTTTGTAGGCTTTGAAGAAGACTTTTGTACACACACTAAGCATCCAATTTTCCCTAGGGTTGACCTTTTGGACACAACCTTTGAATTTTGGAACCTTAGCATTTTGGAAGTCTTAATGGGCTGAACCTTAGGGTCTTTTTAGCCCTTTGGATCCCTATTTTCCCTCCTTTGGATCCCTACTGTGGCCGGTCTGCTAGCTTAACCAATATTCTAGCTTTTTCTCCCCTGGCCTTCCCCACATTAAATGATCAGTTTAATATGAGAAAATCATTTAGGAGAATTAGATATTGATTATTATGACACCAGAAGCCATTGCATTTTCATTTCAGATGCCTAATGAGCCCAAACCGTCTGTGGCAACTGCGCAACAAATAAGTATCGCTCTGAAGGAGGATGAAACGGCTAGAAAGAAGTGCAAGGCAAGTGCTCAAGGAGTTCCAGTAGCAGGACTGGAAGCCTCCGCTGCTTACAGGTTTGTAGCTGAAGCAGTCAGCCTTAAGAACAACCCAACGTATGTGTCAGAAAAATTGTTTGCTATGCTGTTGGCCAAGATACTGGATCCACAAGTCCATATCAACCTTTGTCAAATACCCTCGGAAAATGTACTCCAACAGACTGCCAAGCTGAAATCTCAAACTTTTTTCAAGGCATGGTATGTCTGGCAATTCCTGTATTAGGCTACTGCTGCAGATGTTAATGAGCAGGTAAAGCAGGCTTGGAGTGAGCAGCCCATTTCTGAACCAAAGAAAATTGAACTGTCCTCAGACGACGAGGAAATAGATAGTCAAACGATTTCCACTGACCTGAAAAGGAAAGCCACTGCAGAAGAAGCTGGCAGTTCAAAGAAGCCAAGAATTACACTGACAAAAAGCAGTCAGTTTTTGAAGCAAATAGAAAGCCAGGTTAAGGCAGTAAGCACTAAGAAAGCTGAGATGATTAAAACTGAGCAGCAATCTGCTCAGAAGACTGTGCCTGATCAGCCAGTTGTCAAAAATACAGTTGCTACTGGATCTGGGAAAGATCATGTCAAGCCAGTCACTGTTGAGAAGATACCAGACCAGTCAGGGGACAAAAGCAAGAGTCAACTGGAAAAAGAGAAAGGTCCAGCGTTCTCAACTTTGTCTGGTAGAGTTCCTGCCATTATTGGAAACCCTCTGCAACTGGTAAAACATGATAAGTTGCAGCAAATGCAAACTCAGTAATGGAGAGGGCATCTTTTGCTCAGCAGCTGATTATGCAACTTTACGCTACGTGGCTCCAGTGGCAATATATGAACCTGTTGATTCTGATCCAACCACGGTCAAAGACAGATGTTCAGTACTGATACAGTCTTCTTGGAATACCATTGTCAGTTGTATGGGACAATTGGTGGAGGCTGCTGGATCAGAAGACGAAGTCAAAAATCTTAAAGCTGACTTGGCAGAAGCACAACATCAGATTGAAACACTCCAGAAAGCCCAGGAAGTGCCGAACATACAACACAGGGTACTGGAAGCTCAATCAGAAAGGACTCAGGAGTTGTTGAACAAAAAGATAGCTAAGGCTGAGTCTGAAATTATGATCATCAAAAGTCAAAGGAATGAAGCACTGAGAGCTGCCGAGCGAGCTGAAACGATGCTCAGGATGAAGCGGGCGAAATTCAGAAAGTTGCTATTGCACCATACAGCTCTGAAGGGTTCGCTGACTGAAAGATACATCTACAATAGCTTGTCTGAAATTTTAAACCCTTCAGGCAATGCTGTTTTCAACTTAGAAAATTTAAATTCCTTGATGGAAAGTATGCAGAGCGATTTGCAGGACAAGGTGGGTGAGTTCAATAATGCTCTGATGAACCAAGCTATAATTGATTATATTGAGCAACAGACTTCCCTGGATGAGGATGAAGAAGATGAAGAAGATGAATTTGATCAGGAGGAGGATGATCAAGAAACTGGGCATACAAAGGATGATGATGATACCCCACCACCATCTTCACCTCCAGGACCTGGTACTCGTGGGACAGGGCCAGATGAAGGAGGCTAGTCACAGCCAGACCAGCCAGACCAGAATGAGGGTCAGCAGGAAGGACAGGATAAAGAGCACCAGTCGGGTAATCAGCAGACTGAAGAGCAACATCCTAGTAACACTGGGAATCAGCCAATTGATCAGTCCCATCACAACAGAGAGGCTAAAGGGAAAATGAAAGTTCAGGATGAGGGACCAGTGGCTGATCATCAGCATTCACTACAGCTCATTACTTTGAATAAGCAACTGAGACATCAACATGCCTCCATCACCAGACAGTATCTAGAGGATAATGCTCTTTGGACTGACTTGGAAAGATTTCAAAGACTATATGTGGGAGCCAGGGAAATGGTAGAACATTGGAAATCAACTGCTTTCCATGATTAAGAAGCTTGTAGACTACCTGCGCATCCCAGTACAGTCCAGCTGTTGGAACGAGTTCCGGAATGGATACTCAATGCTAATGAGAAAGTGGCAAACCCGCACTGGCAAAGGCAGTCTACTGCATATTGTCGGTCCTTAGCTCTAGAACTGGAACTTCTACTGGGTAACAAACCAACTTACCGCTGCATGAAGGATGTTAGGATACAACTCAAGGATGTTCTGGTACAAATGAAAGCTGCCAGAGGTGTTTTGGATCAGAGAGTCAAAGCCATTCTTGAGGAGTAGACAACCACTAGTAGAGGACCTCAAACGCGAATGTCAGTAGGAGCACAAACAACTGCTCTCCTAACCCTGTTCCAGCTAGTTAGAATCACCAGAAAGATTATGCAGCAGGAGAACCGGGCTGTTCTCAATTTCCTGGAATTTGTGTCTGATTCTCCAGTTCTCTTGTATGCTGTTCCAGCAAGAGAAACTGAGCTGCCAAGATTATTTTCAGCGCTGTATCCTCAACATCAAGAACCAGTTGATCGACTCACATATTTCAAAATAACTAATGAGCTTCAGGATTGGTATGAGCGATCAACTGTGGAATGGAAGACTTGGCAGACATTGCTCAATGATGCTCTCCAAATCAATGACATTCACGCAATGAAAGAGGATCTGCATAGGATTCAGCTGTGTATGGGCCAGTGGAAGATTCAAGTCAGAGGATTGACTAGGATTACTAATCAGTTTGCTACAACTCACGGTCGAATCTTCCAAATTGCCTGAAAAAGACATTGCAGCAAAGCCGGGTCTGGCACCGCAATATAGGGAGATGGTTGAGATTCTTTTCGAAGCTTGCGTAAAAAAAAATCAACCTCTTCCATAAGGATGGATCCATACTGCTTTGCATTGTCATAAGCTGGTCAGAACCAGACTGAGCAAGGGCAGGCGTACACTCTATGATCCTGACACCAAAACCTATCATTCTCTCACGCCTTATGAGGTAGAGATGACCACAGACTGACGGGATGAGCTTGAGTAGGAGGCCATCTACCGACTGATTCAGAAGGAGAATGCTGGTGCTCGGACTTCTCAGACACCATCCCGGTCAAAGAGCAAAGGCAAAAGGAAGACGGTCCAATGGAAGGATACTGGGTAGTTCCATCTCAGAATTCAGTGGCGACTTTTCTTCTCAGCAGGCAGGGAGAGATGACAGCTCTACCTTGGCCTGATGACAGCTCCACCTTGGCCTGGTGAGAGCTCCACCTTGGCCTTTTCCGCTGCCTCCCGCAATCCTTGGTCCTTCTTGAACTCCTACTTGTAATCTTTGAATGGCCATTCTCTATGTGGTCAAGCTGGCATCCCAACATCAGAACTAGACGATGGATTTTTTCAGTCTCACATCAGCATCAGCCAGAGGATTTTTTCAGAAATTTTGGAATCTTGCCAAAATTCAAGAAAGAAGGGAAGGATGTAGACGGCTGGATAATCACCATGAGGGAACGTGTTCTTAGAAGATGGGCATCGAATTACTTAGTAATTACTAGAGTAATTACTACAGTAAACCCGAAGTGTATAAATAGGGCCCATTACATTATTATCGGGTTGGAAATTGTTATCACTTGTATTAGCGCTTTGGGCTATAATTGTACTTGAGCATCAGTGGCAGTATTGTCGGTTGTACTTTCTGTCTGTAATCATATTCGCTGTAATCTTGATCTGTAATCTCAATCATGGCATATATTTCAGTGATACTTACTTCTCGTCCAGTCTTCTGAATCTGAACCTTATTCCAGTCTATAAGTCTGATTCATATTTCAGTATCCACATCTCAGTCTAGTCTCTGATTTCTGTCCAGTTTGCTGTCTGAAATCTTCCCACACTAGTAGCTGAAATCCTTCAACACTGGAATTAGTTGTCTCAAGAGATCAGCTCCAATTCCAACGACAATAATGAAGACACTTTAAAATGGAAGCACAGTTCAAGAGATGAATAATCAGATGAACTCTCATGAAGAGCTGAGTGTCCTTTCAATAGCACATGACAGTTGGTGAACATGTCAATAAATTAATTGCAAAGCAAGACAACGTTTACTAACAGCCCTTCACCAGCAACCTCCCTCCCAAGAATTCTCCTTTTTGTTGGCAAACCACCCCAACTTCTCATCAATTTTATCGTTAATGGCTTTTAAAGTGTTAAACATGTGCCTTGCCTGACACAACCTGACTTCAAATTGCAAGCATAGGCACACACATTTGATGAGGAGCCCTTGCTACACAATTGCTGAAAACAGCAAAAAGCTTCTTGGCCTTGCCCATGTTGCATGTACACTGCAACAGGTGCAGGTTCAAAGACAACATCATGTACACGAATTTGACAATCACGTGTGCTTTCAAAAGGACACCACATTTGGTATACATGTCAATGATTATCATTGCAAGCACGACATGTTCCTCAATATCCCTTGACTAACAATCTCATCATGATTTTGTTTATCCATTTTAGCCTTTGCATAATGCCATCCTTCAAGATGGATTCTTATGCTTTCAAAGCACACTAGAATTAACATACATGTCGACTGAAGCTCTTGACCAACAATCTCATTTCAAGAATTGGTTTACCCACATCAATGCCTTTCATAATGGGACATGATTTTTAATTGCAATTATAAGCACACTATTTGGAGAGAGGTCTTGGCTCCGCAAACGCTTAAAAAAGCAAAGAGATTCTTGGCCATGCCCAGGTTGTGGGACCCTGTGATGAGAGCAGTCCAAAAGACGACATCCCACATAGGGGAGTTTGTCAAGAACTTGTGCTTTCAAAAGGGCACCACATTTGGTATACATGTCAATCAAAGCATGACATTGTTCCTCAATATCCCTTGATTAACAATCTCATCATGATTATGTTTATCCATGTCAGCCTCTTGCATAATGCCAGCCTTCAAGATGGAAGCACAGCAAGCAAAACCTTCTTCATGACAGGATCTCTCACATTTCTAGCATAATACAAGATGCCTTCAAAGTTACATGCATAGGTGATGCATAATACACTTTTCCATCAGGATAGAAGGCCGCTCTTTGCATCCAACAAGAATATCCTAGAGCTTTTGTAACAAACTTGGACCACCCAAGTCAAGATTCTACCGCGTCATAGCAGAGATTCAATTCAAAATAGTTCACAATTTCACACTTGAGTCGACGTGGCCCGGCGTAGTTCCGTGCCTAGAGATATTGGCCCCAAAGACTGGCGCCCCTTTCGGTATTTATTTTTGTTTTATCTGTGTTCAAAGTACAAGAGAGTGGGTAGGTGCTTACTCTAAGACTCTACGTCCAGACGCTCTGAGAAGTGAGGCCTAGCCCACTTATTTATCGGTACAAGGGATGCCCAAAAGCAAAGACCCAAAAGCATTAACTTTAAAAGCTTCTCAAATTAAAACAATAGGCCCAAAAGCACTGCTAAAATCAGCCAGCGCAAATCTGTATAGTCCGCTTTTTGCGTCGTACAACCTACCACGTCGACGCGTTTTACGAAAACTACTACCACGTCAGCAGTGTGCTTGTCCGGGGTCTGCTACCATGTGACCAGTTTGTGAAATAACCCCCTCTTGAAAGCATTGTCAATTATGCCTGCAAAATAGACAGAGGCCATAAACTATCTTAGTAAACACTGACTGTTAGTACCAACGCACTAGAAACATATGTACCAATCGACAGCCACATCATAGGACATCACTTGACATCACATTTGATGCATGGTTTTTAGGACCCCTTCTGAAGATGCAATAAAGGCACAGTCAGTTGTTGGGGAGCTGAGGATACTCTAGTCCAAGGGATCTCGAAAGAGAAGAAAAATCTACTTCACAAGCACCAAAGAGTAAAAAGTGCCATGGACAGAAGATACGTGGGAACGAGCTCTTATGCATGCCTACAACCTATATCTTACAGAATAGCCCATTCTAGGTGTGAATTTCTAGTGAAATTTACACAAGGATGTTCGTGTGGACTCACAGCACAGCATACTCTGTTTTCACTTTTTTACCAACAGTAAATAGTTTTTACCTACAGTAAATATTTTTCACCTACATGGTAAATACAAATCACTTTTTACCTACAATAACTTTTTTTACCCATGGTAAATATTTTTTACTGCACCATAAGTATTTGGTAGGTAACAGTTCACTGTTACTAGAAGTAGTGATTGGGCATCAACAATGCAGTTACAGGAGGAGAAAAGGGGAAAATCTTATGGTAAAGGTGAGTCAACAGGGATAAAGACTTTTGAGTTGAAAAGAGACATGCTGATTTTTTCAAAGAACACATGTCAAAAGAAGCCATGGTTGAGGATTTTTTGAGAATTTGATATTCAGGAGGACCCAGCTACCACCTCCCCCCCGCAGGTCCCCCCCTGGTAGGATCATACCTACTTGCTGGGTTGATTGTTTTTGACAAGGGATTATGCCATCCTTGGCTTGCTTCTCTATATCCTTGTTATGTATGATCAGATGCCGTTGTATTGTTAAGCTGATGTCTTGTGTATATATATGCTACATAAGGTCCCTAAGCTTCGTTCTATGTGTTTTGCCATATGTTTTGATGCCATCATAATGCCAGAAGTCTCACTTGCCTATGTGCACTATGTGTGAGGTCCCTAAAACTCTTAATTTAGGGTGGTGCCCCCTTTGTTTTGTTCTTTGCTTGTTTGCATGAGGCGTGGTTTGTGGAGTGTGCACGAGTACAGAGGCCACCCGATTGCACTACTCTTTTTCCCGCTATCAACATTCAAACTCATTCCAAATCTCAGACCATGATTAATCGGCAATGTATTTAGCAATCACATCTAGATCTAGTCGGGACCTTACAAATGCCTGATTAACTAATCCATATTGCAATCATGTCTACAGAGATTTATAAGACCGAAATGCTGCAGTCATTTCGTCTATCAGTTCCTGCACTCAAACAAGTCAAGTATAAATCAATCAGTATTATATTCATTTACGGGAATCCTAGTTCATAAAGTCATACAGGAGAGTACTGTCAGCTCAGTAGTATCCCTGAAACCCAAAGGGACATCAGTGACTCTATATCAAAAATCGGGGCAATCCCTTGACAAAGGAGCGGAGTGACTCCCCTCTTCTGCAAACCCATTGCACTAGATTCGCCCATGCTGAAATCGGGTTCTATCGGAGTAGACTATGCTAAACCGAATGCTTCAAGGTAAAGTTCCACAATCTGAGGAGTATCTGCTAGGTCCTCCTCCTCCATCCACTTTGCATCCAATGCAGGATAGTTCTTGAATTTAACCAAGAACCGCCTAATCATTTTACCTTTAATATTTCTATCTTTATGTGCCAGTATCTGTTCTGGACGAGTATCTCCTCGCTTTCCTCCAGTTCGGGTTGCTCATCTGGCTCCCCATCATCGGGCACATCGCCTTTAAAAGGCTTCAAAAGACTCACATGAAAATCATTGTAAATTCTCCAAGTATCAGGCAGCTTCAATCTAAAGGAGACATCATTTATCTTTTCTTTTATCTGGAAAGACAAAGTATCTCATGCTAAGCTTTGGAAAAAGCCGCTCCTTTCCCTTTTTCTTCTCAGGCGTGCCTTCTCAAAATGTAGGAGCACTCAATCGTCTTCCTTTAATTTCAAATTGCGACGGTGTAGATCTGCTGCCTTCTTGTGTTTTTCTGAGATTTCGCTAAAGCCTCCCGGACCTTGGCAAAAGCAGTGTCCAAGTCCCTCGTGTACTCGTCAGCTATAAAAATATTATCTTTCGTGCTTAGGAAGCGTGGAACCTTCATAGCACCTTTCAATAATCTCAAATGGCGCCTTCCCCATCGAAGAGTGGATCGTGTTATTGTAGGCAAATTCCACCAAGGCCAAAAACTTTTTCCATTGAGTCTTTTGATCAGAAATGTAAGACTTCAATAAATCTAGTACGACTGAATTTGCAATCTCAGATTGCCCATCTGTCTACGGGTGGAAAGATGACAAGAAGTGCAACCGTGTGCCAATGTTCTCCCAAATAGCCTTCCAAAACAAACTCGTGAATCGGGGATCTCTATCAGAGACTATTGTCTCAAGCATGCCATGTATCTGAATATCTGGGCAAGGGCAATGAACAGTCTTGCTAAATGATCCGGCTCGACTGTTTTCTTCACTAGAATGAGTTGAGCCTGCCTGCTAAATCTATCAATAACAGTCCTTAACATTGATGCTCTTCGTCATGCTTTATATGATTAGATGGTAGATGCTGTAAGCAAGGATACTGTACTTCGTGCATTCGTGGGAAGCAACATAGAGATGCTATTTCAAATGACTCTACACGTCGAGCTACTCTAGTTTTGAAGTTAGTTCACTCGACCTTCATGGACCTATACAAACTTCATTCTTAGGTGGAGCTTTTCTACTTTATGTTGTTAGTGGATGATTTCAACCACTTTACTTAATTACACTTTCTCAAGCATAGGATGGAGGCTTTTAGGATCTTCAAGAATTGTTGTACACTTCTGATGAAGGAATCATGCAAGCAAGTGAAGACTATTGTAGACTGTTTGTGGCCCAGATCTTTAGATTACATCGCATGCCTGAGATGATTGTCTCCACCTTCACACTGAAGCATGTCAGAGAATGAGCCCTATGCACATATTTAAAGGCCCTTGGCCTATAAAAAGCAGTTTACATGACAAACCTTCAAACTTAAAAGAAATTGGTCCAAAAGCTGCTAGCACAAAAGCAGAATTCCGTACAGCTCTTCCACATCAGCAGTCAGCGTAAAATACGAAAATCTGTACAACTCTGCCACGTCAGCATGTCAATGTAAAATCCAAAAATCCGTACAAGCCGTCAGCGCGAATTTTGGGAATCCGTACAGCTGCCACGTCATCGTCGTGTGTGTGGGATTTCTTTATTTTAATGTCTTTATGTCACTTGGGCCCCATCGGACGGAGTCTCATAAGTTGGTAGGACTTCTTCTTCTTTTGTTGCTTCTTCTTTGGGTTTAGGCCCCTCAGTCGGGATCTGCAAGTCGGCTCCGTTCTTCAGTGGCTTGACATGTCAGTAATTTGTGACATAGTACGCCACGTCATTAATTTTTGACATATCCCCCTCTTGAAAGAATTATAATCTCCCTCGATTACGCATGCAAAAATAGACAGAAGCCATAAATTAGTTCAGTAGACACTGAATCTAAGTACCGACGCACTAGACGACACAAATCTAGCACTTGCACAAAGACGATAGTCAGTGCACATTCATATCATATTCAAATCAAATAAGATAAAACCCATCCAGACTTAAGACCATGACTCCTGGCAACGTATTTAGAAATCGCATCTAGATCCACACCGGACTTCACTGATGTCGGATTAACTAATTCTTATTTTTTTTCCAAGAAAAAGATCCTTCTATTAGTTAATGAAATTGCCCATAGGGCTACAACCACCTCTTTGAGAGAGGGCTACAACAACCATGATGGGGAGACTCTCCCAATGAAAAAATAGCATATGTACAATAAGGCTAAATCAAGAAATGGGAGGAGGGAAAAGCCACACAGATGGACGGTAGTGCCATCTGAGTACACCCTGGACCATGGTGAAAAAAGTCCCAGGACGCCAAAGTCGGAGGAAAGCCTCTCTGCGCTCCCTCATGCGGTCGAAGCTGTCTTGAAGTCTCTCGAACAACGGGCCCCGGCCCCGGCCCCCAGATGAACCGGAGTGTCAGGCCATTGATGAGCTCGCAACACTCCTCTCTCTCACTACACCATTCCTATGGAGTAAGCTCTGTGACAGGCTAGAGTGTAGGTCGCCCCCCCTGCATCACTATCATCCTGTTGGTAGAAGATAGCTCAAACTAAAGTGTCGGGCCCATGAGAGTGGACCAAGCAGCTGCCCCCCCAAGTGTATTGCCAAGCCGTGGAGAGAGCAGGCATCAGCCGAAGAACACGAAGCCACACCTGCTGTGCCAAGGGAGAGTCCCAAAGACAGTGGCGCTGACTCTCCACAAGGTGGTCACATGCTGCGCATGCGGCCAAGACATTAGGAGAAATATGAACCTTGCATGGGCCTTGTAAGGAACCCTAATTTTTAGGGATTAAGGCTAATGTTGTGTGGGGTTTAGGGGGCAAGGGCATTGAAGAAGGTAGTTTTGAGTAGGCTTTTCTAGCCTTTTTTTTAGACAAATGTAGGATGTGGACCTAAAGGGTTGCTTTCTCTCTCTAGCTTTTTTTAAAGTAAAGAAAGCATAGGGGTGTGTCCACATCAGCAATTCCGTGGGTCAAAAAGAGTCAAAATTTGACTTTTTAAAAAAAAATTCATTTTTATTTGTTTTTTACTTAAAACTCCCTCCCAACATATATACATATCCAAAAATCATTTTTTGACCCATTTTTTAACCCAGAAGCTTAGAAAGTCCATTTTTTCAAAAAAAAAAACCCCCAAAAAGTAATAAACATTTTGTTCTCTCCTCCTCCTCCCTCCTCCCTCCTCCCTCCTCTCTCCCTCTCCCTCTCCTCTCCCTCTCTGCCCCTACCTTCCTCCTCCTCCCCAATCTCTCCCTCCCCCCCCTCCCTCCTTCTCTCCTCCCATCCTGCTCGGCCTCTCTACCCTTCCCCCTCTATCTTTTCATCATTTGCTTCCTCATGCAGCAGCTTCCATGGTGCTCACGGACATCACAAATGGTTTGCTTCCACCACCATGTACTCCGCACACCAAAAGCATACATATTCGCTTACCCACGGCATTTGCACCGAAGACCACTAGTGAGGGTGATCAAAGGTCATCACAGGAACGTCGCACCGCTTGTGAGACCAATGTTGATATTTGGGTGGATGGCCATTTGTACCCTTACGATCCTATAAGCCGCTTCCATCCACCGTTTAATAGCCTTTCCACATTTCTTCAATTTCTTGGGAGGGGAGAAGCAGGCTTGTTAGGCTATTGCAAGCGGCTGTGTATGGGTGCAGGTGCTTCTTTGCATATGTGGATGCACGAATGTCAAGCTCTTCACCTCAAGACGACGGCATTACAAGAGAGTGTTGCCTCTTCGGAGAGGGTAGTTAAAAGTCTTGAACAACAAATGCAAGAAAAGGAGTCCCACATCCAGAAGCTTACCAACACCATCACATACTTGAAAGAAACACCCCTTGGTGCAAGGGAACGCAAATGCCCGTATTCATCGATTGAAACTCTTGCACATTCCAGAGGAGCACGCAAACGACGAGTTACAACCACAAGGTGATTTGGTCTTTACTTGCATGATGCATTCTTACTTCACACTATTTTCTAACATTTATGTTTATTTGTTGCCAGAAACTTCATCCAAGAGGCATGCGGTGGAACAAGCCAAGATAATCGAGTCAATCTTCTCACTAGTTGTCTCAATACCGAGGACGTGATTTCTATCTTACAATCACCTGGAGGTAAGCACATTAAGGATGCAGTCACCAAGGACCTTATGCGTAAATTAAGAAATGTGGTTAGTGATGATGATGTTCAACAAGCTTATGATGAGGCTGGAATCAGCACCAAAGCCTATCAGGCTATTTTTCAACTCCTAAAGGATGCCCTCAAAGAACATGGCATTGTGGAAAATCTATTTCCCGTTCCTCACAAGGTCAAGCTCGCAAAGAAGGCCACAAACGAAGATGTGTTCTCCCGCATTGGGACATACCTACACATTGAGGACACAATGCCAACTTCCCTTTATGCTTCGTGCACAACAAAGACAAAGGGAAAAGGTAAGAAACAATCCATAAGACCTTCGGAGAAGGGCTTTCCTTACACAATGTGGAACAATATTTTCGTGGATCTTAGAAGGATTCAAGAAGCCATGCTTAGATTTTACGAGTTACCTGAAGAAGGTGACACACTTTACTTTTTTCTTTGGTATTATTCTTATCATAGACGCTGAAGTTTAAGGTCTTAGCACTATTTATTTTGTAGTGCTTGGCACAAAAGTCGTTTTTGTGCTGAAACTCGATGAGTGTCAAATAGTGAAAGGCCAAAGGTTAGAGAGGCTAAGTGTCACTCTAATGAACAAGGCCCTTTTGCAAACCAAGCGAAGGGATTTAGTCGAGCCATATCCCACCCTATCTTTTAGCGTGCAATCAGAGAAAGACATTTGGTGGTTGGGTGCTATTGAGGTGCCCAAAGAGACCAATGGAGTACTTTCATGGATTTTTGAGAGAACTCCATGGATCACATAAGTAATACACTCCCAAATTGCAGGTCAGAAGTTGGAGATTGAGGGCTTTGGTAGTTATGATGTGGAGTGGCACTTAGGTGGGGATTTGAAGACCATAAAGTGTTTGCTTGGCTGCAAACAAGGGGCTTCTTCTCTCATGCCTTGTCCATTTTGCACTCGAGGGTACAAACCTAATGGACAAAAATCACATAAGAGCACTGCAAAGGCCCGTTACATGCTTCCATGGCAAGGGCATGGAGAACAAGGGTTAGATTGTCGTGATGTCGGAGATGAAGGTAGAGAATGGGAAGCATCTATTCTGAGATGTCCCATGCTCAATGCCCGAGACCGTGATCAAAAGGACCACGCTTGGAATCCCATCTTTCTATTTCCTCTATCGAATGTAAATTTTTGTACATTACACGCATTCATGCGCATTTTTGATAGGCTATTGAAGCTCCACATTGACTATGCTTTCACAATGAAACCATTGGAAAAGTCCCAGGAAGCGATCGAAAGAGTGGAGGTACTCTTGAATTCCATTGGCTGTCATGGTGGAAATGTGTCTATAGTTGCTGCAAAGAACACAGGGGAGGCCCATGAAATTGCTCAACAAGTGTCAATGAGTGGACAAAAAGCTAGACACTTTTTGAAGAGAGTTTCCCAAGGAAAGCCAAGTCGATATGATGCTCAAAACAGCTCCAACCAACAGACAGGTAACCTTTGGGAGCTTTGGAAGGAGTTATGCAAAGCTACTACTGACAATGATTCAAATGGCGATCTTGCAAACAAGTGCAAGCAAGTTTGGGCCCATTTTGATAAAATGGTCAAGCTTATGGGACTTAACAACACAACAAAAGAACAACGTCAATCATTTCAAGAAGCTTTGGCAGATTTTACCAAGGTCTTCACCCTTTCTTGGGGTGAAAATAACATCACACATTACATGGTAAGTCATTCATGGTGTATTCATTACTAGGGATTGTTTTTATTTAATAATGTGGATCGTTTACTCATGTGAACAACATATCTTATTTGCGCATGGTGCATTTTTTATGCACAAGTATGGATCGCTTGAAATTTTTAGCACTCAAGGCATGGAGAAGTCCCATTATCGAGCAAGGGGAGTGTACTTCAAAAATACTCGACATGGTGGTGGAATGGTGTAATCCAATTATTTGGAGGAGATGTTCATCTGGTTTTTTCGCACAACATTTGCTCGTAAGCTCACAATGGAGCGTGCCTGACAATCCAAGATTCCTATTGAAGTGCGCAAATGGAGTCGTCAAGAGCATAGCAACAAGTGGCAAATGTCGCAAGGTCCCACCAAGCATGCTGCATGGCGGCGATGCAGAGTGCGACAAGGATCAAAGTGGATACTGCGCGAGTCACTAAACGTGAACACAGGGTCCAAATCTTAGCGACATGTTTATTTAAAAAATAATACTTCTTTTAAAAAAATTAATGTGAACAGGGCCCTTATAAATATTGCATGCTCTCATAAATCACTCATTTCTTAAGAGCACGTGAGCTCTTACCAACGAAATGGCGCGCACCAAACAAACCGCGAAAGAGCATCCGCCTGCCAACAAAAACACCCTCCAAGGATGTGAGAAGCCGTCATGGCTTAAAGGCAAAAGAAAACGGCCACGAACACCTGGCCGTTCCAGGAACTCTTCTGGTAGTGGGCATGGTGGTAGGGCACGAGAGTCATCAAGGACTGTTGAATCTCCACCTCCTCAAGATATAACACCTAGAAAGAGAATGAAGCAACGTGCCCAGCGCTGGAGAGAAGCAGAGGGCCAGCAAACATCAGAGTCCGATAGGGAGCAGCCGTCGCGCCCCCAATCACAAGCAGGACCATCCAGGACTCGGGTGGTCCATACAGACACCGAATCAGAGAGTGAGCCACCATGGCTGCGAGAAAAAATACCGCGCACACACCGGGTGGCCGTTGGGGGGAAGACATTGCCTCAAGGCCAGGGAGCTCTCCCCACACGACAAGACCGGCAACCAAGGGAAGAAGAAGAATCAGAAGAGGCTGCAGAACCAGCCCCTAAGCATGTAAATAGGCTCAAGTCTAAGTTTTTCAAGAAGCCTAAACGCCGCCCGCCAGCAAATGTGCAAGTGCCCCCAAGACAACCGCAGCGGCGTCGAAAAATAGCAAGGGCATTTGCAGAAATCCGCCACTACCAGAAGACGACGGAGCTCTTGATTCGACGCGCCCCCTTTGCTTGCACTGTGAAGGAGGTGCTTCAAAGCTATGGAAATCAGTATAGAATGCAAGCAATAGCGCTAGAGGCTATTCAAGAAGCTGCAGAGGCCCACATCATTTCGGTGTTGGAAGATACCAACCTATGTGCCATTCATGCAAAGCGAGTGACAATATAGCCAAAAGATATGCAGCTTGCACGTCGATTGCGACGAGACTTCGAGCATTAGCCGAAGTTATCCCTCTTTTTGTATTGCACACCCTTATCTTTGTAATGATTTGACTTTCCAATGACAATATGATCAACAGTTGTGTCTACTCTGTCTATTATCTTTGTAATTTCAAGTTCTGTATGTAATTGCAGTCAATTTTAGTAAATTTGTGCATTTTAAGTACCCTTGGGGGTAGATAAGCCTATAAGGGGCCAAAAAAAGCCTGGCCACAAGGGCGCGCAAATGGCCCATCCAAAACTGATGGATGGGCCATTTGCGCGCCCTTGTGGCCAGACCTTTTTCTGCCCCTTTTAGGCTTATCTACCCCCAAGGGTACTTAAAATGCACAAATTTACTAAAACCTATTGGTTTTGCATCAATATTTTATATGGATCCTTGTGGACACCTTTTTTTGGTCATTTCAAGCTTTGAATTCCTTATAGGATATCAAAACAAATAACATATTGTGATACCAAGTGTCTATGCAACATTAATTTTGATTTTTCAAATGTCCAATGTAATTGGACTTTTTGGTGGAGGGGTGTACTAGGTAGGGCTAAAGCAGGTGATAGTGTGCTGGAAAATTCATTTCATAATTGATTTCAGCTTTTCTAGTGTCCTTGAGTCTGAACATATGTTGGAATTGCCATAAAAAGGGTGCATTTAAATGAATGATGCAAAACCAATCCATTGCAGTATATTTGTGCTTTTTAAGTAACCTAGGGGGTAGATTGGCTTATAAGGGGCAAAAAAATACCTGGCCACAAGGGCGCGCAAATATCCCATCCAAAACTGATGGATGGGCCATTTGGGCGCCCTTGTGGCCAGGCCTTTTTCTGCCCCTTTTAGGCTTATCTACCCCCAAGGGTACTTAAAATGCACAAATTTACTAAAACCTATTGGTTTTGCATCAATATTTTACATGGATCCTTGTGGACACCTTTTTTTGGTCATTTCAAGCTTTGAATTCCTTATAGGATATCAAAACAAATAACATATTGTGATACCAAGTGTCTATGCAACATTAATTTGGATTTTTCAAATGTCCAATGTAATTGGACTTTTTGGTGGAGGGGTGTACTAGGTAGAGCTAAAGCAGGTGATAGTGTGCTGGAAAATTCATTTCATAATTGATTTCAGCTTTTCTAGTGTCCTTGAGTCTGAACATATGCTGGAATTGCCATATGAAAAGGGTGCATTTAAATGAATGATGAAAAACCAATCCATTGTAGTATATTTGTGCTTTTTAAGTACCCTAGGGTGTAGATTGGCTTATAAGGGGCAAAAAAATGCCTGTCCATAAGGGCGCGCAAATAGCCCATCCAAAACTGATGGATGGGCCATTTGCGCGCCCTTGTGGCCAGGCCTTTTTCTGCCCCTTTTAGGCTTATCTACCCCCAAGGGTACTTAAAATGCACAAATTTACTAAAACCTATTGGTTTTGCATCAATATTTTACATGGATCCTTGTGGACACCTTTTTTTGGTCATCTCAAGCTTTGAATTCCTTATAGGATATCAAAACAAATAACATATTGTGAAACCAAGTGTCTATGCAACATTAATTTGGAATTTTCAAATGTCCAATGCAATTAGACTTTTTGGTGGAGGCATTAGGCAAAATTTGGACTCACAAAGGGGCCCTTTAAGGAGTTTGACTTTACCTCTCTCTACTAAAACAGGCGCATGGATAAATTTTTGCAAACAAACTCCAAAGTTGGCGGAGGTTTGAAAGTTAGAATGTCCTCTTCAAGCTCTATCTACTGATATATAAGACAACATGAGATTCCTCATATTTTAGAAGATTCTTTTTTTGATTCACCGATGATGTGACAACTCTATCGGAATCTAAGTGAATAAAAAAAAGAATCTTCTAAAATATGAGGAATCTCATGGCGTGCTATATATCAGTAGATAGAGCTTGAAGAGGACATTCTAACTGTCAAACCTCCGCCAACTTTGGAGTTTGTTTGAAAAAATTTATCCATGTGCCCGTTTTAGTAGAGAGAGGTAAAGTCGAACTCCTTAAAGGGCCCCTTTGTGAGTCCAAATTTTGCCTAATGGGTGTACTAGGTAGAGCTAAAGCAGGTGATAGTGTGTTGGAAAATTCATTTCAGCTTTTCTAGTGTCCTCGAGTCTGAACATATGCTGGAATTGCCATAAAAAGGGTGCATTTAAATGAATGATGCAAAACCAATCCATTGCAGTATATTTGTGCTTTTTAAGTACCCTATAGGGGGTAGATTGGCTTATAAGGGGCAAAAAAATGCCTGGCCACAAGGGCGCGCAAATGGCCCATCCAAAACTGTTGGATGGGCCATTTGCGCGCCCTTGTGGCCAGGCATTTTTTTGCCCCTTATAGACTAATCTACCCCCTAGGGTACTTAAAAAGCACAAATATACTGAAATTGATTGCAATTACATACAGAACTTGAAATAACAAAGTCACCAATCAAAAAACAATTCATATCATCAATTGAAACAATTTTCAAGATTGACAAATCAGATTCAAAAGAATTTGCAATATAGAGAGACAATTTCAAATATTTTTTATTCCTTCCAGAACGGTGATTTTACATCATGTATCTGAGGAGTTCATAATTTTTTTGACCATTTCCTGGCGCCTATTTTGCGCGTAAGGCAAATCCCCAGTCAAGAGGGACTACGCTATGGCATTTGGGTCAGTTGAGCCAATGGAAGCATGTATCCCTATCTGGGCAAGCACTTTACCACGAAAGCCAGTGCCAAACGCTGTGCATACAAGGGATCTACGCACTAGGAACACTTGATGCGCAGTTTGAGCAATGGTGCTCAAACACAAAAACTTGCTCAAAGCTTTTAACGACCAAGTCATAAAATGGGCCTGGGGAGTAAATTCATTATGGATAATGGCCACATCGCCAGGGGGGAGTTGTCCTAGGTAATGCGCAAGGGAAGCTTGAGGTCCAAAGCCCGTCCGCTTGCCACCCGTCCTTGCAGCAAATCATCAACCTCCACAACATCCTGTCATAAACCTATGAAGGTAAAGAAAAAAGACAATGAAGGATAAAATAGTAACATGAAAATTAGGATACCGTTTACCTCCTGTTCCTTGTCGTCCTCCTCCCTGTTTCCCTTTGCATCCAAGTCAATGCTCCCATGCACCACAGATACAAGCTTTGGATCATCAGATGGGAGGTCGCATAATGGCATATGCATCCTAGCAGCCTCAACCTTGGCTTGGGTGGCTTGGAAATCTTCATCAGCCACGTGCAACTGCTCTGCTGCCAGGACCTCCGCACATACAACTGCAATAGTGTCAGCAACAGAGTCCCCATCTGGCAAGAGCTTGCTTTCTAGGGCATCTGGCATATTTTCTAAGGGACATTTGCTGCTGTTGCATAGCACGCTCAAGCATTCATCCATGCGCAGGCCAAATGCTTTTTCCAAATCATGCAGGAACACATACTCCTCCCCATCCACTAACACTGAGGAGAAGCGGCTGATTTCTACCTCTGGGATTGCCACATCCGTCAGTGGTAGTGGCACTAGAGTGTCACTAGGGCCAGCCGCAACTATGGATTTCTCAACCACTTCCTCAAGACCCCTAGGGTACTCGAGCCTGTGTGCTTTTCCTTCCGCTGCAGGGTTCATGGGGATAACCTGCTGCTCCTTGGTGTCCTTGATAAAGGACCCAACTTGAAGGTGTGCTAAGCGGAGCTCCTCCAAATCACGTTCCTCGCTCACCAAGAAGATAAATGTTGCGAGCCGAGAAAGGTACTCCACCCCCAACTTGCGCTTCTTGAGCGCTGACACCCCAGGGGCTTGCTCGTCCAAGTAATGGCATGCATCGGTTGCAATTTCTTGGAATTGTTGCAACCGCTTGGAGAATGGGAGATCACCTTTGTGTATATAGCGCAAAAGATCGCAAGGCACCCAGATCCCTGCATGTGGGGGGATATATATAGAATATTTTATGATGTGCTCCTCCATGAACGCAGAAATCTCCTCAAATGCATCCATGTGAAGGGCAACTATGGCATATAGGTCAGGGAGACGAGTAAAAAAGGTGTGGAGGTCCAACTTCCCTTTGTATTTGGTGTCCTCGAGGAAGAGGATGAAGCGTGACAAAGGGGTGGATGTGGGTGCAGATGCAGAGGTTGTGGCAGCATCCATGTCTAACCTGGGGTGTGGATTGAGAGTGGAGGAGCTCAAGAGTTGCAAAAGTGAAAATAGTGAATGAGTTAGGTGCCCCCCCTTTTATAATGGACCCTTTTTTTAAGACATAAAAAAAAGGCACTTTCACCAAAAAATGATTTCTCATCCCAATGCAAAAAATTATATTCAAAGGCATGATTTGCTGAAGCAAATCATGTTGATTACAACGGGGATCAATATGAAAATTGCAAGAGTTACAAAGTTATAAGATCGATAGCATAGTTCCATCTATCCCCCAGTCCTCCTCGACCTTCAATTTGTCTTCCATTCTCTTCCCAATTTGCGGACATTCATTACAATAAGCATCTAATGATCGACAAACCATGATGTATTGAAAATGTGGTGGAAGGATTCTCACCTTGTGACCTTGTAAACGAAATTGTGCTTGTTGAAGGGCCTCAAAACCCATAATAACCAAATGTTCTCGAACATTACTGAGAGTCCAATGCTTGTTCACTTGGACTGCCTCCAAAGCATCGTTGGGCATCTTCACTGCAATGTCAAAGCTTGCAATAGCGCCCTCTACACTCTGTAAGGGAGTCCACACTCCAAGGTTGCACATCCAACGATCATAGTGAAATCGTATGTACAAGGAGGTGTGGGATTTCAAATAGCGCATTCCAATACCTGAAGCTCCAACCTTACAACGGTACCGATCCCTGTTGTGCATGCCCTCCACAAAACCCCAGTCCTCTTCTAAAAGCCTTCCTAATTCCTCGTAATGCGCATCTTTACATACAAGCATTGTGGTAGTCTCCACAAATCCAAACTCTTTAAAAATGTGCACAAAACAATGAATAGGCAAACACCAACTCAAGCCACAGACCTAGAAGCTTTAGAGTATTTCAAAGAGTTTGGACATCCATTATCATCTTTTGCTTGAAAGATACTACCGACCACAAATCTGGGACCGGCCACTCCATACTTATTAAGGAAGTTACTTTGATGGGTTCAAGCGTTCCAAATGCTTGTGTAGAGGTAGGGACAATATAGGAGTGAGAATAGAAGAAAATCCTTCTTTGAACCAGTTTGGTTGGGCAAAGATGTGGGAACATTATTGCTCCAATATCCGCATGTATAGCATTGAATGTGCCGGAGAGACTATGTAGTGGCTGCTCCTCCACCAACGTGGATGGAAATATGACTATAAATGCATGACAAATGTTAAGTATGAATCCATAATAACATTACACTGTGATTTCACACCTAGCTTTGTATTCTCAAAACATGTACTTACAATGTGTTGGAAATCGAGGTGGTTGTTGCAAGTGCATGGTTGACATTGAGAAAACATTTTTCACAATGGCTACGGTCCCCTTGTCTTTACAGTTGTTGAAGCCAAAGAGCTTTCCTTTCCAAAGAAGATCCAAGTTTGCACGATTCTGCACACGATGAGGGCGAATAGCAGATGGTTGCATGTATACCCAAGCACCTTTGGTGAACTCTTGTGGCACCCACTCATCATCTACACCTCTAGTGTTGTGGCATGCAAGTACTGTGACCTCATCCTTTGGTCGCCTTTGCGAAGTAGAGTTGACCATGGTTGAGCAAAGCAAACTAGGAGAAGGAGAAGAACCTTGCTTGTTGCTACAATGTAGGTGGGATAAAGTGATATGAGAAAGTGGTTAACCCTTGTGGCAATGGGAGGAGAACGTGGACAACCCTTGCTTGGTGTGGCACTAGGAGGAGAAGGTGGATAACCCTTGCTTGGTGTGGCAATGGAAGGTGGTAGGGGAGGAGAGAGGAGCTTCCTTGCTGCAACAATGGAGATCGTGTAGAGAGAGAGAGTGTTGGAGTAGAGGATGAGTGTGATGGTTGCAACCAAGGAGGGGTTGGAAAAGGGGTGTTATAGAGAGAAAATCACTTTTTGCCTAATAACTACTTTTGGGGGAGCTCTGGATAGCAAAAAAAGATTTTTAAAAAGTTTTTTTAAAATTTTGAATTTTAGGGTTTTTGGATGCACGTTTTGACTTTTTGAGATCAAAAAATGCTTTTTTGACCATAAAATAGTTTTAGGGGGGTTTTCAGAAGATGAAATTTGAGTTTTGAAATTTTTGAAAAATTTCAAATTTTTGGGATTTTTTCAAAACCGGATCAAAAAGGAGGGAAGTTGGAGGTTCCATATGGCCCCCCCCCCCCCCCCCCCCCCCACCCCACCTTCTCACTAGGTAAGAGCCCATTTAAAAAGTGTAAGACTACTTTGTCCCCCTACATTTTTTAGGGCATAGAGTGTGTCCACCACCCTCTTCTCATTGGCTGGCCTCTAATTAACCTTAATCCCAAAGGGCCCCTAGAGGGTTCATATTTTTCCTAATGAGACCACTATGCACAAGCCAACTCCCAAGTGCTGTAGCTCTGTGTGCGACCAGCCACTCAAACAAAGTGACTCGCCTCAACTGTCTGGAGTCCCACAACCTCTCCCAAAAAGTTGCAAAGACCTCAGCTGTGAGACCCTCCTCCTGCCAATGAGCTGCTGCAGCAGGGCGAGCCTCTCTCTGTGCTGCCAGAATGTGACATCCCAGTCGAACAGTGTACTGAAAAAAGGGACACCTGGGTGGTCTGCAGAAGAGAAAGAGTCCCTCCATAGCCACTCTCTAGGATCCCACTGTACTCGTGCTAGTGGACAACACTCCCAAGCCCACAGTCTCCATTGTCCAGTCTCAAGAGCAGCTGGGTCAAGATCGATGACATAAGTCCTCCCACAAATGCCCACCACTCGGATCCTCTCAAAAAAAGCACTCAACCACCTGCGGAGCCTCTACCGCAACTCATTGTAAGCGTCCCTCACCCTGTAACTCAAAAAAGAGGGAGGGAACAGTCTCTGAACAAGCCCAACTGAGATGAGAACCTCCAATCGCGTGAAGGCTCCCATCCATCTGGGCGCTGCTGACTCGAGAGGTGTGAGCCACTCAGTTGGTCTGCCTCTGAGATGTCCCGGCACATGCTCTGCACCCTCTCATGCCCTGTAACTGAAAGCCCTGCAGCACCTCTGTCAAGCCTGAAAACTATAGCCAATTACCTAGAGAGCGTGCTGGACCCGCTGCCATGGGACCCCAGGAAACATGAGGCCGACTACCAACCATGTGGCCTCTCTGAGTGCTAACCATGGGGTTCCAAACAAGGGGTTGTTGCAGGCGCTCCTCCGTGCACGTAGGCTGCCGCTACTCTAGGCCTCGTCGCAAGTGCTCCCAAGTTCAAAGCAAACCCACAGTGAAGCGGTCCTCCAGTCTCCTGCTCAAACCAACTCTACGCATCTTTGTGAAGATCCATCTGGTCGAAGGTTGCCAAGGGCCTCCTGCCTGAGGCACCCTAGCACGAAGATGTTGTAGCAAGAACTCCTCCTCACTTGGAAGAAGTCCTCGGACGATGAACTTCCCAAGAAGGGCTCTGCTCTACTGTGCAGGGTCTATGATCCCAAGCCCTCCCTGTGAACAAGGAAGAGCGATGACCTACCAAGCCACTTTGGCCCGAGATGTCTGAGTGTCACGCCCTGACCAAAGGAAGTTCTTGATCAGCCTCTCTACCTGGCTGATACAAGAACTCGAGAAGATCCAACAAGAAGTGATGTACCACATAGTAGCCAACAACACCTGGTTGGCCACTACAACTCTGCCAGCCAAAGAAAGTCATGCGGAGCTCCAATATAGCAACTTCCTCCTAATAGACAGGAGGAGGGGAGCAATCTTCTGCTCGGGAGACAAGTCTAAACCAACCTGACAGCCCAAGTACCAAACTGCAGTCCCTGGGGGAATCCACCTGAAACCCTCCCTTGGCATCCAATCGGGTACAGGAGCACTACCAATCGAGAAAGCCACTGTCTTTCTCTAGTTGATCAGTGCGCTAGATGCACAACAGAAGGTCTCAAGAGCCTGCTCACGGCTGTGCAGGTTGGTCTGCTGGCTATCCAAGTACAAGGCTGAGTCGTCAGCAAACTCAGCATCTAATGGCTCATCTCCCCGAATAGGAAGTGCTAAGCCCCATAAACCAACCTGTTGTGACACCAAAAACTTGCTCATCACCTCAACATAGAACAGAAAGAGGAAAGGGGCAAGAGGGCAGCCCTATCTGACCAAACATGTGAGCATGAAACGATCACCTCTACCTCCTGACAAAAGTACCTGACTATGTGCCCGTCTGTACAAAGCTGACACCCCTCTAATTGAAGCATCTGAGAAGCCCATCCTGCGTAGAGTGCCCTCCAGAAAGTCCTAGTCAACTCTATTGTAAGCCTTCTCAAAATCAAGAAGACGAATCACCAGATCCTCACCACGGACCTGCTCTAGGGCAGAAGCCTCCCAAAAAGTAGATATATTGTCAAGGATACTGCGCTCCTTGACAAAACCTGTCTGAGTCCCATGTATAAGGCTCTCTAGAAGTGGCTGGATCCTCAATATTAGAGCCTTGGCAAGAATTCTGTAGGCTGAGTTGAGGATGGTGATGGGACGCCACTGTCAAATCTCATCCAAGGAGCCACCCTCCTTGGGAATGAGATAGATGAGACCCTCACTCATGCTGTCAGGCATCTCTCCTATGTGCAAGATGTATTGAAAAGCACTACAGAGATCTGGGCCAAGCAAGTCCCAATACTCCAAGAAAAAACTGGGAGTTAAGCCATCCTCACCTGGACAGCTACCACGGGGGAGTGCACTAAGAGCGTGTGCAAGTCCTCAAGCTCAAGTGGCAGCTCAAGCCTCTGGTGCATCCCCTCGGTCACCAAGCAAGGCATCTGTGCCCACACCTGCTCCCTGCATGCATCCTGACGCTCTGACTGAGGCTCTGCAGATAGTAACTCATGGTAAAAGTCAGTAGCAACTGCACGCATGTCCTCTGGCTCAGAAGCAACTGACCCGTGTGCCTCCTCATCTGACTGACCTTGGCATGCGTATGCCGAGGTCCCACTGCCTCGAAGAAAGCACCAGTCACTCTGTCACCCACCTACGTCCACTGAGATGCTTGTTAATGGAAAGCAAACTCATGGTGCCGCTCCTTTGTGCTAACCAGCTCCTGGCGAACCTGTTGTAACTGCTCCTCCAACCAAGGACTCTCTGGATGTTGCTCCTGCATCCTCTGCAAGGAAGCAACATCCGGTCTAAGACGCTGCTCCTCCTCTCTCGCTGCAGCCAGGCGAGCCAGAGACTCTTGGAGAAAGAAGCGACTAAGCTGAGCTAGTCCTGAGGCCACTCTGTCAGCAGGAAAATCCTGCATGTCCAAGCTCTTTGTCCAGAGAGCCTCTACTCGCTCTTTGAGTGTAGAGTCCAACAAGACCCTCTCAGGAATGCGAAGCATCGTACTCCCCCTCCTCTGTCTATCTGTCACTGTGAGGATCATTGGTGCATGGTCCGAGAAGCAAGTCCCTGCCAGAATGCCAACTGTCCCACCCAAGTCATAGAAATGGTCACTAGTGTAGAAGCGATCTATCCACGATAGATTCACTCTTCCTACTCTGCGGTCCGAACGAGAGAAGGCCAGGCTGTCTGGGGGCCTCACAAAGCTAGAGTGCTGCCACACATCCGAAACCCTCACAGTCATACCAAAACTTTTCCCAAGCTGCCAGCTCAACTCCATGCACAGTAGCATGGCTACCACCAATCCTGTCAGAAGGGTCCTCCAACATGTTGAAGTCACCCCCTATGACAGCTCTGCCTGCGGGCAGAGACTCAAAAATCTGTGACCAAAACTCAGCTCGTGCACTCGCCACATTGGGCGCATATATGTTCAGGAAGCCCACAAGGCAACCCTGAACCTGCATAGTGATCCACTGAGCCCTGCCTGGCACAATAATCCCTCTGCCCACAATGGCTTGCTGCAAAGAATCCACAATAGTCATACATACCCCACCCTGGATGCCTCCAGGTCCAAAAGAAGCTGACCAAAAAGTATCATATCGTCCACGCAAGAGCTGACCACAACGTCTAATTCGGCTCTCACACATATGCTGCTCGTATAGCATAAGGAGATCAATCTCTCCTCCCACAAGGCAAAGTTGAAGCTCCTAACGTAGTTGACCCCTTTGATGCTGAAACTGGGGCCCACCTAGTCCCTGCACATTCCATGAGACGATCCTCATGGGGAGCGAGAAAGAACAGATGCTGCCACAACAGATAAACGTGCTATCTTCGAGGCTTGCTTGGATGGGGAATAATCCGCATCCAAGTGTCCTCTAGATAGGCATGACTGCAGAGAGTGTCTGGCCCAAGCCCAAGTAGCCTGAGCCGTACGTAAAGAAACCTCCTCTGTCAAGGAGTCCTCATGAATGTATACATAGTATGGAGAGCACCGAGTATCAGCAAATAAGTGAACCACAATGTGTCTACATCCTGCTGCATCTGGAGGAGTCACCGCAAACTTGGCCAATGGCCATAGAGTCAAAAGCATGTCTGTAACTCCTAGGTCTCCCATATGGTAAGAGAACTCTAGGGCCTGTGTATGCAACCACTCCAACCTTGAGTCGAGGGTCCACTCAGTCTGGTCCCTGCCGCAAAGGGGAAAAGAGAAGCCTACTGCTGAGTCTAAGGCCTCTACCCCCCTAGTTGCAAGGAACAAAACATGAACCCTGAAGCAAGTTGTCTCAAGGTCTGATGAGGAGTCACCGAGAAAGCGTGTAAAGTCGTAGGCAAAGAAGTCCCATCGGCGACGAATGTCAAAGCTCGTCAAACCTCGAGGGACTGGTGCAAAGGAAGAGGCCTGTACCTATAGAGGGGGTCGCAAGAAAGGCTATCCCTCTCTCACCAAGCGACTCGTGGCAAAGGCTCTACCAAGAGATCTCCTAGCAGTCGGAGATGGCCCTGCCCCCTGAGTCGACTGTGGAACTGGAGCGGGAGGGGGGGGGGGTGAAGGAGCAGGGGGAGTTGGGGGAGAAGAGGGGCGGGAGGGACAGGCAAAGGTAGAGGGGCGAGGGGGAGAGGCGACGGGAACAGGAGGCGGAGGGGAGGCTGATGAGGAGGGAGGGAACTCGGGGGGGGGGGGGAGGGGCTGTCGAGAGTGAAGCTGAGGTGGGGGCTGGAGCAGGGACCTCGTCCTTCTCAAGAGGACCGAATCAGTTCCCCGTGGGAACCCACTATTGCTGGGCAGGCGCTTGAGGACCACTCTAAGTGCCAGGCTGCTCGCTGTGGCCCCTGCCGGTGTCAACCACGAACCTGCTCCCATCTCTCCTACGCTGGAGGCCCAGGCTCGGAGGGTTGCTCTGCCTGTGTGCTCTCTGTCTATGCTTGTGGATGCTGTCCAGCCCTTGCAGGCTGGGGCTGAGTCTGTGGTGTAGGTTGGGGCCTCCTCCATGGACAGGCCTTCGCAAGATGGCCCATCTATTGACAAATGAAGCATTGGTTCGGGAGGCCCGAATACTCCACGCTCTGTCTAAACCAACCCCCACTTACCCGAGGAAGGAGGATGACCTTCGGGAGACTGTGAGTATCCCTAACAAGAACGCGAACTGAGGGAATGCCGGCCACCTTGACAGCTACCGAGACTGCCGTGCAAGGTGTCTCCAGGACAGTCCCAATCACTGACCCTATCCTGGACAAAAGTGGTAGATACTCCCTCCGCAAACCAGGAAAGCAAACGGAGATGGGAATGTCTCCCTCCTCTACCAACACATCTGAAGCAGGCTCAAGACCATGTCTCCACTGTCGAAAGTGGGCTCGAACTACTCGGATGGTCAAGGGGCTCATGGCGATGACCTTGGATGCCATCTCGGAGGTCTCAAACTCGATCTGATAGTAGCCTCGTTCGAGGATCTGAACGTCCAAGATCTTGCCCACCTCTGCAAGAAGGCGGGCCTGGAGAAGGTCATGCAGCTCTCCTCTGCTAGGTCTGGTGTCGAGAATCTTGCAGATGACAAAAATCGCCTGCAAGCGCTCTACCTCTGCGGCTAGGCTCGCTTGCTCTTTCGGTGAAAGAGCAAGTCAAATGGTGGGCTCAGCGGGGTCAGGCGAGGGGACTTCGGAGGAGTCCCTCTGTAGCAGAGCTTGAGTCTCCATCTGTTTTTGCTGCTGTGAAGAGAAGGCGAAAAGTCGTTACGAGAGGAGGCCTTTTGCGCCCGAGTACGTCAAGGTAGAAGATGAGTGCTGAAAATCGGGGATGCGAGGCGGGGCGGGCAGGGTAGGAGGTATTGGGAGGTGGGGCTGGGTGGGTTGAGGCGAATGGCGGGGCGGCAAGTGAGTGGGGCAGCGGCGAAGGACGGGCGGGCAGCGGGCTGGGTGGCAGCGAGCAGCGCAGGCTGGGCAACGCGAGGGCGTCCGGGGGGGGGGTAGCGACTGTGAGGGGGGGAGGGAGGGAGGGGGGGCGCGGCAGCAGCAGCGAGCGCGTTACAGCTCCACTAGTGAAAATGCCACTAACAAGACAACATTTTGTGTTCTACCATTTAACTAATTCTTATTTCAATCATATCTATAGAATATCAAGACCGAAATGTTGTAGTCATTTTGCCTTTTAATCCTGCACTCAAACAAACTCACATGAGATAGTACACGTAAATCAGATTCATTTTCGGGAATTCCTATTTCCAAATTCATTATTCATAAAGTCATACAGTAGAATACTGTGAGCACATCAATATCCCTGAAATCCAAAGGAAAATCGGTGACTTTATTTCATCTATGTAATCTATGACAAAGGAGCGGAGTAAATCCCCTCTTGTGCAGTCCCGTCTACACCAATTCAACCCTGCTAATTTGCAGGATCTCTCAAAATAGACGCTGCTGGACCGAAAGCCTCAAGGTAAAGTTCCAATATCTGAGGAGTATCTCCTACATCCTCCTTCTCCATCCACTTCGCATCCAATGCTGGATAGTTCTTGAATTTCACTAAGAACCACTGAATCACTCTACCTTTCACTGTCCTTTCTTTGTGAGCCTGTATCTGTTCTGGAACGAGTATCTCCTTGCTCTCTTTTGCTTCAGGTTTCTCACCAAGCTCCCTGTCAACTGGCAACTCACCCTTAAAAGGTTTTAAGAGACTCACATGAAAAGCATTGTGAATCTTCCAAGTGTCTGGAAACTTGAGTTTGAAGGATACATCATTCATCTTTTCTTGAATCTGGAAAGGCCCATAATACCTCATGCTAAGCTTTGGAAAAATCCACTCTTTTTCTTTTGTTTCTGTAGGCATGCCTTCTCAAAGCGTAAGAGCACCCAATCACCTTCCTTCAATTGCAAGTCGCGTCTATGTTTATCTGCTGCTGCCTTTTTATGCTGTTGTCTAAGTGAGTGCGTCTCCGGGGGTTTACCGGGAAAGCGTCAGGCTTCTGGCTATAGACGGGTAGTCAGTCAAGGTGCAAACCAAGGGCAGTAAGTACAGTTAGCAACAATTCTAGTGTTAGTAAGATGAATTAGGGATGCTTGAGGGGCAATTCAGAACAAGATTGATGGCTAAGAACAAGTTGAGTCAAGATATCGGCACTAATTTGGCGCTGGAAATCCACAGATGCTTCCATTAAAATTGATAACTGAAAACGCTTCGGTACAAATTGGTTGCATACACCGACGTTGGTATGCATGCCTGTTGATTTGCAAACCCCTTCTTAAATAGCCCAACCTCGATGGAAGCAATCCAGAGACTCCTTTCCTCCCCCCAAAAAAATAGCCTTCCACTAGCCAAAAAAAATGCCCCCCTTTGGCGCCTCCCCAGAACTATCTTTAGCCCCCATCTTTATTTAGCTTTTGCATGGCGTGTGTAATCACCGCTTTTCCCTATTTTTTGGGCCCTTCTCATGTGCATCGCCCTTTTTTTTTAGATGTTATTCTTAGCTTGCCTTAAGCTCCACGGCTCAATACTTGTATGCTGGTACTGGTCTCAGATTTTCAGTGTTGTATTGATACTGAAAAAATATTGGTACGGATACTACTGGAACTGGTAATACTGGGACTGGTAATATTGGAAATACTGGCACGGATAATACTGGGACTGGTAATATTGGCACGGATAATACTGGCACTGGTAATACTGGGACTGGCACGAGTAATAACCCAACACAAACATGGCCCCGACAAAACTTCAACTGCTGATAACTTGGCATCCAAATCTCCCATCACTGATCTTTCAACATGTCTAGCCCTATTTGGAGCCCATCTTGGTCTAGAAACCCACATAAGGCATACATCTCCGATCTCTTGCTGACATAACAACTATTATCGTTGTTCATAAGTTTGGCAAAAACCTCGGATATGTATGCAGATTTGCATCTTTCACCCCGTGCCCGCAAAGCGGCACGACACCGTACTTGAGACTTCTCTAGAGCCTCCCGAACCTTGGCAAAAGCAGCATCCAAATCCCTCGTGTACTAATCCACTTCAAAAATCTTGTCTTTGGTGCCTAGAAATGGAGGAACCTTCTTAGCACCTTCGATTACCACAAATGGCGTCTTCCTCGTAGAAGAGTGAGCCATGTTGTTGTAGAAAAATTCCACCAAAGGCAAGTACTTTTCTCATTGAGTCTTCTGATCCAAAATGTAAGACTTCAATAAATCCGAAACCACTGAATTGGCTATCTCACATTGCCCATCTATCTGTGGGTGGAATGAGGATGAGAGATGCAACCGCATGCCAATGTTCTCTCAAATTGCCCCCAAAAACAAACTCGTGAATTGGGGATTTTTGTCTAAGACTTGGACATTCCATGTAACGGAAAAATTTGTGAGATGAACAATCTCGCCAAATGGTCAGGCTTGATCGTCTTCTTTATCCGAATAAAGTGAGTGTACTTGCTAAATCTCTCAATGACTGTCCAAATGCCATCGTACCCACTTTGGGTCTTGGAAGAGCAAAAATGAAATCCATAGCAGTGTTTTCCCAGGGATGGGAGGTAATGGGTAAAAACTGTAGAAGTCTTGGTGCCTTATACCTGTCAAACTTGACCTTTTGGTATACTAAACAACTCTGAATAAACTCGTCCACATCCTTTTTATCCTTGGCTAGTAAAAGTAACATTCAACACCCTTCAAGGTGGTATCTATGCCACGGTGACCCAAAAATGGTGGACAATGGCACTCTGTCAAAACCTTTTTCCTCAAAGGTTGTGTAACACACAACATCATTTTACGCATCAAGCAACTGTTCGTATGGAATAGCCTGTAAATGTCTTCCCGTTCTGTATCCGCCTAAAGATGTCTGCACAGTCAGGATCTCTGGCATACTGATCTATCATATCCTTGAAGCTTCGATGATGGATCGTGGAAATAGCCAGAACCAAGGGCTTCTGAGACAATGCATCTGCCACTAAGTTCTTTTGTCCCTGTACATGGACTATTTGGAAATGAAATTATGGCAGTTTATTAGCCCACCTCCTCTGCTTTTTCGAAAGCTGCTTTTGTGACAAGAAGTAGCATAAACTCTAATGATTTGTAGAGACTATAAAATCAGCTCCAAGTAAATAGTATTGCCACTACGTAAGAGCCTGGATAACTACCAATAGCTCTTTCTCATAAATCTATGCTACCATCTCTGGACGTGAAAACATCCTGCTCTCGTAAGCAATGACATGGCCTTCTTTCATCAAAATTGCTCCTAGACTACGACCACAAGCATCACAATAAACTTTGAATGGCTTTTGCAAGTCTGGCAAGGCCAACACCGGTCCCATAGTCAATTTTTCTTTGAGAGTTTAAAAAGGGGTAATCTCTGTTGGTCCCCAAGTAAAAGGAACGCCTTTTTGAGTGAGTAAATGCAAAGAAGAAGCTATCTCTAAAAATTTTCAAATGAACCACCGATAATAAGAGCACAAGTCCAAAAAGCTTCGAACTTCATGAACATTCTTTAAGCCAGGCCAATCTCGAATAGTCTCAACTTTGGCAGGGTCCATCTGTACTTCTTCTGCTCAAACGATGTGCCTAAGAAATATCCAGCAAGAAAAATTCACTCTTCTTCACATTGATAACTAATTTATGCTTTCGCAATGCTTGAAAGACCTGTAGTAGCAGGTGATGTCTATGCTCTGCTTCATTCTTGGAGAAAACTATAAAGTTGTCAAAGAAAGTTCCCACAAAAGATCAATACTCTCTGAAAATCCTATCAATCATTCAATTAAATGTTGCTAGAGCATTCGTAAGTCCAAAAGGCACAACCAAATATTCGTACAAACCAAAGGTTCTCCGGAAAGCTTTCTTGTAGACATCCCCCTGAAGAAATTCGGATCTGACGATGTCCACTCTTCAGATCAATTCTGCTACAACAAGAGGATCCTGTAGTCTGTCGAGTATATCATCAATCCTTGGAATAGGGAATCTGTTTTTATGGTGATTTTATTGAGAGCTCTATAGTCAATGGACATCCTCCAAGATCCGTCTTTCTTTAATACTAGCAACACCGGAGAGCAAAAAGGTGAAGTGCTAGGTTGAATAAGACCCTTTTCTAGAAGTTCTTTTACTTGGTTCATTATTTATTCATTTTGGGTTTGGCTAACTCGATAAGGTGGCCGGTTTGGTGGTGTACTTCCAAGAATCAAATCAAGCGTATGGTCCTCAGGACGAGGTGGAGGTAACTCGCCTGGTAGGTTTTCAGAGAAACAATCAGCCTGTGTGTGTGGAAATTGTTGTCGTTCCATTTCCAATTCAGACATATATGATCGTTGTTCATCATTCGGTTCTTCAAGAAGATCGAGTAAACAAAAAGACTAGATTTCATTAATTTGGTCCTCAGGTCGAGGTGGAGGTAACTCGCTTGGTAGGCCTTTAGAGAAACAATCAGCCCGTGTGTACAAAAATTGTTGTCGTTCTTTTTCCAATTCAGACATATATGATCGTTGTTCATCATTCTGTTCTTCAAGAAGATCAAGTAAACAAAAAGACTGGATTTCATTAATTTGGTCCTCAAGACGAGGTGGAGGTAACTCGCCTGGTAGGCCTTTAGAGAAACAATCAGCTTGTGTGTGCAAAAATTGTTGTCGTTCTTTTTCCAATTCAGACATATATGATCGTTGTTCATCATTCAGCTCTTTCAAGAAGATCGAGTAAACAAAAAGACAACAAAAGGACTGGATTTAATTAATTTGGAAATGGCCGAAATCGATACAAGTGAGACAGACTCGCCCTTTAATTTTACATCAAGTACAATTTCTCTACCCTTCTCATTCTTCAAAGTCGCTTTAAAGGCCCTATAATCAACCACATCCCTGTTCTTGTGGAACCAAGGGATTCCTAGGAGGACATCACCCTCTTCCAAAGGCATGATGAAAAAGTCCTCGTGCCCTAAATATCCCTGGCAATGCAAACGAAGTTTGCTTGACAGGTGTAATGGCAACATCTCGTCCAGGTGCCGTTAGAACAGCTTCTGCATGTGGCCTCATTCTGTCAAGCATAATTCCAAGTCGAGCTACCAATTCGGGTGAAATGAAGTTAGACTTGACTCCTCCATCAAAGAAGATAAGGGCTTCTTGATCTCATACTTTGTCCCATGCTCAACAAAGTTCTGTGCTTTCATCCATATGATCTGGGTCGGTCCCCACACAATCTGCTAGTACTCGTCCTGCTTTCATCTTTCCTTTTGTGTCGCGCTCTTCGACTTCTCATTCTTCAAAGTCGCTTTAAAGGCCCTATAATCAACCACATCGTTGTTCTTATGGAACCAAGGGATTCCTAGGAGGACATCACCCTCTTCCAAAGGCATGATGAAAAAGTCCTCGTGCCCTAAATATCCCTGGCAATGCAAACGAAGTTTGCCAGTGAGACAGGTGTAATGGCAACATCTCGTCCAGGTGCCATTAGAACAGCTTCTGCATGTGGCCTCATTCTGTCGAGCGTGATTCCAAGTCGAGCTGCCAATTCGGGTGAAATGAAGTTAGACTTGACTCCTCCATCAAAGAAGATAAGGGCTTCTTGATCTCATACTTTGCCCCATGCACAACAAAGTTCTGTGCTTTCATCCATATGATCTGGGTCGGTCCCCACACAATCTGCTAGTACTCGTCCTGCTTTCATCTTTCCTTTTGTGCCGCGCTCTTCGGCTACTCTGAACCTCTCTAGCCTATCTTCTTATTGTCCTTTGTGTGTGTTTTTGGGGCACCATGTGGCAATATGCCCTTGTTCTCCACAATCAAAATACTTTCCTTCTTTGAGATACTCGGATTTCTCATCCTTCGTCAAACGGGGATGAGTATCTTTCTTCTTTTGAAAATTCTTTTTGCTTCTGTTGTCATTGGTCAAATTTTTTTCAGTCCTTGATGTCAAATGTTGCTCTATTGGATAAGTCAAGTTACCCCAATGCATAGCAAACCCTTGCTTAGCATGTCCCATCAACTGCTGGATGGATTCAAACTTCTGTAGTAAACAGTAATCTCAAATCTCTTTAGGGAGTCCACAACAAAACCGCTCGATTTGTTGCTCAAAACTGATCCTTTTGAAGAAAGAGGCAGGTAGAAAAGCATCCCAAAACCTTTCACAATATAGATCCAAAGTGTCTCCCTTGGTCATCCGAAGATGATTCCAAGTTGTAATCACATCATATTCGTACTCCTGAGTGATCCAAGAGGAAATGAAATGTAACTCGAATTTAAGCCACTTGGTCGGTGCTTCTTTGTTGAGATGTCGAGCTCTACACCTTGAGCTGGCATCCACTACGGGTCTTGGCCGCTTACGGCATTTACTCACTGGCGCGTTAGGTGACCGACACGGAGGATCTCTGCCAGTGATTCTACAGCTGGACTACACTTATAGTGCCAGTCTAGTACGCTTCTAGCGAGTTCACACTTAGTGACCGCATGTACATATGTGCTACTTTTCAGCTTTAGCACTTAGTCATTTTTGTACTCTCTTTTTTGTGAAGAAGAAGAAGAAGCTTTCCATCTCTGTGTGCTTTGTGCTTATCTTGTGTAGCTCTCTTGCATCCTCATTCTTTACATGGTATTAGAGCCTGGTGCAGGCAAGAGAGGCTAAGAGAGCAAGAGCATCACAATCCCTTCATTCGCAATCCACGACCAGATGCCGAAGGCGCCTCGCGCAGCGAAAAAAATTTTAGGGGTTTTTCGCACAAGTTTCTGAACAGGTCTCCAAATTGCAGTATACAGAGATTTACTGTACAAGTACAGTGGTTGTATGTACGCTTGATTGTGGACACTCGTTGAGTGTAGAAAGCGTTACAGGAACCACGATAGCAGGTTCAGCAGATTTGCAGGTTTTTGCAGATTGCAGCTATTTTGTCTTAGTGCTTCAAGATGTCTGACGGTTTCAGTCAGATTGTTACTGAGAAGCTTGAGAAAAATAACTACCCTGCATGGAAGTTCAGAATAACAAATTTCCTAAAAGGAAAAGGTTATTGGGACTATGTAGAAGGAGACAATGAAAAGGAACCAGAGATTCCCGAGGCAAATGCTACAGCAGAACAAAGGAAAGCTTTGAGGGATTGGCAACAAGGCCAGAGCAAAGTGATGTATTGGCTGTCTATGAGCATCACAGATGGCATGATGGGCTATCTACAGGATGCTGAAACCCCCGCCATTGCATGGAGAAACTTAGGCAGAGTGTTCGAGGTGAACACCAAGGCCAGGAAGCTTCAACTAAAGTCGGAGCTAAATCAGGTTAAGAGGAACAACCTCTCCATCAATGATTATGCTTTGAAGATCAAGAGTATCATTGAGGCTCTTGGATCTATTAAAGTCTCAGTGGAAGACGATGACATTGTTCGTGCATGCTTGGATGGTCTAGGAGATGAGTATGTACATTTTAGGTCTTCCATGAATACAAGAGACGACATCCCCGTGTTCCAAGATTTGATTTCTATGCTTATTCTTGAGGAGAAGAACCTTGACACATCTTCTTCTCATGGCAGAAATAATTCTGAACAGGCCTTCTATTCTAACTCCAACAGAGGTAGAGGTAGAGGTCGTGGTCAAGGCCCAAGGGGTTGCAGGGGCCAATTTCTGGAAGGTCAATCAAATCAAAACAATACAGGTGGCAGGGGAAACCAGTCTCAAGGCAGGGGGAGTCAAAGAGGTCGTGGTGCAGGATCAAGCAGGCAGCAACATACTCCAGATAGTAGAGAATGTTGGACTTGTGGTGAAAGAGGTCACATGTCACGTGACTGTCCAAAGGGAAAAGCAAGTAGAAAGAGAGAACATGGCAACTATGCATCTACTAGCAGAGATGCAGATGACAGCAAAAACGAGCGCATGTTTGTTATGCAGCATGTAATGAATACAATGACTGCAGAGAATTCCACCCAAGATGATGTTTGGTATGTGGATTCAGGTGCCTCTAATCACATGACGTCTCGTGGAGAGTGGTTTAGAGATATGCGCAAACCAGATGTGTCAGGCTATGTGCAGACAGGTGTAGACATGTCTGAGGTAAAAGCTGCATTATTTGCACAGGGCACAGGTGTTGTGGCTGATGTTGACATTTGGCACAAACGCATTGGCCATGTCAATGAGCAGAGATTGCGCAGCATGCAATCAAAACAGATTGTAAAAGGTTTGCCCAAATTCAAGGTGGATGGTATGCATAAAGTGTGTGCAGCATGCCAGTTTGGAAAACAGTCAAAGGGCTCATTTCCACATGAGCGCAATGTATGTAAAAAGCCACTTGAGGTGGTGCACACAGATGTTTGGGGTCCAACCGATACTGCAAGTATACATGGTTGCAGGTATTATGTCTCTTTCATTGATGACCATACAAGGAAAGTATGGGTCTACTTCATGCGTAACAAAAGTGAAGTGTTTGGTCACTTTCAAGACTTCAAAGTCATGATTGAGAAGGAGACAGATATGCAAATCAAGACATTGAGGTCAGATGGAGGGGGAGAGTACTTCTCCAATGATTTTTCAGATTTTCTGCGAATGCATGGTATACACAGGCAGTTTACATGCAGATATACTCCACAGCAGAATGGGGTCGCAGAAAGGAAAAACAGGCACATTGCAGAGGTTGCACGTGCATTGATGAATGAGAAGAACATGCCTCATCATTTCTGGGCTGAAGCTGTAAATACAGCTGTGTACATTATGAACAGGACACCTACAGCTGCGGTGCATGATGTAACACCTGAGGAAAAGTTTAGAGGTACAAAGCCTGATTTGGCACACTTGAAAGTGTTTGGCTGCATAGCTTACGTGCATGTACCAGATGAGTTGCGTAGGAAATTGGATCCTAAAGCAGAGAAATGTATTCTTGTGGGATATTCCCTTGAACAAAAGGGGTACAGGTGCTACAATCCTACTACACGAGAATTACGAGTGAGCAGAGATGTAGTCTTTGATGAGATGAGTAGCTGGTACAGTAATGCACATGGCACTATTGGGGCTGATGTAAAAGATGATGTGGTTGTACAAAATGTGAGGCCACAGTCACAGGTTTTGAGTGGACCACAAGAGTCCTCTTCTCGTGGCTCTGTTGAGAAACCATGGAATGGTAGACTACGTACGCAGGTTACTCCACCAACAGGTACAGGGAATGTATCACGAAAAGGAAAGGAAAAGGTTGATGAAACTCCCTTTATGGTTGATGCATCATCAGGTTTTTCACATGTAGACATGGATTCAGATGGTTCTGAACAAAGTCTTGATGAGGAATTTGGAATTCCGGCTGTCAGGACACCTGGTGTAAGGAAAGTACAAGAAGATGCTAGAGGGCAAAGGAGTGACCCAGGACCGCGCAGATCTAATAGAGTCAGAAATCCAGTTCAGAAATTGACTTATGATGGGTATCTAGCGCATCACCAAGCCTACATGGCTAAGGTGATACAGGATGTGGAGCCCACATGTTTTGAGGATGCAGTTGGAAATGTGCATTGGGATGATGCAATGAATGAAGAGATGGCTGCATCGGAAGCAAATGACACATGGGAGTTGGTGCCATTGCCAAGTGGCAAGAAAGCTATTGGCTGTAAATGGGTGTATAAAACCAAGCATAAGGCTGATGGTAACATTGAGCGTCACAAGGCAAAGCTGGTCGCAAAGGGTTATGCACAGACGTATGGCATAGACTATGAGGAGACCTTTGCTCCAGTGGCAAAGATGACGACAGTGAGAGCTGTCATAGCAGTGGCTGCATCTAGAGGATGGATTATGCATCAAATGGATGTAAAGAATGCCTTCTTGAATGGTGAGTTGCAAGAGGAAGTGTATATGGATCAGCCACCTGGTTATGTCGATCCAGGTTACCCAGATTATGTATGCAAACTTCTCAAAGCTTTGTATGGTTTGAAGCAAGGCTCTAGAGCATGGTATGATAGGATTGCCAAGTATCTTGTCAGTATTGGTTTTAGGAGAGCTCATGCTGATCATTCACTCTATGTACGTGAGAGTGATGTGGGGATTGTGATCATTACCATATATGTAGATGACCTTATTATTGTTGGTGACAATGCTATGGAGATTGACCATGTGAAGGGTCTTCTCAAACAGGAGTTTGAAATGAAAGATTTAGGCGAGTTGCGCTACTTTCTTGGCATTGAAGTGATCAGGACTCCAGAGGGTGTATGACTATCACAGAGACAGTATGCTTTGGACATGTTGTCAAAGTATGGTATGGCTGATTGTAAGCCAATTTCTATTCCCTTGGATGTGAATGCAAAGCTGAGTGCAGAGAAGGGTGATGTTGTTGAGGATGTCAATATGTACAGGAAGATGGTGGGTAGTCTAATCTACTTGACTATCACAAGGCCAGACTTGAGCTACACAGTAGGCTTGGAGAGTCAGTTCATGCAGCTTCCGAGGAAGCCACATTTGGATGGAGTACGAAGCACACTTAGGTATGTGCAAGGGACTCTTGACTACGCATTGTTCTATGCAGCAGATGCACCATTAGCATTGTATGGGTATACAGATGCAGATTGGGCAGGTAGCATTGTTGATAGGAGATCTACGAGTGGCTTCATGTTCTCTTTTGGGAGTGCTGCTGTTACTTGGAGCAGCAAAAAGTAGCCTACGGTCGCTTTATCGAGCACAGAGGCCGAGTACAGAGGTGCAGCAGTTACGGCGTGCGAGGTAGCTTGGCTACGCACATTACTTGAGGACTTGGGAGTGCAGGTGGACCAGCAGATTGTCATTCATTGTGACAACCTCAGCAGCATGCAGTTGGCTAGGAACCCAGTGTTCCATGCTAGGACCAAACACATAGAGATCCATTACCACTACGTTCGAGAGCGAGTGTTGGCGGGCAACATCGACTTGGTCTACGTCAGCACAGAGGAGCAGATAGCGGATATCTTTACCAAGGCCCTCGGAGCTGAGAAGCTTCGACGTTTCTGGACTATGCTTGGACTCTGCGACATGCAGAGCTCGAGGGGGAGTGTTGAGATGTCGAGCTCTACACCTTGAGCTGGCATCCACTACGGGTCTTGGCCGCTTACGGCATTTACTCACTGGCGCGTTAGGTGACCGACACGGAGGATCTCTGCCAGTGATTCTACAGCTGGACTACACTTATAGTGCCAGCCTAGTACGCTTCTAGCGAGTTCACACTTAGTGACCGCATGTACATATGTGCTACTTTTCAGCTTTAGCACTTAGTCATTTTTGTACTCTCTTTTCTGTGAAGAAGAAGAAGAAGCTTTCCATCTCTGTGTGCTTTGTGCTTATTTTGTGTAGCTCTCTTGCATCCTCATTCTTTACATTCTTTTCGTAAGAGAAGAGTGGATCACCATGTCCGTGCATTTCTTTTCAGATAAGATGCCGCCCTTCTAATCTTTGAGTGATTTAAGTAGCGCCCTCTAGAAAAAGCTATGTCAAATTGCTGAATGAAAGCAAAGGCTTTGTGGGCATCTCTAAACTCCTGAAAAGGTATCAAATTTGATTGGTTGTCCACCTTCCTTGAATTATTTGGTCTTTTTATTCTTGTCTTCGAGAAAGTCATCTTGATTTTCTCTATGAAAATGCTTCATCTTTGAATAAAACATCTGGTCTTTGGAGTCCGAACTCTCAGAAGAGGACGAATCCTCATCAAAACTGTCAAAAAATTGTCGAGATCTGCTTTTCTTGGCCTTCTTATTATTCTTTCTATCTCTCTGATTCTTTTGCCGTTTCCTCCCCTTTCTGTCCTCATCACTCGAATCAGAAGAGGAAGAGCTATCCAAACTGTCAAAAGAAGATGAGGACGAACAGGATAATCCCTCGAAGCGTACATGCTTCTTATGTTTTCTTGCATTTGCAAAAGAAGATTGACAACCCAAATAGCCAGGGTAGTCTGTTCCCTTGGTCTCCAAAAGTTGTTTGACTCACCTTTCGACAACGTCATCAAGTTCATCTTCTGTGAACATCCATTGGACAGGAGGTTTTTTGAGTCCTGACTTTAATGGGGAGTCGATGGCTGTCTACCATCGGGAATGCACTTCATCGATCGAGTGCCGCATCAAAAATTTTGCATATTGAGGATCCTTCAAAAATTGGAGCATTTGCTTTGCGCAATCATCAACGTGCTGTTGACGCTGCATCTCCATTAGTTGGTACTCCGTAGTCCAAGGTGGCCCGTACTCTTTATCTGTTGTTCCATTTGAATTTTCATTGTTACTACCCGTTCCAGAATTGTCGAGTGGATTCTTCTGATTCTTGCAAGAATCATCACCTGAATCCATGTGTGTCGCGAAAAAGGGATCGGATTTCCCAGTAGAAGAGAAATCAGTTGAGCTCTGATACCACTGTAACAGACTTGGGCACCCCGAGTCGGGAATCTGGCACAACACGAGAGAATCACTTAAAAATACTTCACGCTTTAATCACAGTTCAATTGAGTCGTCACGGCCCGGCCTAGTTCCGTGCCCAGAGAGATTGGCCCCAAAGACTGGTGCCCCTTTCCGTATTTATTTTTATATTAATCCTTGAACAAACTAGGCCGTGCCCAGAGAGATTGGCCCCAAAGACTGGTGCCCCTTTCCGTATTTATTTTTATATTAATCCTTGAACAAAGTTCCCCTGCTCTGTAGCTCGTCAGCCGAACTGAGTCAGAGAGTGGCCCTGGGTTCATATTTAAAGGCCATGAGGGCTCTCAAAAGCAGTTACATGAAAAGATTCAAACTTAAAAGCACTTGGCCCCAAAAGCTGCCAGTGCCCTCTGTCTCCAACACGGAACTGGATAATGTGAAAGGAGGACTGCAGGAGACTAAGGCTGAGCTGGAACCACTCAAAAAAGAACGAGCTGAATGGGCTAAGTACATCTTAAATTTGCAGCTTTAGCAACAACAACATAATCAAGAAGTAGTACCTCTACAGGATAAGCTAACCAATGAGAATGTTGTTATGCAAGATGAAAAGAACATTGCTCAACAGGCAGCTGAACGGTTCCAGACTATGCTAAATGCAAAGAGGCATGACTACAACACTCTTCATCAGAAACATCATGTAATAAAAACTGCCATCCTCGAAAAATATATCTATCATTCTCTAGTCCAGATAGTAGACAAGGATGGAAATCTGACTTTGAATCTGAACGATCGAAAACAGTCATCGAGTCTATCCAGTCAGATCTCCAGGACAAAGCTAAGGAATACACCACTGCATTGGTCAATGATGCCATTTCTGAATATTTGAATAACTAGAAGATTGAAGACGAAGACTATGACAAGGACGACGATGAGCAGTAGAATGAGGGAGCAGACAAGCATAATCAGAATGATGATGATGAAGATAATGATGCTCCGGGTTCAACTGCAAGAGGCTCATCACCCAGTGGAGACCAGAGCTCAGACCAGGCAAAGGATGGCCACACTGAAAAACAAGACCCACCTGAAGGTACTAACTCCCAACATCCACCAGTCAACCAGCAACAGGCTGGACAGCACACGGCTCAAAGTCATTAGACGGACATCAAAGAAAAGTGTATTATTCCAAAATCTGACTCTGAGCCTGATCATCTGAATTCTATTGAGCTACTGACGCTTAAAAAGAAACTGAGGAAGCCAAAGGCTCTCCAAATCCAGGAATTTTTACATGATGAGACTGTCTAATCGGACCTGGAGAGATTTCAAATGTTGTATGTGGGGGCCAAGAGGATGGTACATGCCTGGAAGGCTATCTATCACAGTCAGCCAGTATGTAAATTGTCTCCGCATCCAAGTTGTATACAGGTACTGGAAAGAGTCCCAAAATGGTGTAAAACCACTAACAATGTGGCGGCAAATCCACTTTTAAGTTTTTTTACCACTAAAGATTATGATATCCCTGGGGCTGCAGTTAGAAATGTTGCAGCACTAAACCCACATATCAATGCATGAAAGACATAAGAATTCAGATCAAAGAGATGTTAATCCAGATGCAGAGAGCCAAAGGAGTGCTGGATCAAAGAGTAAAGGCTTTACTTGAAAGCAATGTCACCAATAGCAGAGGAACAAAGACTTGGATGACCTTAAGAGACCAGGAAATCAACCTAAAGAGTCTATTTCACCTGGTTAACATTACAAGGAAAATATGCAACACGAAAACAAAATGGTCCTCAACTTTCTAGAGTTTGTTCCAGATTCTCTAGTGCTTTGATATGGCATACCAACTAACAAGACGGAGCTGCCACGATTTTTTTCATCACTTTACCCCACACACCCTGAGCCAACAGAGCAGCAACGCTATGTCAAGATAATGGACGGGCTCAGAGATCGGTATGAAAATGCCACTATTGAGTGGCTAGCCTGGAATCAATTTCTACAAGATGCTCTGAAGAAAAACCAGGTCAATGAGCTGATAAACGATCTTCAAAACTTTCATTTGAAAATGGGCCAATGGAAGATGCAGCTCCGACTACTGATAAAGATTACAAACCAGCTACTACGGGGCTGACAATGGAGGCCTCTAAGATTCCTGAGAAGGAACTGACCAACAAATCATCTTCTAAACCCGAGTTCAGAGAGAGCTGAAATCCTATTTGAAGCCAGAATCAAATGCAATCAGCCACTACCTCAAGGATATATGCATACTGCATCCTATTGTCACAAGCTTATTAGAGCAAACTCACCAGAGACAAACGCATATTTTACGACCCTGATACCAGAACCTGAAACTCCCTGACACCGTATGAAGTCGAAATGAAGACAACCAGAAAAGACCAGCTGGAGGTGGAGCAAGAGGCATTTTACCACCTAATTCAGAAGGAGAACGTTGGTCCTAGTACAAGCGCCTCATAACCATTCAGAGTTTTGCACAAACCTCCAAAGAAGACGGCGCCAAACAAGAAAAGGGTCAAATGGACTGATAAAGGATAAAGACTTAATATTTTCTGAAAATTTTGGTCTATACCAAGATTCAAGAAAGGGGGGAAAGATGTAGATGGCGGGAACGACCCTTATAAGGCGGCTGGATTGGAAGCTTCCAAAGACAACAATTATGAGCAGTTACTACAGTAAACAATATTGTGCGCAGGCAATCAAAGCCCAATCAAAAGCCTATAAATAGGGGGACATTACATCATCTTTGGAAACTTCTAGTGGACTTTCGATCTTGGGTCGAGTTCATTCCTTGTATCTTACTTCTTGGAGCTACATGCTCTTGTAATCCAAACACACACTGAGCTTACGTCTCAACATTGTACTTGTTCTTATCTAAATAGCTAATACCAGTTGCTGTTTCTAGTCTCAATATCATTTCCAGTTTCAGCCTTGTCTTCAAATTTCAGTCTTGTTCGGTATCATTTCCAGTTTCAATCTTGTTCAGTATCATTTCCAGCTTTAGTCTTGTCTTTCACTGAGTCTTGTCTGAACTAAAGTCTTGACTAGTCTGAACTAACTCTAACTACCAACCTGAAATAGCTGACTGAAAGTTTCAAGCTCATTCCAAACCTTCAATTAGTATATTCTAAGAGACCGTAACTTGAGATGAAAGCAGGTTGATTAAGTATGGAGAAAAGATTTTGCTTTGCATATCCCTCAGCTTCCTCATCCTTACCTTGTTTCATATCCTGTAGTCAATTCAATGAATCCCAAAGATCACAACTGGCACCAAAAAACAAAAAAAAACCGAGATTATGTGACATCTTGCATAAATATTGACAAAATCTTTCAAATACTTGTGTAATGCAACACGCCTTTAGGATGCAAGGATCAGTGATGCATACTGCAACTTTTGATCTAGATGCAAGCATAGGTCATTGCATTTGCAGAGAAGGAAGAATTTGACATCCGCTGAAACACCCCAAAGCCTTGAAAACAGCCCACATCTTCCTCATCCTTCCCTTCCTTGAAAACACCTCACCCTTCCCTTGAAGGGCTTATTCTGTAATAAGTGCATCCCAAGAGATGATATCCCAGAGAGGAAGCTCATTAAGAACATGCCGGCTTCCTTGAATACACCACACTTGGTGTACACAAGGACCAAAGATTTTTAAACAAAACTCTGTTTCCCAAGAGCCCCTGCCTAAAAATCTCTTTATAAATTTGTTTGCCCATGTCTACTTCTTGCATAATACCACATTCTTTCAAAGGTACAGTATAGGTGATTGCATTTTGCAAACAGTGCAGAGCGTCCATGGCCAGCTATTGCATGTATTCTGTGCTTGCAGCCATTCAGAACTTGTTGTGAACAAAAGGGTACCAAGCTTGACGTACATATCAACAAACGCTCCACCAAGAATCATGGTGTCTCCCATCAACCCCTTGACCGTTATTCTCATCAGGCATTTGTTTGCCCATGTCAATTTCTTGCATTTTGCAATTTGCTGCCTTCAGAACGCAAAGCATTTGCAAGCATGGCATCGTCTCTCAGATTAACAATCTCATCAGTAATTTGCTGACCCATATCAACATGTTCCATGAAGCAACATGCCATCAAGACGCAAGCATAGCTGATTGCACTTGGAGAGAAGCCCCACTTTTGCATTGCTGAAAACAACCAAAGCTTCTTGGCAGTGCCCATGTTCGACATGCCTTGCAATAAGTGCAGTCCAAGGGACGAAGTCAAAGCCAGGAAGCTAGTCAAGAGCTTGTTGTGCTCTTAGAAGTATACCACAATCACAACTCTGCTAAGTAATGCTTGTCATCAACCCCTGACTAACAATCTCATCCTGAACTTGTTTACCCCATTTAAGTGTCTTGCAAGATGCCACATCCCTTCAAAACGCAAGCAAGGTGATCACGTTTGGAGACGAGCCTTGCGCCCATCAACATCAACAAAACGAAGTCCATGCACAAATGCGAACATGCATTGACCTTCTGACGTGGCAAGAGCAGCCTACCCAACTGCTCCATCTCGAACATCCACCAGCGTGAATGAGCTGCGTGTTGGAAAAGGGGTGGCGATATTCCTTCCATGTGCAGCCTGAACGGTTCCTAACAACCCTCGACACTATATGGCACGGCTCTGGCTCACTGGGGATCTAGGGCCCAAATTTGAGAGAGCTAGACGGCTTTAATCTCAGCCGTCGGATCATGAATTAGGAGTGAACTAAGGTTGAACTAGGGGCGCGTGTGATCATGTGCCGTGTCAACATGGACAGCGATGCACGCTAACGTGGTGGTAGGACATTCGTGTGGTAATCGAGATGTCCCGAGTTCGACCCACCCCCTGAGGCTGGTGAACTAGGAGTGAACTTGGGGCGGCCCGAGCTCACCCTTAGTTCACTCCCTAGTTCACCGAGTCGACCGATGGTTGAGATTGCATTGCGATTTCCGCTTCTCTTTCCCACCATAGATCCCCGTTGGTTGGAGCCGTGCCATACAGTGATGAGGCCTAACAACCCCATGGTTTGCATTGCTTAATCATGCGATGCACTTTATTGATTTTTTACAAACGACCGCGTTATACCGCAAGACGATTGCACGCCAGCAATCCATGACGTCACGTAGCTCGCTAAGATATATTGGCGCGACGTAACTCGACGAGTTACATGGACACTTTTTCAATGGTTTGCATGGCAAGAAACCCAACGAGTTACACGGCTTGCCACGTAACTCAGCGAGTTAATTAAATAAAAAGAAAAAAGTACTCTCTTTTAAATGTTAAGGTCAAAACTCGAGCTCGAAGGATCGAGTTCATCTTTACACCTTAAAGGTTGCCATCGCTCCAATCCGCAAAGAGCCCCCCGGCAAAGCGACACCAGATATGCGGTGACGTGCTGCGTCTGTAGATTACCTTGGAGGAGGTTGGCTTCCACACTCTCTCTGGTGACACATGCACAAAATGTGCCTCTCTCTCTTACACACACACATACAGATTCAGAATGTGCCTCTCCCTCTCTCTTACACACATGCGCGTGTGGAAGACACTTCACAGTCACAGACACTAGCTCTCTCTCTCTCTCTCTCTCTCTCTCTCACACACACACACACACACACACACACACAATCTCTATGCGCACGTGTATGTGGTTGGGAGGGCAGAGATGATGACAATGAGAGAGAGAGATTGGGGGGGGGGGGGGGGGGGGGGGGGGGGGGGGGGGGGCAGTGTTAGAAAAAGACTAGGTTTTATGTAATATTGAAGGAAAGGGGATACATTGATACGAATTTAGATATTGAGCCTTTCTATGTGTGTGTGTGTGTGTGTGTGTGTGTGTGTGTGTGTGTATGAGAGAGAGAGAGAGAGAGAGAGAGAGAGAGAGAGAGAGAGAGAGAGATTTTATTATTGTTCTCGGAAGTCAAATATGACCTATGGGACCAAAGTTACGTGTGATGTAGTATGTGTATGGCTAATGTGTGACTCTCGATGCTCCAAAATTGGGGTGATGAGAGTCGCAATGGAGAGCCCACACTGGTTGGGAGAGGAAAGTGTGTAGGTCTAAGTCATGGCTGAAAATGTGAGAGAAGCAAGTTCGGATGTGACCAAAAGCTAAGCACTCTAGTAGTGTGTGGTACTCACACTCTCGAACTTGCAGCGAGCATAGTGTGCACAATCGATTTGACTCTTCTCCATTGCCCCAACGCCCTGTCTCGCATAGAAGGGAATGGGAGCTGAGCCGAATGGCTGCGATAGTGCGTATCGCCGACAAGGGGATAGGTTCAAGCATGTAAGTGTGAGTACGGTGGTTTTGTAATTTGGGGAAATATGGGTGGTGTAATGTATGAAGCGTGACCCATTGGATTTCTCCCAAGCCGTAAATACATTGGTGTTGTAGAAAATCTTCATTCACTTGGGAGTCAATTGCAGCATCATATAACAAGTATAATGCATCCCATCTCCCAAACCACTTCTTTATGTCTTGCATCCATCCCGTGCTCAAGATCTTGCTTTATGCGTCTTTTGAACTTTTTTGCTTGCTTCCTGTGCGCTCCTTGCCGCACTGTCAAAGCAAGGGACTTGCCGATACACCGTGTGCGCGCCACAAATGGCTCCAAGCACACAACAAGACTAATCTAGCAAGCTCAAAAGAGGGCAATGGTGTGTCACTCACCGCTCTATGCTCCTGCCGTGGAGGATTCCTCACCGCGATGAAGAAGAAGCTGCAGTCGTGCCGCGCTCAACCGCTTCGCCGCCGCCGTGCCTTCGTAATGCTCGATCGCACACACACTCTCCCTCTCTCTCTCTCTCTCTCTCTCTCTCTCTCTCTCTCTCTCTCTCTCTCTCTCTCTCACATGCACACACACACGAGGAGGTGAAGAAGAAGAAGATGGAGATGGAGATGGAGCAAGAGCACTCTTCTATTGCACAAATGAGAGAATGAGTGAATTTTAGGTTTAGTTGGCTTTTATATGAGCTCACCCCATTCACATTTGGGCGCCCATGCTTAGCCAACTAATCCCTTGAATGTCCCAGTTAGAGTGCGCCTCTCATCGGCGATCACTCTTACCCTTTTCCTATTGGTCTGACAAGCCCGGTACCTGACTCTACCAAATACATAATACACGTCCGTCGTAGGTGATGGGGTGTCCGTGAGCCGTGAGGGTTAACATGCCCCCCTTCCTGATGTAGATTCCGTCCTCAGAAGCTATTGAGTTGAAGCTCGTTCATCGAGGTGGAAGAGCATTTGAGATGAATGTCCTTAGCCTTCTTCAGTCACTGCAAAATCAAACAACATTGGCACAGTAATTGCATTCTCATAAGTGATTAAAAAGCATATGCAGTTTTAGGTAATTTCAAACAATTTGTCAGCAATGAACATTAAATTGCAATGTAATCAAATGCATAAACAGATGTAAAGGTAAAAAATTAAACAAGTCTGGGGTCGCTAATTTGACGGTCGAAAGGCACTAGAGATCGAATATTAATACCATGGGTAAGCTTCTTAATTTTTTGTGGTCAATTAAGTTGTTTAATCGCGAGAGCCAAGTATTCATGTTCGAGGGCTGACTAGAGGCTATATCTATAAGACCTTGTAGTTAAGCTACCATAAAAGGAATTTCTCATGAAATCATCGCCTGACTGATTACTTTTTCTTTGACCCCCCAAAGTCTTTTCACAGTGATTCAATTTTGATGTGTGTGCTTATTTTGTATGCCTTGGGTTTTTTGCTTTTCAAGTAAAAGCGCCCATACTGGGAACCTCTAGGGCTCTAGTACCATAGGCAATACATGTGAGTGAAGTACCAAATCAAGCTGAGATTTCTCTTCCAGCTTAAGATTTTACAGTGTGGCACTTTGATTTTTTGTTTGTTCATTTTCAGCATTTTAATTTTGTAACTTTGGGGGGGTCATATAACACTGATACACCTCCCCAGGCTCATCACACTAGTAAACTCCCTTTATAATACTTAAGCTAAAGGTCAATAGGGTCAAGCCCACTAGAAAGCCCTAGTACATTTCACACAATGCTGCCTAAATCGGATTAAGAACCTAAGTAACCATTAATTATTAGGAAGGCATTCCCCATGGTATTAAGAGAAGATTTCTAACACCTAACTTGGTCAAACTAGTTTGTCGGACTGCTTGATTTTTAAACCTAGACAAGTGATTATGACAAAAAATTACATTGAATTAAATGTTTGATACTAAGCAAACGGTGAATATTAGGCTACCAATCACAAATATCAGCTGACAATCATAGATGCAAAAAAGATAAGGGGCAATGCTAATGGACAAGAAACACCTGTTTGTGTCGATGGACGCGCTTGATTTGAAGAGTGAGTCGAGATAAAGATTCCATGAAGGTCCAAATGCTACCAATAGCAACACGCTCCTGTACACACTAGGAAACAAAAGGAATACCTCCAGGAGGCACATTAGTGGAAAAAGGTACCAACACTTATTGAACACAACAAAAAACATAAGGAACCCTAACCTAATTATTTGCACTCCCCCTAGAGAGTCAAGGGAATAGGATATTGTAGAGGTTGGGGGGAAACCCTAAGGCTAAACCCCTATCCTCGCCGTCGAGATAAACAAAGTCATCATCCATGAGACCATATGTGCCATCCGTGTAGTCATGTAAATTTTCTTCTTCATCATAGGTGCCCATGTTTACTAAGAAGGTCGCTAGACGCCTATAGTCATCTTGGTCAAAAGGGTAGGCTTGTGCAATGGGAGAAACGCTCTCTACTAAGTATGGATCAGACGTGGTCAAGAGACGTATCAGCCATTCTAACTCCTCAAAATTCCTCTCACATGCTAGCGTACCTATCAAATCCCATTCACATGCAAGCACTGGAAAGACCATGTGAAATATTTGTGAAAAGTAACGAGGGTACCTCTCACCCAAGGCAGGAGTGGATGACTCTAGCGTACTAGCCATATCTGTACACGCAAATAGATGATGGTTAGAGTGCAAATATTACAAGGGTCGTGTTCTTGTGCATAATTTGTTTTTATGATTTGCGTTATGGCTCTTGCTCTTTTACTTTTTTATCTTGTTTTTGTGAGTATAAGGCTTTATATATACATTCCCTAAGATCGGAGATTAAGAGGTCAGGGAGAAAGGTTGAGAGGGAAGCAAGTGAATGATGGATGTCCACAAACACTCCCCCCTTCCTTGGGTAGATCATACCGTTTGAAATGATGTCGTCGCCCTTTGAAACCAATTGTTCCAGTTGGTAATAGGTGAGGATTTTTGCCACGAGTTTTCTATTACCCTAGGTGCCTTGTCAAGTTGCAAGGGTGGTAAGGTACTCTCCTAGGAACGAACTTGAAGTGGTTCATCAGGTGATTCTTGAACACTGGGAGGTGTGGATTCTTTTGTAGCTTCATGGAGGTCCATTACTATAGATGGAGGCTGTGTAGAAGCTTTTACCTCTATGGATGTATTACATGAGGAGCTAGAAGCTTCATGGAACTCCCCCCTTCCTGAGCTAGGTGGAATAAATTGGTTTTGCCTTGGAGCCCAAACTAGCTCTGGACTAGGTGTGTAGCATTCTGTGATCTTTCCCTTCCCACGGTCTGCCATTGGCTTTAGCGTTACACTGTTTGACTCATATGAGTTTGTTGTCGATAGGGAAGGACACATTTTACGTTTAGGTACCCAAATTTGCTCATTTCCATCATAGTAGCCTTGGGATTCTAATAGTTGTTTTGGAATCCATCGTGATTTGGTCTTGACTCTCCTAGGGCGCGCTCTTGGTTTTCCCAGGAAATTTTTTCTTAGAATGGATGGGAGGGTTGAGGTAGTTGGAAGTAAGGCCTTGGGGACCCATTGATATGTACTCTTAGGTCGTGGATGAGTACTTGCAATATTACTGCTTGCTGCAACTACAAGTGTTGAAGTGCTAGGTTCATGGGTAGCTGGCAAAGATGAGTTAACCACCTTGGCTTGTGAATGTTGGCTATCCTTCAACTTTGCTAGAGTTTGCAACGTAGGTGACTTTGCTTGAATGATAGGGGTAAGAGTCGGTGGTCGCGTCGTGACACTAACAGTACCTAATTAATAGTGCATTTGGTTGCCAACATCCACGTGCGTCCTAGGTTTACGTTGCCTTCCATAGCTCTCGCGGGCATGACTAGAAACCTCTGCACTATGCTTCCATTGTCATAGATAACAGGGGTCTGAAGGACTCCAAGAATAGCAATTTTCTTTTTATTAATGCCCTTGACTTGCATCGTACTCGGGGATAGGGTCGGTTTCCCTAATTGACACCAAACTCCATAGGATAACAAATTGTGTTTAGCTCCCGTATCTAATAAGGCATTGTATAGTACTTTCCCATAGGGGCTATTTAGCTCAATTGGGTATCGTAGGGGTGGCTCAGATTCTAACGAGTCGTCATCTGTGTCCTCGAAAAATGCTTGCGTGATTCCCAGATTAGCCTCTCGTTGGCGTCTAAGACGTTGTTGTCGTTCTCGAGCCTCAACTCTTGCTTGGATTTTTTAAAGCTCTGCTTGTTCCTTGGCAGCCTTCTTTTGATGGATGGCTTGCAACTCTTCCTGGCTTAGAGGATCATAATATCTTTTGAATTTACTCCCATTAAGGAATCCAATGGTTTCAACTCCATCTAGAGTCTCCACACGAATGGTACCTTGCGGGGTAATTTCACACACTCGATATGGTCCATTACCAACGTATTTTAATTTCTTCTTTTCATTACGTACCCCGTACATAAGAACTTTATCACCAACCTTGATGTCTTTATCCTTTAAATGGCTATCAAACCACTTCTTTCTCCTATCCTTCTCCACTAGAGCATTTCGCACAACTAATTGCCTTTCTTCATCTAGCCTTTCCAGGATATATAATCGCTCCACTAAGGGGTTACCATCCCAACCTTCTTGAGAAGCTACTCGAAGACTAGGAATGACAAACTCCCATGGCATAACTGCTTCTTGGCCATACACCATCTTAAACGGTGTGCAATTAATAGCAACTTTATACGCAGTACGATAAGCCCATAAAGCTGATGTAAGCTTTAGGTCCCAATCAGTGCGATGAGCCTCAACTGTCTTTGTCAAAATGGAGATGAGAGTTTTGTTGGTACTCTCAGCCTGGCCATTTGCTTGGGGATAATAGGGTGTAGACTTGTGGTGAGATATCATGAAGTTTGATGTGAGTTCTTTTATTACTTCATTTATAAAATGAGTTCCATTGTCACTCACAAGTTCAAAGGGGCATCCAAAACGTGTGATAATGGTCTCAAAGAGGAACTTAGCTGTTGTTTTTGCATCCGCCTTTCGTGTTGCTTTTGCTTCAGCCCATTTGGTTACATAGTCGGTAGCCACAATGATATATCGTGATTGCGTGTTAGGTGCAGCCGGACTAATCGGTCCTACAAAGTCTAAGCCCCACTTTTCAAATGGTTGGGTTACCTTGATGGGATGTAGAGACATCCTATCCCTTCTTTGTGGCTTGTTGAAGCGTTGGCATTCATCACATCCCTTTGCAAAAAGTGATACATCCTTAAACAGAGTGGGCCACCAATAGCCTGACTGTAAGATCTTTCGGGCAGTCAAGTTTCCTGAAAAGTGACCACCAGCTACGCCCATGTGTGCCTCTTGTAGAATATATAAATACTCATCCTCGTGGGCACAGTGTCTAAGAACATCATCTTTTCCTCTCTTATAGAGAGTTCTAGCCAGTAAGCAATAGGGTTCCCATTCCTTGATTAATTTTCGAGCTATATCTTTTCGCAGTTCTTTGGGTGGAAAACCATTAACTAAGAAGTTAACAATCTTTTCACTCCATTCAGGCATTGTCTCAACAATGAACAAAGGAGTATCAGGCAATTCATCATCAACCCCCGTAGGAGCTTCGCCATTAGGGATACGAGATAAATGATCCGCCATGACATGTCTCCTCCCAGGCCTCACAACAATGGTGAAGTCAAACTCAAGAAGAATTAACAACCATCGTGTAATTCGACCTGTGGAACACGGCTTGTTTACCAAATATAGCAATGCTTGATGATCAACATAAAACACAAACTTGGTAGCAAGAAGGTAATAGCGAAATTTCTTTACTGCGTAAATCATAGCTAGACCTTCGCGCTCTGTAGTAGTGTAGTTCATCTCGACATCATTTAATTGGCGACTTGCAAAGCTAATAGGGTAGTCCAATTTATGTTCTCCTGGTTGAGTTAGAATACACCCAATAACAAAATTTGATGCATCAATATGCACATGAAAAGGTACATTCCAATCAGGTGTTCGCAGGATTGGAGCACTTGTTAGGGCCTTCTTTAATAACTCATAAGATTGATGACATTCTTTCGTCTAGTGAAACTCGATAAGAAGCTTGTACAATGGACGCGCTATCTCGGCAAAGTTTAAAATAAATCTTCGATAATAACCAACATGGCCCATAAATCTTTGAACTCCTTTATAGTTCGTAGGTGGTGGAAAATCGGCAATGGCTTTAATCTTACTCTCATCTATGGATATCCCGTTCTTGGACACTATATGCCCTAGAATGACTCCATGCTTAACCCAAAATTGGCATTTGAAAGGGTTCAATGAGATGCGATAAAATCTGCACCTTTCAAATATTTTTCGTAGATATAACAAATGCTTCTCCCAAGAAGAATAAACACAAAGGTCGTCTAGGAAAGCTTCACAAAACTCCCTTAGAAATTCTTTAAACGCAGTGTTTATTAATCGTTGGAATGTAGCAGGGGCATTCGTTAAGCCAAAAGCCATAACACGAAATGCAAACACTCCAAACTCTATGATAAAAGCAGTTTTAGCTTGGTCCTCTAATGCAATTGTGATTTGATTGTAACCAGAGTACCCATCTAAAAAGCTATAAGCTTCCTTGCCCGCAACTCTTTCAAGCACATGTTCTGAATATGGCAAGGGATAATGATCTCTCCTAGTGGCTGCATTAACTTTCTTGAGGTCCACGCACACTCTCAGTTTCCCATTATTTTTTGGCACAATGACTATTGGAGAAACCCATTCTGAGTGCTCAATAGGGTATATGAATCCACATTGGATAAGTTTTTCAATCTCCTCTTGTACAATTTTGGCGTACTTAGGATTCATTGGATAGGATCGTTGCTGGACGGGTTTAGCAGTGTTGATCATGGGAATTGTATGTTGCACCACAGAAGGTGGAACGCCCTTCATGTCATGATATGTCCAAGCAAAGATATCCTTGTATTCCTTGAGGAGCTCCTTAAGTACAGCCTCTTCAGTTTCGGTAAGGTCTTGAGCAATAAAGACTGGTTTAGACTCCTCACCTGGTTCTGCTAATTCTATCTCTTTAACTACCGCTGGACCATCATAGACTCCACTGATTTCATTGGTAGTTATTCGTTGGGCCTTGGAATACACAACCTTTCGCTCCCCCGTGGTATAAGATTTAAAATGTTTAGGAGCCGTATGTAAGTCAGCAGGCTCTTGTCCTGACGGAGACCTTTCTTTTAGTTCTGCCTCCTTTTGTTGTTGTGCTAACTCTCGGTTTTGACGTCTTCTTATAGCTCGACTCAATTTCGGCTCTGTAACCTCCAATTGAGCGAGGTCAATGGGTCGCGGGCTGCACCACATGACACTCTGGAGATGTTCACCCCAATTGTCTACTAGCTTTCGATGAGCATCACATGCCCCTAGATAGCTAAGCCATTCTGCAGTAGATCTTTCCTTGTTTATCCTAGCTCTCACATTTGCTCGATATCGTCATCTCTTATATGACCTTTGTTTCTTGTTAAGGTTTTGATTTTGGTAAATGTTTGAACTCGACTCGCTTGATAGGTCTTCGCTTGTATCTTCTTCACTCTCATATAAATTACCATAGATGGTCGTACTAGACCTTGAGTGTTCAGTTTCTATACTTGGCTCACTCGATGTTTCCTCAGGTTCTGAATCCATTTCTCCCTGAGATTCCATTTCTGATGTGTATTGGCCTGAAGCCTTTGAGGAATCATCGGTTTCACTCTCAGGTAGGTGTGCCTCTTTCTTATCATCGGATGTTACATGCGCTACACCTAGCATGTTTACTGGTGCAATGTGTGGTATCTCTTCCCCATCTGGTGTTACCCAGGTTGTTCCTCTAGCTCCCCATGTATCTATAGTTGCCGCTAAGTGTACCCAATCGACATTGTCTGACTCAGCCATTCCGGGTAGGATATCCATATAAGGAGAGTTCTCCCCAATATCCGTGTCTTCGTTACATGTGTAACAATACTGTAATGGAGCTGAGTGAATTGTTGTGTCTGATAGATTATCAATGATGAATTTATTTCCTAGAGGATGCGTTCGACCACTTAAAAGATCAACTCGAATGACAGAGTCTTGGAACTGTAAGTAGACGTGGTTTTTGGACCAGTCATGCACCATTTTTGCTTCCCTCATGAATGGACGCCCTAAGATCATCTCAAATGACATAGGATGCTTGGAAAAATCCATAACAATGAAAGTATGCCTTACCTTGTGTCCCAAGACCTTGATTCTGAGATCCTTTAGCATTCCAATAGGCGTATAACAATAGATCCATTAGCCATTTTTACCACTACGCTTGTGGCTTCAAGGTGAGGTCGCCCCATAGACTCCCAACAACTCTTTGTCACCATGCTGACTTCCGCACCACCGTCAAGGACTCCCTTTACAGTTAATCCTTTAGTAGTGATTGGTAGAGTAGCTTTAGATTCATCACCTTCAAAGTATTGCCCCAACTTGTTAACGGGTACTTCAATTACAGATTCATGTCCCGCTAGGTCAGATGGTGGTGCTAAATGTTCCTCATCATTCATTACCGAGTCAGGTTTGTTCATATGTGCAAACTGTGGTAATCCGGTCTGTAATTCTCCATTGAGGAAGGCTCGAAGAGCTGAGACTAGCTCGGGGTCTTTGTATAGTTTGGACATGATGGTGGTTCTAACTTCTGAAGACATGAAATCCATCAATTTGGCAACATTTAATGGCATCTTGTGGGACGTAGGACCCTGACAAGAGAATGGTGAAGATGGAATCTCCACTTCCTCAAGGGGGTCGGGCATTCCCTCACCAAACATTCTCTCTAGTAGGAAAGGTGTGTGTCCACTTTCAGATGTCCTACCCTCACTCTCTTCCCGAATGATACTCGGTATAGCTAACGGCCTGTAGTTCTTGTGAGGTTGAACTTGTGTGGGAAACACTGTGTCCGACATCTGGATATGTTTGGGTTCAGGTTCTAATGTTCGTTGAGTTTCTTCCACCAAACCCCTCAGTTGTTGGACTCATTCAATTTCCACTGTTGGGTTTGGATAGGTTCCAATCTTTCTCTTGCAATCCTCATTTTTTGTCTCTCGTGGCTTATCTTGGGGGTTCGCAACTGGGTAGTTTAACTTTGAATACTCTTTTGGTGTTCGTCGTAATTCCCTCTCGTGATCCTCCTCACTGGCTTTTTCCTTTGTAGTAACAGTTTTGGTCTCCGTGGTCTCTATCGAATCTGAGTCATCCTCAGGGTCATTCATATACACGGGATCCTCTCCTGTCCCTATGTTAGTCTTTGAACTAGGTTTTGAGCTAGAAGCATTAAGGGATTTCTTTCTTCGTGTTTTCTTCTTTCTCGCTCGGCCAATGGATGCAGCATCTCTCTCTTCGAGGATGTAATTTTGCTTTTGGAGCATCGACCGTGTGAGTGCATTCACTGGTGCTATGTTTATAGTTGGTGGTGTCCCATCAACAATCTCTATTATGTTCAATGGTGTGATTTTCGGTGCGTTTGGATTGTTAGGACACTGTGCGATCAAATGATCTATGCCACAACGATTACAAATGAGTATTGGCATTGCCAATGCACTCCCTTGACTTGTTTGCATTAGTGCAACATTCTTTTGCATTCTAATGGGGCACTCAGCTACTCGATGTGGTCCACCACATTCGTAGCACTGAAGAGGTGGTCTCCTGGAAAAACTATTAATGTTTTGGCCTCTTGCTGCTAGCGCAGTAGCTTGATATACCGGTTTGATTTGTCCCCAATGGTCTTCCATATAGTACATGGGACACTCCTCAAGCATGTCGACTCCATAGGTGATACTAGAGTCTATGTCTTCTTCGCAATCTACATAAGTACTAGATGACTCGCAACCTATTTGGTTCATAGGTGTAACTCTTGGATGAGGGGGTTGCGGTCCTAGCACTGGAGGTGGCAACGGTGTGGTTTGGACCACATTTTGGGTTCTAGGGACCATGTGCTGTAATGGCAACTGTTGCTCCATAGGTGGGGTAGGCATCAATGCAGGAACTCGAGGTGAGTCTGCCCAAGCTATAGGCGGTCTATTTTCCATGATGCGTTTAAGCATTAGGCAATCCTTCGCTTGATGGCCATACCTACCACACGCGTTACATGTCCCGTTAAACTTTACTCTGAAAGTAGGGCATTCACTCGTAGTATGTGGGCCCAAGCAAATTGAGCACCATTGTTGCTCCCTTCTTGGATACATATGAGTGTTTTGTGGAGCACAATTACCCCTAAGGCTTTCTTGGATGGCCTTTGTGAGATCTGCCAAAGTCATCTCAGATATCGTTTGCTCTTTCACGATTGGCTTTATCTTCATTGGCTCATGCCCTGATGCTTGCGAGCTACTAGACTTCGGCTCGGCAGACACTCTTTCTCCTGCAATCATTAAATTATCCTCCAATTGGATTGCATTCATAGTGACTGCTTCCCAAGTAGTGATACCTCTAATGACTAGGCCATTATAAATACTTTCATGTCGTAGTCCCCTAATGAATCTATCGAGCAATTGGTTGTTGTTGAATCGCTCGTTTGGATTGCATCGAGAATTCAAATTCTTCAGGCGACTAATGAAGTCTCTCACGGATTCACCTTCTTCTCGTTGGGCTTTCTGGAGCTGAGAGGCTACACCCCAAAGTACTCCCTCTCGTATGTATTCTTTTAAGAACAATCTCCTAAGAGTAGAGTAGATCGTTTTCTCTTCTACTCTTAAGGTTCTATACCAATCTCCAGCCTTTCCACTTAGGGTCAAACTCAAAGCCTTACACTTATGTAGCTCATTGTGCTCTTCCAAGGAATCGCACACATGTTCAAAGACTTCCATATGCTTTCTAGCATCTCCTTCTCCACTGAATTTCTGTGTGAGCTTAGCTACTTGAACTGCCTTGCTCCTAGGCTCTCTATCAGGTGCACTACGCATGTTTTCCGCAATAGAGCGACCGATAGTTTGAGCAAATGCTGCCAAATCTCCTATTTGAGCAGGGATAATGGGTGTATGTGCTCCTGGAACCACATGTGAGATGGGAGTTGGCCTTGGCCTTGGCATACGCGCGGCTCTTGGGTCCCAAATTTCGTATGGTGGTGTACCAGACGGTGGTCCAAAGTTTACAGGCGTGGCCCTAGGCATAGGGGGTGCCTGATATGGCATGTTATTATTAAATGGCATGGCTCCACTTGTATAAGAGCTTGGATAATGCCATTGTGGATTGTAAGCTCTTGGAATAATCGGAGGTGTAGGAGCTACATGAGGCTGAGGTACGACAGGTGCACATGATTGATACATACATGTAGGTATAGTTGGGGGCACTGTGCTACTAGGCATTGGCGCAGTGTTAACAAATGAACTCCATGGTGTACTTCTTGTCATGCTCACCATTGGGATATGCATGGTAGCCGTAGTGTCATTAAGAGAAAGATGAGCTAGATCTGGGAAGGTAAAGCTGCCACTTGTGGGCTCAGATTGTACTGAGGCTCCTGGCGAAACAATATATGGAGGATCAATGGGGCTCACTGAGGGAGTCTCCATTTGTGACAGGGTTGGTTGGTTGGCCTTTCCCGTATCCAAGAATCTCATTAGGCCTGTTGAAGGCATGTTGATCCCTGTGTTCTGTCTTTCTAACTCGACAATCCTATGGAGGACATCACAAACTTTCTGTTGTTGCTCATCTATGCTAGTAGCACCCGATGTGGATTGTAGAACATCTAACCAACCCACATGATAGGTGTGTCCTGTGTACCGATCAGTTAAAGCTTCTGCTTGTAGGTCATACTCCCAATTTTCGTTTAGGAATATCCCATCTAGGCCTGCTGTGCTGGAGGTTTCCCTTGAAGTGGAAGCATTATTGCTCCCCATAGCTTGCCCCTCCGTGACTGCTACCTTGGAAGCACTCGGTTGCTCGGCTGGCATGATTGTTGTCATAGGAGCCTTTGCTTTCAGGGATCGACTTTGTTCTAGCCCTCGTAGGTTCTCAATTTCCCTCTCCTTTGTTGCTTGCATATAGCGTTCGATCTCTTGCACTTCGGCAAGACTCCTACCATCGGGTAGTAAAACCTCAGAGGGAGATAGTCCTAAAGGATCAGGAGGTGCAGTGGATGAAACATTCACATGCACACTCTCAAGAAGCATAGGGTCCGTTTTAGGCATGAATGAAGAATTTACTTCCCCACTCCCTTCATTTATTTCATTAACCGCATGTTCGGAGCGAGTAGCTCTACTAAGGGTCTCTTTTAAGTGGCTAAACACGCTTGTTGTGCTCTTAGAAGTATACCACAATCACAACTCTGCTAAGTAATGCTTGTCATCAACCCCTGACTAACAATCTCATCCTGAACTTGTTTACCCCATTTAAGTGTCTTGCAAGATGCCACATCCCTTCAAAACGCAAGCAAGGTGATCACGTTTGGAGACGAGCCTTGCGCCCATCAACATCAACAAAACGAAGTCCATGCACAAATGCGGACATGCATTGACCTTCTGACGTGGCAAGAGCAGCCTACCCAACTGCTCCATCTCGAACATCCACCAGTGTGAATGAGCTGCGTGTTGGAAAAGGGGTGGCAATATTCCTTCCATGTGCAGCCTGAACGGTTCCTAACAACCCTCGACACTATATGGCATGGCTCTGGCTCACTGGGGATCTAGGGCCCAAATTTGAGAGAGCTAGACGGCTTTAATCTCAGCCGTCGGATCATGAATTAGGAGTGAACTAAGGTTGAACTAGGGGCGCGTGTGATCATGTGCCGTGTCAACATGGACAGCGATGCGCGCTAACGTGGTGGTAGGACATTCGTGTGGTAATCGAGATGTCCTGAGTTCGACCCACCCCCTGAGGCAAGTGAACTAGGAGTGAACTTGGGGCGGCCCGAGCTCACCCTTAGTTCACTCCCTAGTTCACCGAGTCGACCGATGGTTGAGATTGCATTGCGATTTCCGCTTCTCTTTCCCACCATAGATCCCCGTTGGCTGGAGCCGTGCCATACAGTGATGAGGCCTAACAACCCCATGGTTTGCATTGCTTAATCATGCGATGCACTTTATTGATTTTTTACAAACGACCGCGTTATACCGCAAGACGATTGCACGCCAGCAATCCATGACGTCACGTAGCTCGCTAAGATATATTGGCGCGACGTAACTCGACGAGTTACATGGACACTTTTTCAATGGTTTGCATGGCAAGAAACCCAACGAGTTACACGGCTTGCCACGTAATTCAGCGAGTTAATTAAATAAAAAGAAAAAAGTACTCTCTTTTAAATGTTAAGGTCAAAACTCGAGCTCGAAGGATCGAGTTCATCTTTACACCTTAAAGGTTGCCATCGCTCCAATCCGCAAAGAGCCCCCTGGCAAAGCGACACCAGATATGCGGTGACGTGCCGCGTCTGTAGATTACCTTGGAGGAGGTTGTCTTCCACACTCTCTCTGGTGACACATGCACAAAATGTGCCTCTCTCTCTTACACACACACATACAGATTCAGAATGTGCCTCTCCCTCTCTCTTACACACATGCGCGTGTGGAAGACACTTCACAGTCACAGACACTAGCTCTCTCTCTCTCTCTCTCTCTCTCTCTGTCTCTCACACACACACACACACACACACACACAATCTCTATGCGCACGTGTATGTGGTTGGGAGGGCAGAGATGATGACAATGAGAGAGAGAGATTGGGGGGGGGGGGGGGGGAGGGGGGGCAGTGTTAGAAAAAGACTAGGTTTTATGTAATATTGAAGGAAAGGGGATACATTGATACGAATTTAGATATTGAGCCTTTCTATGTGTGTGTGTGTGTGTGTGTGTGTATGAGAGAGAGAGAGAGAGAGAGAGAGAGAGAGAGAGAGAGAGAGAGAGAGAGAGAGAGAGAGAGAGAGAGAGAGAGAGAGAGAGAGAGATTTTATTATTGTTCTCGGAAGTCAAATATGACCTATGGGACCAAAGTTACGTGTGATGTAGTATGTGTATGGCTAATGTGTGACTCTCGATGCTCCAAAATTGGGGTGATGAGAGTCACAATGGAGAGCCCACACTGGTTGGGAGAGGAAAGTGTGTAGGTCTAAGTCATGGCTAAAAATGTGAGAGAAGCAAGTTCGGATGTGACCAAAAGCTAAGCACTCTAGTAGTGTGTGGTACTCACACTCTCGAACTTGCAGCGAGCATAGTGTGCACAATCGATTTGACTCTTCTCCATTGCCCCAACGCCCTGTCTCGCATCGAAGGGAATGGGAGCTGAGCCGAATGGCTGCGATAGTGCGTATCGCCGACAAGGGGATAGGTTCAAGCATGTAAGTGTGAGTACGGTGGTTTTGTAATTTGGGGAAATATGGGTGGTGTAATGTATGAAGCGTGACCCATTGGATTTCTCCCAAGCCGTAAATACATTGGTGTTGTAGAAAATCTTCATTCACTTGGGAGTCAATTGCAGCATCATATAACAAGTATAATGCATCCCATCTCCCAAACCACTTCTTTATGTCTTGCATCCATCCCGTGCTCAAGATCTTGCTTTATGCGTCTTTTGAACTTTTTTGCTTGCTTCCTGTGCGCTCCTTGCCGCACTGTCAAAGCAAGGGACTTGCCGATACACCGTGTGCGAGCCACAAATGGCTCCAAGCACACAACAAGACTAATCTAGCAAGCTCAAAAGAGGGCAATGGTGTGTCACTCACCGCTCTATGCTCCTGCCGTGGAGGATTCCTCGCCGCGATGAAGAAGAAGCTGCAGTCGTGCCGCGCTCAACCGCTTCGCCGCCGCCGTGCCTTCGTAATGCTCGATCGCACACACACTCTCCCTCTCTCTCTCTCTCTCTCTCTCTCTCTCACATGCACACACACACGAGGAGGTGAAGAAGAAGAAGATGGAGATGGAGATGGAGCAAGAGCACTCTTCTATTGCACAAATGAGAGAATGAGTGAATTTTAGGTTTAGTTGGCTTTTATATGAGCTCACCCCATTCACATTTGGGCGCCCATGCTTAGCCAACTAATCCCTTGAATGTCCCAGTTAGAGTGCGCCTCTCATCGGCGATCACTCTTACCCTTTTCCTATTGGTCTGACAAGCCCGGTACCTGACTCTACCAAATACATAATACACGTCCGTCGTAGGTGATGGGGTGTCCGTGAGCCGTGAGGGTTAACATGCCCCCCTTCCTGATGTAGATTTTGTCCTCAGAAGCTATTGAGTTGAAGCTCGTTCGTCGAGGTGGAAGAGCATTTGAGATGAATGTCCTTAGCCTTCTTCAGTCACTGCAAAATCAAACAACATTGGCACAGTAATTGCATTCTCATAAGTGATTAAAAAGCATATGCAGTTTTAGGTAATTTCAAACAATTTGTCAGCAATGAACATTAAATTGCAATGTAATCAAATGCATAAATAGATGTAAAGGTAAAAAATTAAACAAGTCTGGGGTCACTAATTTGACGGTCGAAAGGCACTAGAGATCGAATATTAATACCATGGGTAAGCTTCTTAATTTTTTGTGGTCAATTAAGTTGTTTAATCACTGCAAACAAGCTAACGACTACTAATTGTGCAAAGACTGTGTGCAAACAGAAAACACAACATTATGCAGAAATCACAGAACTTGCAAACAATACAGAAATTAACAACTTGCAGAAAAACAACTCATTCCTCTTCCTCTTCCTCTTCTTTCCTACTACAAACAACTCATAAGAGAAGCACAAAGTGCCTCTTGGGCTTAGTGCATGGCAATTCCCCGGCAGCGGCGCCAAAAATGTGCGCTCCTTGCCGCACTGTCGAAGCAAGGGACTTGCCGATACACCGTGTGCGAGCCACAAATGGCTCCAAGCACACAACAAGACTAATCTAGCAAGCTCAAAAGAGGGCAATGGTGTGTCACTCACCGCTCTATGCTCCTGCCGTGGAGGATTCCTCGCCGCGATGAAGAAGAAGCTGTAGTCGTGCCGCGCTCAACCGCTTTGCCGCCGTCGTGCCTTCGTAATGCTCGATCGCACACACACTCTCCCTCTCTCTCTCTCTCTCTCTCTCACATGCACACACACACGAGGAGGTGAAGAAGAAGAAGACGGAGATGGAGATGGAGCAAGAGCACTCTTCTATTGCACAAATGAGAGAATGAGTGAATTTTAGGTTTAGTTGGCTTTTATATGAGCTCACCTCATTCACACTTGGGCGCCCATGCTTACCTAACTAATCCCTTGAATGTCCCAGTTAGAGTGCGCCTCTCATCGGCGATTACTCTTACCCTTTTCCTATTGGTCCGACAAGCCCGGTACGTGACTCTACCAAATACATAATACACGTCCGTCGTAGGTGATGGGGTGTCCGTGAGCCGTGAGGGTTAACACTTCCCATGCAATTGTAGGAAGTCGATGTGAGGGGTTTTACGCATCTTTATCATGTACTCCACAACCCTTTCCATGCCCATAACCTCAATTGGAAGAGATCCTGACTCAAGAAGTAGGAGCACATATGGTGTTTGTGTCTTAACTTGGAGAAACTTTGTAAGAAAACGCTTTTGGACATTCTCAAACTATTTCCAAGTAGACTTTGCGATACTCCTGTCCCACACTTCAACTCCATAAAGAAGAACCGGTGTCACCAATGCATCAAAAAGATACTTCTTGAGAACCCAACACTTGATGTTTCCCGCATTACACATGTTCTCAAATGCATAATATGCTCTCTTTTCCGCTTCCAAATGATGCATAGCACATTTATGACACTTGTGATTGAATGCAATCTCAAGGCCAAGGTACTTAAAGATCTCAACAACTTCAAGTGTCTCCTTGTTGTACACAATGCATGGCTTCTCCTTATGGTTGGTTTTCACAAGCATAACCTTTGTTTTGGATTCATTTACAATCAGCCCACTATGCAAGCAAAAGTTCTCAAGGAAAACCACAAGCTTTTGCGCATCTTCTAAAGTGTGTGCTAGAAGCACCACATCATGCGCAACCTCTCAACCGACTTTCCTCCATGAGAACATGAAGAGTGACAAGATGATCAATGGTGCTATGGCATCGAAAAAAACCCGCTTTTTCTTTTGCACTCTTGCCATTTTCTTCAGCCCAATCACTCAATTTCATCTCCATTATGTACCCAAACAACTTTTCCATAAGATACCCAATCATTATAGTCCGGTAGTTGTTTACATTCTTTACATCCGCTCTTTTATGCAAAGGCTTAACCCAATTGGTACTCCAATCATAAGGCATACCATGTTGAAGTGCAAGGTTGAACATATCGCACATCCACTCATGGGTAAAACTCCCGTCCATTTGGACATCTCCGGCTTGATACCTTGAAGATCTTCCGCTTTGCGAGTGGCCAACTTTTCAATCCCATCACATACATCCCCAATAGTAAAAAAAGAGGGCATACATGGGAGTGAATCATAAAATGGCATTTTTTCAGCATTTGGTTGCTGATATAATTGCGTCAAGTTACCAAAATTCTCAAACCACAGAGAGAGAGAGAGAGAGAGAGAGAGAGAGAGAGAGAGAGTATAAGTAGAGAGAGAGACAGAGTATAAGTAGAGAGAGCTCCTCATGATACATTAACTACCTGCAAGAGCCACCGTGCACCGCTTCTGAAAAAGATTTTGAGAAGGGCAATGTCGATCAAAAAGGGGGGAAGCTGATTTAAGATAGACCTACCATGCGCCACCTGCTCGAATGGCTCCCTCCCACTTGCAGCACCGCCTACTTTTTGCCTCGACTAAAATCGCATCCTTTTAATATTCTCATTTTTTAACAATTTTTTAAAATCATGCACCCATACATGCAATGTACTTAGTATTGGAGGTACAAGGATACATTGATACCATTTTGGATGGTGGTAATACATTTGGGAAATGTATAAGGGTAACTTCCATAGTCGCATCGACTTGTACCAAAAGACATGGAAACACACAATCAAGGAGCTATCCATGTAGATATGCTAGGAGTATCAGCATTGTGGTAAGACAACAATAGATTTGTGTCAGTATAATTCTCTCTAGTGATGTCATCAACGTGAAATAAAGTCTCAATCTCCTCTAGCTCTATGAGGATGCCAAGGGAAGGGGGAACAAATTAAAAGGTAGAAGGTTTTTTTGGGGGGGGGGGGGGGGGGGGGGGGGATGCCACGTTGTGACCACCTCATGTGTGCAGCTAAAAAAATAGATGCCTTTTGTATGCGATTAATGGAGATTTCAAGGCTTGTGACAACATGAGAATTTTGTTTAATTTTCCCCTTGGTATGAGGAGGTAGAGGGGAGGAATCGACAAAGATTCCATCCAAATAAATGTAAGAGTTAAGTTGCCGGTAGTAATATGTATGGAACACAGCTTGTGGGCAAGAGACTCACCCTGGAGACCCTTGGGTCCCACATCCTAACTAGAAAAGCAAGATAGTCCCTTCCATGCCAAACCTGTTGGACTCCCCTTATAGGATGTGTTGTGCTTCGTTGTAGTCGATCTCAGTCCCAACATCTGGGATTTGCTACTCAATCCAAGCAGCAAAGGAATAATAGATAGAAAAGGTTAATACTTAACACAATCAACTGTCATATGGATATAACCTTAGTGTGGACAATAATCTATGGCCTATCTTCTTTAGGCCACCCAATCCTAACAAGAGAATGCCTAAAATTGGGAACATGGCCAAGTTGAGGTGTTCCATGTATTTAGACGCCCACTAGAAGTAATTGGTGTCTTCATCCTTGGGTAAGTACTTTCGAAACTCCAATTTATACTTCACCAATGTATATGCATCCTATGAGCCTGCATCATCGGTTGAAAAATGCAATCTAATCTTGTGGGGGCGAGATTGAAGAGTGCTCATAGTCGTGACTTTTGATGTACACGACTTTGTCTCTGGCTCCTAGCCATGGGTTGTGGTATGCTTAGAACTCATCCTAGATAGATGTAAAGTGCTTGGATTTGTGCATATTAGCACCCAATGATTTTTTTGTAAATGCAGTTGAGCGACCAAATTTATTGATTGGGGTTTAAGGCCGACATTTAATTTCCACACCGTAATAGTGAAAGGGTTACCTTATTTACGTGTTAGAATTTTGTTGCACACTTTTGCAATGATTGTGTTGCCTTTTCCAATGCAGTCACCATGTCGCAATAGTCAGAGCATGGAGGTGGTGACCCCCCCCCCCCCCCCCCCCCCCCCCCGCATCCATCATCCAGCATCCAGCACCCCCTTAGTAGTAGGCTCCTTCACAACAGCCACAACCACCAAAGCAGGGACCGACACCTCCTGTTCCTACACCCTCTCTACCAAACATACACACTTTGGCGGCGGAGTTGTTTTGTGGGGCAGAGCGCCTGTGCAGTCTTTCACCCTGCCTAGAGTCCAGGTCAGTGGCGACAGAGTCCTTGGAGGCTACCGCATGGCAATGTGTTCGATACGATGCACGATCCCCATGTCTTCCATGAGTGGGCACTCACACACCGTGATGGGAGAGAAGGGTTGTCGTGGTGTCAGGTGGAGGCCCTTCCTTCCATACGCTCACTCACTCTGCAGCAGTTTCGTCCACGGCCAAGAGACTTAATGGCACAAGCACCCGTTCCCATAGAGCATTGTCTACACCTTGCGATGAGAGAGCATGCCCTTCTATGTTATGTGACATACTACAGTGCCTTGTCTCACCACTTAGAGGTGCCTACCTACTTTTCTTTCCAGCTCTGAGTAGAGTTTGTCCTCAGGCTCAATGTGGACTACTTCGACAGACGTCTAGGAGGGCGTCACTGTTTTGGTATACTAGGGCAACAACAAAGGCTCCTGGGGACGACCGAGTTCATAGGTTTTCCAGCTCGCCAACATCGTGTAGAATCGATGATTCCTTGGAGCGTAGTCCAGGGCCTCAACACACAGCTTGGATGGCAGGTCCATTCCATGGGCGACACACTCAGCCACCTTGTCAAGCGGTTTTCACAGCCAGGAGGCCCTTCTCAAGGACATTATTGTAGAGTTCACCTACAACTATTTAATCGGTAGAGTGATAGGTAATGCCTTTTTTTTATACTAGGTGTCGTTACGTACTACAGTGCTTAATAGCCCGCATGGCCAAGACCGTACTACAGCCGCTACTTCCTCCACGCTATACATAACCTTCCCATAGTTTCCTTTTCTTTGGTTATGAATGTCATTCATTATTCTTGTCATTGTGGAATTTTTGAATTTTCACCATCAGGCCGCTTTCTCTACACCATCAGAGGAGCCACCTCTATTGAGCAGACCTTCCACCTAGTTAGCGCCCAAATACCGCCTTTACAGCTACTCAGGTACATTCACTCACCTATGGTTTTTATAATTTCAAAATAATTTTTGGTGGAAAGTTGATTCTTTAATTTTGTGTTTGTTGTAGGATGACCCCTCTCTAGAGCTCCGCGGCCGTGTAGAGGAACTCACGCAAGAGCTGGCCACAGTGCCATAGAGGGTTGGAGAGTTGGAGCAGGCACTTAGAGACACTAGAGCGGCTTTGGGGGACTCCACCATTGAGCGTCCCATTGATTAATTTCGAGTGGAGCACTTCACAAGATTGCACGCTTATCTTAGCCGCTCCCTAGCACACACAGAGTTTAGTCCTCGATACCACTCTACCCTTACATGCCTGCTGTGGGTTTGGGCAAGCGCGAGCTTCTAATGGGCATACATGCCACATTGGGAGACCATGCAGAGAGTTGCATTTGTCTTGACCTGTTTGACGATGGTGGCTTCTACACTTTGGACTGTGGCCACCGCTTCCACCTCTACTGCCTTGTCCACAACATGTGCGTGCATTCAGACTGTCCAATAGATACCGATCGCATTGTACTGCCATTGGGGCATTGACGTATGAGCACCACTCCACAGTCTATCTAGCATCTCAAAATCGGTCACTGCATTTGTCTCGACCTGTTTGACGATGGTGGCTTCTACACTTTGGAATGTGGCCATCGCTTCCATCTCTACTTCCTTGTCCATAGCATGTGCGTGTGTTCAGATTGTCCAATAGATATCGACCGCCTTGTACCTCCATTAGGGCATCGATATATGAGCACCACTCCACAGCCTATCTAGAATCTCGAAATCGGTCACTGTCGCGTCAAAGCTGATATTACCAAAGAGTTCGCTTTACACAAGCGCCTACACCGTCGTGCTCTCCCTTTCCATGCCCTGACTCAAAAAAGCACCAAATGCAAGGTATGCCACTACTATGGTGCCATCTGTACAACCAAAATAATCGACGTGCGCTTTTGATTGTGCACCACAACCATCCGACCAGATATAGCGACAAAAGAATGAGATGTGGCGCTCACGAAGGGAAAGATCATGCTGCTGGAAACAATGTTGCACAAACTATGCACTGTGGGAGCGATCATCACTGATGTAGAAATGCTACTCACATATGATCACACGTGAGTCCTCAGAGCTCTCCACTTCATCAACTAAGATATATGGACGAGGATTGCCACCTTCAAGAGCATTTAAAAAGGGTTAGAGTAAATGAAACAATGCAATTACATCATGTGGCTAAAAATGCAAAGCAAATGTAAAGTTATCAAACTATTATCATTTCTACCTGCTCAGAGAAGTAATATTCAGACTGGATCTCCTGTTGTGGGGCAAAGGTGTAGTTCTCTGCGAAATCCATGACTGAGACCACAATGCCAATGGGGAAGGCGGCAAGGCAAGCTCAAAATTGGCAATCCTGCCACTTTGTGCGATGTGCATGCTGCACATATGGATATAAAGCGTACCTAAAAGCCTGCATGAAATAGGGACGTGGCCCAATATGAGATGTGAGCTGCAACCTACGAGATGTGCCACCTCGAAGACCTGTGTATGTCTGGTAGTCATACTATTTCCATGTAACTGTCGCACCCACATCACCATCATCTAGGACATGTGTAAGTTGTGCAAGATCCCCACATTGGGCACACTTTCTCTCCACACACAACATCTGATGGTAGGAGGACCCGTCTACACGCTCACACAACAAAGACTGGATAAAGTCTTGTGGCCCTGTCGAGACCTCTCCAGCATGCACTGAAAGAGCGCGTAACAGATCATACATAATCTAAAAATGTACTTTTGGTCTGCAACAACATGTCTCCCTCTCGCACATGAATCACACGTACCAAGGCTTGTAGGCCTCGAAGGAGCACTGACCAATGCTAATCTTGGTGTGGGAATCGTGGAATGCATGAAAGAGTTGACTCTATGTAATCTCTAGGATCATAGCACCATGCTCTATGTATTGCTTGCGATCAATCCTATGTCAAATTGTCTTTTTTAAGTCTGGCAAGGTGCAACAATTCTCCTCCCAAAACTGTCCTATTAGCTCTCTCATGCATGAATCTAGAATGTGTGAGCGTGGTGGAGCACGCCCACTGCTCGCCCAAAGCTAATCACTATGCCCCAAATCAAGTTGCTGTCTCCTACGACATCCGACACGCAAGGTGGACTGAAGAATGTACAACACATGAGAAGTGGATTGAGAAATAGCTGTGAGGGATGTAGCTGCCACTGCTGCGGTGAGTGTGCAACGAGCTGCAAGTGCATCCCTGGATCCCCATCGAGATAGTGCAATGTAAGAGTGTTTGGCACTATCTACAATTGCCGCCGTAGCCCAACGGGTTCTTGGACTACGGATCTCGATAGCTGTGTGGGCCTCAACGACGTAGGGTGTTGCAACAAATGCTCAAGCACATGAGTTCGTGAGGAAAGATCAATGTCACTGAAGTAGGTCTCCACAATGATGCTTGCACGGTATTTGGCTCGAGATGCACTAAGGGTGCGTACCATCGCCAAAGGACTAGGCTCTAAAGCTACCGTAGGGTCCACACATGCTTCCATGCCAACTCCAGAGGGTGCTCCAAGAGAAAGCGAGGGAGATCCACTCGAAGAAATAAGGCAACTATGCTGTGTCGATGGACTGTCAAAATGCTCCAAGATTGGAGAAACCATGTGAGACTCGCCAAAGGCACCCACTGTGGGGGGTGTGAGCTCGCCAGCGTGTGACGCCTCTCCTAGCGAGACTGTAGATGTTGAGGAAAATGGTAGAGGGACTCAGGAAGGGGAAGAAGGTGAAAAGCTAGGCGATAATGGGAGAGAAGAAGTATCACCCTCATACGGTGATACATGCATGTAAACACCCCCACAATCCTCGATCGTAGGGCCTTTAGTGGGCTCTTGCGGCACATCAACAAGTAATCTTGCTCTAGAGTGTTGCTTGCGTTCTGGAGCTTTCTGTGGATTTTCTTCCGCATGGGCAGTTGCCTTCGCATCCCGAACTTTGTGGACGTGGTCTTTTGTGATGTCTATCTTGCTTTCGAGACCTTTGTGACAGTGAATCCATGGTTATTTAGAAAAATCAGTGTTAGAATAGTTAGTGATTGAATCAAAAGAGGATAGATGCTCCAAACTCACTCACATCAAACTCTCAAATGAAGTGCACTAGAAAAAAGGGGTTATATACATTGTCTCCCTAATGTAATTTAAAAAGGTGTAAATCTTGATACGATTACACCAATCAAATTTTAGAAAAATAGTTTATATAAAATTATAATTATCTTTTAAGTTTGTTGACTTATGTTAAGTGATTTAAAAAAAATAAAAAATATAATGCTTAAGTTCTCATTCAATAGTAATTTAAATAAATAAAAATTTAATAATAATTGTAATATTATAAATAGTCAATTATATAAAAAATAAAAATTAATTTACTTTGAGTTGTCTTTTAATAATTATGTTATATAATCTATATACTTTATTCATTTATAAAAAATATTAAAGTTAAAAATAAATGATGTGGCTATGAGGTGGCCATGCATGGATGACATGGTTGTCTGTGTGGCAATATGACATGGCAGTTAAGATCCTCCTCAACTACCATGTCATTATGTGACATGGAATGTTTAGGTGGCAAAAAGGTGAATGGTGAGTTGGAGAGTCGATGATGTGTCATGCTCAAGCCATGCAAGCACCATAGACAAGTGGCACGTGAGGTGGTGGATGACATGGCATCTAATGTGAGGTGGCATGGAAGTTGGCAGTTGAGGGTGGTGGATGAGGTGGCGTTTAGGATGACGTGGCACGCCAAGTGTAAATGTTTTTTACTGTGGTGATGTGGAAGGTAACATGGAGTGATGACATGGACTTTTGGTGATGTGGTAGCCTCTTTCTATGACACGGGAATAGACAAGTAGGATTGGGAGAAAGAGACTAAACCATGGAATGTGTCAAAACTTCTAGGCTTAACAGCTTACCAAACCTAAGGAGCCACACCTTAAGTTAATTGTGCAAGTGAAAAAATTAAGATAGTAGAAAAGTACCTTTCTCTAATTCAAATTGACTCAAATGTTTTTTCATGAGTACTTTATGATGAAATCCATAAGATACATGAAAATCAAATTGAATGGAAATATACATTTAAAAAAAAACTCCCTTAAGATCCTCTGAGAAGTCTTTGTTATTTTTTGAGATAGATGTGAAAAAATGAACCGAAAAAAATTCTACCTTTTTGCATCGTCACATTCTATGGGTCATAATCTATCAAATGACCATTGGATCTTCGAAGGTAGTCTATACATCATTAGAGATCTGGTGTAAAAATTTAAGGCTTTTCTAAACAACAATTATAACAAAGAGAAATAAACAATAATTACATAGAGACGCAATTTTTTAAATAAAAAAATCAAGTTAAAGTGCTCGTTAGGTGAATAATTGATGTGCAAAAGGACAAGTCAAGCGAAAAAATCCATATAAAGATATAGACAATTGTTCATCAAGGTCACTGTGTTGTGACAGGGTGTGAAAGGCTGGACCATAGTACTTCTTGCACACTAAAATTTTTATTTTCGTTTGAAAAATTGAAGATCGGAGCTTTCTATAGTGTTTAATACTATGCATTTTGTGTGGCCACCAAATCTTGCTGCTAAAAAGTACATGCAAACAAGTCAAATATACATAATGGTGTAAAAAAACACACTGTTTTTTGGTAATTCCGATGAAGGGGGACTGCTGAAAGTGGGTACACCTTATCATGCATACACCCATTGTTGTAATCAATAGATGATCAAGAAGCACCTCACTATTTCTTTCTTTGATTTTTGCAATATGTATTGTTTGCACACGGGGCATAGTTTCTAGATGAGTACAACTCTCTTGCATTACAGAGCAACCAAGGAATGGAAATATCACACTATCAAAAAAAGGTGGCCTGTTTCAAGAATATGCGGCATGGTGGCAGCATGGTCTAGAGAAACACTTTGTATGAGATATATCAACGGGATTTGCAAAGCTCTAATCAAGAAGAAAGAACAGATGAACCACGATAACTTGTCTCTTCAACAAAAAATTGTGAAAGTAGTGAGTGAACATCGAAGACAAGGTACCATGCCTCCAATGCAAGCGAGGGGATAATTGAATGACTAAGTGCTTGCATGCAATGTGGGTCTAAGTGGGGCCCCAAGAATTGATTGTAAACATCGTTATTTATGCAAAATTTCTAAAACAGACTTCATTCGAATGAACTTTGTGACTATATAAGTAAAAGGTCAAGTTTTAAGTCATTTTCAAAGTTTCATTTCCAAGATGTGTGTGTGTGTGTGTGTGTGTGTGTGTCCCCCCTCCCCCTTCCCCAACACTGCAAGGTGCAACTGGCACCATAGATAGAGTAGTTGGACTCATATTCAAATTGATGTACTTGTATTTATGTATTTGATATATTTATTATGAATTTTACTAGCCATGGTGTAGTTTATGGCGTTCAAGTCGACAAGACATTATGTATTTTGATGTTTGTGTCTTCTGTATTTAATAGTCATGGATAGTGTATGCCTTATATGGTTTTGTGTTTTCACTTCCAACGTGCATGATGTATTTTAATGGTGGTATGCTTAGGAGTTGATAGTTATGGATCTTACACAACATGGTATATTTTATGGTGTTTATGCCTACTAGACATTATATATTTTGGTGTTCGTGTCTTTTTGTATTTGATAGTTATGGATATGGCAAGCCCTATATGATTTATTTCTTCACAAAAAACATGCAACCATGTACTTTGATGCTAGTGTACTTAGTAGTTGATAATTATGAATTTTGCTAGTCAAGCTTTAGTTCATGGTGTTCACATCCACCCAAAATTATGTATTTTATATCTCTTCTAATTGATAGCTATGGATATTTCAAGACTTTTGTTTTAACATTCAATGTGCATGATGAATTTTGATGATGTTTTTGATGATGTTGTACTGAGTAGTTGATAGATATAGATTTTACTCATCATGGCATAGATTATGGTGTTCATGCCTACCTTGGACCGACGAGACGGTTTCAAAGGGCCATGAAATTTTGTAGGGGTAGGGGATGCACCGCATCCGCTACCCCTAAAAAATTTCATGGCCGTTAGTCCACAGTTCCTCAATGGCCATTCTTTTGTCGTGGGATCACAAAGGGGTGGAAAAATCCAGCCATAATGCAATCATGGACAATCATGGACCAACAAAAAATCCTCTCGTCAGGGTTGCACAATGTAATGGAATTGGCCTATTTAATTTGAGAGTAGAGAAAATTAATGAGAGTACTTTTGAGAAATGACTTTGTGAGCATAGCGGGTGAACATAATTGATTATAGCAACATAATCATAGCAATTAGTTAACTTGGCATGAACAATACTTTTGCAAGAGAGAGAATTTAGAGAACATGACAACAGTTGAGGACCGGATTTATGTGGAGTAGGTCCCCCCTCCAATAGGCATTTGTATTATGATTTCTCGCATTAAGAGAGACTTGTTACAATACAATCTTTGTGTTCCTTGTGACCTAGGTGATGCAATGAAGATGGAAAGCTTCATGCATCACAAACATAACATAAAATTGAAGAAAGCTTTAACTATCCCAAGCCTCAGTCCCAAGACCTCAAACACCTTCGAAGGTGGAGAGAGCTACCAAGGAATGAGGGTAGGGAAGAGGAAGAAGAAACATTTCGTAGGAGAAAGAATTAGTTCCTCACTTATCATAACTCTTGTTGCTAGCATATATAATAGCATAGTAATGAAGAAGAAGGAGATGGCAAGCTTAAGCATTGAAGCATGCTCTTAGTTGGATTTGCACTCCATATCCAAGAGTGTTGGTGTAGGCTCTCAACCTCTACTTGCTTGGAGACGGAGAGGGAGCTCTTGCACTTTGCATAGCACACAATGAGAGTGTTTGTGAGTGTGTGTGGGTGAGTATAACCCCTAAGCAACCCCCTAGCTTGTGAGTGTGTGTGGGTGAGTATACCCCCTAAGAAACCCCCTAGCTTGCTTGGGTCGACCCCCCCTTGTAGCTCATGCTTGAAGCTCATTGGACCCCTCCAGGCCTAGCCAATCACAAGCAGGAGGCATTACAAGAAACAAGGGTATCCTTGAGACAAGTGTCCCCCTTTCCCCTTTGAGAGAGAGGGCTAGATAAATGCTAAATCAATTAATTAAATCTCTTAAATTATTATTGGACCCCTTGGGTGGCCAACCAATAGGCTTCAAGCACACCATAAGGGCAACTTGAGGTGGAACTTGACAAGTGTCCCTCTTGCTTTCTTTGTACCATGAATGCCTTGTGTGAGTGTGTGGGTGTTCTCTCTCATCCCCCCTCGTGTAGGGCTCGCCCCCTCCTTGTAGGGATTGAATATTTGACTTTTTGACACCTCAAGCCGCTCATACATCGGCCCAGTTCCCACCAGAAGCTTGGCCGTTAAGCACTTTAAGCTTGGGCTAGGTTCTCACCTTAAGTGCAACCCTAGCATCTCAAGAATGTCAAGCACCTCAAGCATCTCAATAATTAAGCACCTCAAGCATCTCAAGCACCTCATGCACCTTAGTCATCAAGCATGACAAGCACCTCGAGCTGGGTCGGGTTCCCGCGCCTCAAGCTCAGCCCTAGCTTACCTAAGGTCAAAGGACTTTTAAACACATTATTGGAGGTCTTCAATGAAGCTAACCCTAAGGTCTTATGCTCCATTTTTTAGCCTTGCTCTTTAATAGACCATCTCTCATTTGGGCCCCTTTACCATTGGCCCCGTGTTGAGATAGATCTATAAGCACATGTATATATCTTAACACTTGTTCCCGTTTATTCTCCCACATTAAGTGATCAATTTAATATGAGAAAATCATATGGGTTGGTTAGATATTAGATATTATATTTTATGACATTACCTCTCTCTTGAAATCATAGTCGTCCTTGACTATGAGGTAGAAGAGATAAAGCCTTAGTCATTAGTCAATTTTACTTAGCGGGTAGATGATCCCTTTTTACCCTACGACATCTTTCCAAGATGGATGAATAATCCGTTTGGTGCTTGGGAGACATAGCTGCTGCAAGCATGTCTGCTCTTTAGTCCATTTCATTCTCCCAAAGTAGAGTGACAAGTTCTACTTGGTGTTTGAGATTACATGAAAGGCATTGTGTATGAGCCAATGGTTGGGCAACTTGAGTTGATAAGCGGTCTCATTGATGGGCTTCAAGATTTGGAAAGGACCATAGTATCTTTTTTCTAGTTTAGCATAATACTTTTGATAGCCCGTAGGATTTTTGCCCGTCGTTTGCCTTAATCGAGCCTTAGGAAACTTGAGTAAGACCCAATCATTTTCTTTGAACATTAAGGCTCTTCTGTGCTTATCAGCAGCAGCTTTTTGCCTTTGTTGAGATATGGATATAGCCTCCTTAATCTTTTGAAAAGATTCTTGTAGGTCACGGCTATACTCATCGGCGGCGAAGATCTTCCCATGTACTTTGAGTAACAAGGGACTTTTAGGTCTTCCCTCAATGATCTCAAAAGGTGCTTTTCTCGTAGAAGTATGTACAGTATTATTGTAGGCATACTCTACAAGAGGTAAGTACTTTTCCCATTGTGAGCGTTGATCTACTTCGGTAACATAAGTCTTGAGTAGATCGAGTATCGTAAGATTGGCTATCTCACTTTGGACATCCGTTTGTGGGTGATAGGCCGAAGAGAAATTCAATCTTGTTCCTAGATTTTCAAAGGTCTAGGGCATGTAGAATAGCTAAAAGCTCTTTCTCATTAATGCCCAATACTCGTTCATCAATATTGAGCCTTCGGCTCTCATATGCTATGGCATGCCCTTCTTGAAGCAAAACTGCTCCAAGGCAATCACCACAAGCATCAGATTGGATCTGGAAGCACGAGGACTGGTTGGGAAGTAAGCTTCTCTTTGAGCTTTTCAAAAGCATTTTGCTCCTTAGCAGTCCATACAAACTTAATGTTCTTCTTAGTTAAGTCATGTAGTGGTCTTGCTACTTGAGAGAATTTTGCTATGAAGCGTCTACAGTATGCGCACATACCAACAAAGCTTCTTAGCTCATGTAGATTTCTTGGGTTAGGCCATGCTTTTATTACCTCTAACTTTGATGGATCCATTCGGATACCATCTTTAGAGATAATATGACCTAGGTATTGAATCTCTTGAAGGAAGAATTCGCTTTTCTTTTGGTTGAGAAAAAGCTTGTTCTCCCTCAATGCTTGAAAAATCACTTGGAGATGTTGCTTATGTTCCTCCAAAGACTTGGAGTAGATGATGATATCATCAAAGAACACTCCAGTGAATTTGCGGTATGGTCTAAAAATTTTCTCCATCAAATGATTGAAGGTAGCTGGTGCATTAGTCAAGCCAAAAGGCATGACTAGATATTCATAAAGACCAAACGTTGTGCGAAATGCGGTCTTTAAGATATCTTCATCCACTATCCTTATTTGATGATAGCCACTCTTAAGGTCAATCCTACTGAAGTAGGTAGAGTCTTGTAGCTTATCAAACAGATCTTCTACCCGAGGTACGGGAAATTTGTTTTTGATAGTGATATGGTTTAGTGCTCGATAGTCCACACATATAGGTATGTACCATCTTTCTTTTGCACGAAAAGGACTGGAGAACAAAAGGGAGAGGAACTAGGCCTCACCATCCCTTTGTCTACCAGCTCTTGTACTTGCCTCATGATCTCCTCTTGTTGAGCTTGTGAGACTCGATAAGGAGGCTTGTTAGGTGGTGAGCTTCCAGGAAGGAGCTCAATGCGATGGTCATCATCCCCTCGTGTTGGAGGTAAGTCCATAGGGATATCATCGATGAACACATCTTGGAATCCTTTTAGAAAATTAGACAAGTCTAACTCTTTTTGATTCCTACCATTTACATTTGATGAAACATTAGTATCTTTTAGAGACTCTTTGACAAAAATCATGTACGCAGAAACTGAGCTCTTCATTGACTTATCAAAAGAAAGAGGATTTACAAGTGGAATAGTGCGACCACGCTCACTAGCATCTATATACATGTTCTTTCCCCTGTAAGTGAAGTAGATTCTCCCTTTCAGGGAACTTCATGTTGGCAGCCATGCGATCAAACCATGGCGCCCCTAGGATAGCATCTTCATGTTGGAGAGGAGAGATGAAGAAGTCTTCTTTGTCGACGTAGCTGTGGACATGAAGCCTCAACTTCCCAATCAAGGGAGTAACGGAGGCTTGTTGTCCCTTGAAAGCTGCATCAACCACTACTATATCTCCCATCTCAAAAGATTGAATGCCCAACTTGGTGGCCAACTCCGTTGATATGAAGTTGAGAGTAGAGCCAGGGTCAAACAAGATGAAGGCATCATGCTCTCTTACCTTTCCCCAAGCATAGGAAAGTGATGATCCTTTGCAATGAGCATCCTCTTTTGGAGCTTTGATGGTGGAAGCCCTAGGAGTCTCATTGCGAGTATTCTTCTTGGGGCAAGAACGATAGCCATGTCCTTGCTCCCCACACTTGAAACACTTATGGTCCTTGCGAAAAGCTTCAAGCTCTTCAGGAGAGAGTTTTTTTTTTCTTTGTAAACTCCCTTCTCCTTGGATCGATTGTTGTTGTTGTTGGAATTGACTTGGGAAGTATTTTGAACATTGGTTTTCCCCTTTGCATCATTTTTGTCTTTGTTTTCCATGGGCTTGACATTACGTCTAGCCCCTTGATGGAAATTGATGCGTGAAGCAACCATGGTGTGATGGATTACTTCGCTAATAGTACCAGGCCGTTGAGAGTTGATGTATTCGGCCATCTCTTCAGGTAATCCAGCACAGAATTGTTGCCTTTGCTCGGCAAAGTCTATCTTTTGAAAGATAGTAGCCTTGAGATGTAAATCCCAAAACTTGTCTGCATATTTGTGGATAGACTCATGGGAGAGGAGCTTCAAGCTGCGCCATTCGGTAAGCACTTTGTCCTTTGCATCGCTTGCAAGGAATTGCTTCATGATGGAAACTCATAGAGTTTTCCATGTCTTTGGGGCTTCACCATTTCCATGAAGGCTAGCCCACCATTGATGAGCTGATTTTTGGAAGTGCATAGCTACATGGCGTAGCTTGGAGGACTCTGTGAAGCCCTCATCTCCAAAGGACGCATCAAATTGCTGAATGAAGGCCAACACTTTGTCGGTAGCACCGAAGGTGCCATCATAGGTGAGAAAAGAGATACTCTTTCCTCCCTCCTTGAACTTCTTTAGCTTTTGTGACCTTCGCCATGCAGGAAATGATTTGCGATGTCCTCCCCTCTTGTATTCTCTAGGAGAATAGCCATAAATTTCATCAGAAGAGGAGGAAGGTGAAGAAGAAGGAGAAGAGGGTGACCTCTTCCTAGCCCTTTTCTTCCTTTGTTTCCTCTCTTGCCTTTTAGAGTGATGAGGAGAAGGACTATGTGTTGATCTTTTCCTCTTGGGAGGAGTGGGCAATCGTCTAGACCGTCGTCTTCTTGGAGCCACATCTTCAGAGGAACTTAAACTTTCATTTCTTTCTTGCTCTTTGGATTCCTCCTCTCGAATGGGAGAGAGTCTTCTTTTGGGGGTCTCTTCAAGAGGCCTCCTAAGCTCTCTCTCTCTCCTCTTGGAGAGGAAGGGAAATTCCATAAGCACGAAGTTGTAGAGTAACTTCGGCTTGCAAAGCAGGGTTGCCCATAGCTTGCTGCAACCTAGTGACGAGATAATTCACAAACATGGGAGCATCATCATTACCACCTTCATGTGCAAAATCAAAGCTATCAATGTTCATTCTACTCTCTTGATTATTGTCAGCCATGTTAACAAAATTTATGTATGTACTTAGTGTATGCTTTGGCAATTCAAAACCTTAGTTGCCACTCCTCTTAGCTTTTGAAAACCGGCTCTTAAGTATCTACACCCACGGCTCGAAGTGGTTAATTATAGAGAGTAGAGGAGTGGGTCTAACATAGCAGAGTTTCCAAGGGCTAGCTCCTTTCGGACTTCTTATGGCTCAATAATGGTAAACCCATAGGCAAGTCTAAAAAGAATCCATTATTAAGTCCAAATCTCCCGAGGTGTGCACCAACCCCCACATATTGGACTCAACAAAACCGATAATAGATCCCAGTTCCACTTACCCTAATATAATTAACAACATCAACCATTTATAGGCTACTTAAGGACCTCTCTTGTTAATCAAGAAAAGAGAAACCAAATGCTCTGATACCAATGTAATGGAATTGGCCTATTTAATTTGAGAGTAGCGGAAATTAATGAGAGTACTTTTGAGAAATGACTTTGTGAGCATAGCGGGTGAACATAATTGATAATAGCAACATAATCATAGAAATTAGTTAACTTGGCATGAACAATACTTTTGCAAGAGAGAGAATTTAGAGAACATGACAACAGTTGAGGATCGGATTTATGTGGAGTAGGTCCCCCCTCCAATAGGCATTTGTATTATGATTTCTCGCATTAAGAGAGACTTGTTACAATACAATCTTTGTGTTCCTTGTGACTTAGGTGATGCAATGAAGATGGAAAGCTTCATGCATCACAAACATAACATAAAATTGAAGAAAGCTTTAACTATCCCAAGCCTCAGTCCCAAGACCTCAAACACCTTCGAAGGTGGAGAGAGCTACCAAGGAATGAGGGTAGGGAAGAGGAAGAAGAAACATTTCGTAGGAGAAAGAATTAGTTCCTCACTTATCATAACTCTTGTTGCTAGCATATATAATAGCATAGTAATAAAGAAGAAGGAGATGGCAAGCTTAAGCATTGAAGCATGGCTCTTGGTTGGATTTGCACTCCATATCCAAGAGTGTTGGTGTAGGCTCTCAACCTCTACTTGCTTGGAGAAGGAGAGGGATCTCTTGCACTTTGCATAGCACACAATGAGAGTGTTTGTGACTGTGTGTGGGTGCGTATACCCCCTAAGCAAACCCCTAGCTTGCTTGGGTTGACCCCCCCTTGTAGCTCATGCTTGAAGCTCATTGGACCCCTCCAGGCCTAGCCAATCCAAGCAGGAGGCATTACAAGCAACAAGGGTATCCTTGAGACAAGTGTCCCCCTTTCCCCTTTGAGAGAGAGGGCTAGATAAATGCTAAATCAATTAATTAAATCTGCTAAATTATTATTGGACCCCTTGGGTGGCCAACCAATAGGCTTTAGGCACACCATGAGGGCAACTTGAGGAGGAACTTGACAAGTGTCCCTCTTGCTTTCTTTGTACCATGCATGCCTTGTGTGAGTGTGTGGGTGTTCTCTCTCATCCCCCCTCATGTAGGGCTCACCCCCTCCTTGTAGGGATTGAATATTTGACTTTTTGACACCTCAAGCCCCTCATACGTAGGCCCAATTCCCACCACAAGCTTGGCCGTTAAGCACTTTAAGCTTGGGCTAGGTTCTCACCTTAAGTGCAACCCTAGCATCTCAAGCATGTCAAGCATCTCAAGCATCTTAATAATTAAGCACCTCAAGCACCTTAGTCATCAAGCATGACAAGCACCTCGAGCTGGGTCGGGTTCCCGCGCCTCAAGCTCAGCCCTAGCTTACCTAAGGTCAAAGGACTTTTAAACACATTATTGGAGGTCTTCAATGAAGCTAACCCTAAGGTCTTATGCTCCATTTGTTAGCCTTGCTCTTTAATAGACCATCTCTCATTTGGGCCCCTTTACCATTGGCCCCGTGTTGAGATAGATCTATAAGCACATGTCTATATCTTAACACTTGTTCCCATTTATTCTCCCACATTAAGTGATCAATTTAATATGAGAATTCATTTGGGTTGGTTAGATATTAGATATTAGATTTTATGACATCAATGGCCATTTTTTTCCATAGCGGCCCCTATAGGAAAAATCTGGGTATTGTGCAACCTTGAACTGATGAGATGGTTTCAAAAGGCCATGAAACTTTGTAGGGGTAGGGGATGCACCATATTCTCCACCTTTGTAAAGTTTCATGGCCATCAAAAACTGTTTTGTTGATAGTTCACAATTGTGCAATGGCCATTTTTTGCCATAGGGTCACAAAGGGGGCCCTATGGCAAAATGGCCCCATTGCGCAACCATGGATCGACAAGATGGTTTCAATTGGCCATGAAACTTTGTAGGGATTAGTTCACTACAAGAGGTTATGTGCACTTGTGACGCTTTTAACGACGGAAATACATTGGGTTTTTATACTTCTCGGTGTCGCTAAGACCGTCACGATCAACGTCACTATAGGAACGTCGCTATAAGCATCGCTATAACCATTGCTATAATCATTGCCTTATGCATTGCTATATAGCGATGGTTACAGTCCTTCTGTAGCGATGCTTATAGCGATGTAGCAGAACCTTATATAGAGACGCTTATAGGGACGCCCGAGAGTAAAATCTTTTGGGTGGCAGGGCATTCAACCCCCATCAACCATATTGAATGTTTCCAGAATAGAGTAAACCTAAATGAATCCAAGATAAGCCCAGATTCACCTTTGAAAGAAAGTGCAAGGTATAGACCCAAAGTAGTCACCCACAAGACAATATAACCATTAACTCCATCATGCATAGTATTGTTTGTAGAATAAAGATACAAAATTGACAAAAGTAATTGGACGAAAGTGAATTGATGAAAGTAAATCAATGACAATTATACACATCATAGGCAAAATCACTTGATTGTTAAGCTTTGCAAATGTAATAGTTACAACACAATTGTCATTATTGAGAAAATACATGGTTTTCCAATAGTTACAAAAAGACGTATACATGTCATCTCATTATACGTGCTATGACAAAAGGAAACTAATGCTATCTGGCTCGACTAGATTGACGTCGTCTAATCAGACGTCTCATCGCGTCTAAGGGGCGTATCTGTCGAATTTTGCAAAAAAAAAAACAATAAGACTTTCTGTAAGTATAAACATATAGTTACAAAACAATCTATTTTCTTAGTTTATCATTAAAATACGACAAATGTAAAAGACTAAAGTGAAATACTAACCATGCCGCCGCGAGAACTCGGAAATGTCCATCAAGGTGTTTAAGCCCTTTCTGCCTGCGTACTTGCGCTCGTATGGTGTGGGGTCACGTCCTGTCATCGACCACTATTCAAAACATACAAAGAATCCATTATGTTAGAGTTTAAAAGTACAAATAGATGTAACTACCAAACCTGAAGAGCAATGCAAAAAAACTTACAAAATCGGCCTCAAATGATGCCCACCCGCTGCTCCCCAAGTGGTGCGAGCTCCTTGCCTCTACTCGCGCTTTGGCTGCCTCCCTTTGTTGCTTCCACTTGTCAGGATTCTCACGCGCTGCTCGCTTCGCATCCTTCCAATCTTCTTTGGCCAGCCAATCTGGTCTGTTGCACCCATGCTTTATTACTTTTTGTACTTCAGAACGCTTGTGCTTGCAGTATTCGTGAAACCTTCATCTGGTCTTCATTGAAGCACTCATCTCGACTTGAGATGAAAAACTCGTCATGCAGCATGCTGAGCATGCTGATGACTCTGTCTTTTTATCATTTGGCACTTCACTCCAGGTGTTTAGTATGTAGTGTCTTAACACCTAAGAGTAAAGACCACGCATGCATGATATCACCTTCTTGCCTTTGTCATCCAAGATGATGCCGTCGCTGATGTCGACCGAGTACGACAAGCCCTCTCGCCTGTGACGCGTGAACTTGGGTGTCTTGACAAGGGTCTCTAGCGACTTCTCAATAGGGGTACGGACGTCAGGTGTCTCCACTGGAGTCTGGGCCCCGAAGCGAGGAGTGTCGACTGGGGTGACTCTCGCAGGAGTAGCTAGTGGTGTGTAGTCAGGAACAGCCGATAGCCACGCAAAACCTGGCGTAAATGGAAATGTCATGGCTGATGTGGGGGCGGGCAAAGAAGGGGAACGTAAGGAGCCCCATCAAACACGAGGCGGTGTCGAGGCATCAGCGGGTAGCATCCCCACAGAAACTGCTATCGCCACCATTAGAGCGTCGGTGTCTAGATGAGTGTGAAGATAGTCTCGTCAACACCGAAGCTTCGGAGTGTGCTGAATGCTCTGAAACAGAGGGAGACATTGAAGGAGTGGAACGATGTGATGGTGCTCTAGAGCGATGATGCTCCTCGTACCACCTCCTCTGCTAGGGTGACAAAGAAGAAAGAAACTCATGATTATCCATACCTGCATTAAACACACGAACATTTAATCTTAACATTGAATGGAGAAGAAAACATGGACAAGTTATAATCTATACTATAGATAATAGGAAGAGGGATTCCTGTGTAGAGAGAGAGAAAGAGAGAGAGAGAGAGAGAGAGAGAGAGAGAGAGAGAGAGAGAGAGAGAGAGAGAGAGAGAGAGAGAGAGAGAGAGAGGACTCATAAAGGGGAGGGATTCTTGTGTAGAGAGATTCCTATGAAGTTCTTGTGAATTTGTCTCCCGTGTGCATTCTATGTATCTTGTAAAAGCATTGTGCTCTGAGTATGATGGAGACTGAGGCTGCAATCACGAAGGAGGTGATCCATCTCTGCTCATAGATGCTGCTCGTCCTTCCACTAGATCTAGTTGATTGGGTGAAAGAAACTCTAATAAGCACTACTCTGGCCCCTCGGAGCGCAGTGCTGCGTCGGCATATCAGACTTTCATGACACACCAAGGAGTGTCCCTACTTGTGAGAACATACCTGGAGCATACCTGGAGTGGACGCCATGAAGATTAAACACAATTTACATTTCTCAAGTATAGCATATAGACAAGAATGGACAAAAATCCACGTGAATACAATATATACTATAAAACAGAGCAAAATTGTTCAAATACAATGTTTGTGGCTTTAAGAGGTCTCTCTCTCATCCTCGCATAGCTCAACATAACTCCCTATATCTATATAGAGCTCTCTGTTTAGGCAGATGTCCTCCGTTTCATTTTGTAGATTCTCTGCATGCATCTCATAGAGAGTAGCAGCTTGATGCTCATTTGGCAGCACCTCAATGACTTCTGCCTGAGCATCTTCTCTGATCTCCTCCATTGATGCCGCTGTGATTGGCACATGGTAGACCTCATACGTCCATGCACTATGAGGGGCTACCTCTATGACGTACCACCATTTTGATGCAGACTTTGTAGGATGAAATATCACCTATCAGAGCCACATAACTTACGTGAGAGATTCCAAGCACATAACTTCTAAAATTGGATTGTAACTATTTATAGACTTACTTGTTCACAATGGTCGGGTAGTACAAAAGTGTCTTTTAGGCCGGTCCATTTTTTAGTTGAATCCACCTCAAGGAAACCAGACTCTCCTCTGTGCATAGTAGCATTGCCACCCTCCATGTTTATCTTGAACCATTACGTCAAACAAGTCGACAAAAAATCCTCTATAATCGATCCTCAAAATCTCTTGTAGGGTGCTGAAGTAAGTGAGTTTCGCCACCATAGGATCTGCATCAGAGGACCGTCGTCAACTAGACTGTTCAAATTTTACCACGATTCCACAATCTTGAGTAAAACGCTTTTTGTCGATCCGTTCCACCCTAAACTGTCGACCTTTACACCATGCTGCTGTGTATGACTTATACTACAACCAACAAGGATTATGAGTGTCCGTTCAAACATCTAGAAAGTCGCTAGTCGTACATTGTAAACTTACCTTGGTCGCGGAACCCTGAGAGTACTCCCACTCCTCCTCAATAACTTCTTCACCGCACTGTTGTGCGCTTTTCAATTGGTTGTGCAACCATCTTAAGCTCATGAATGTTGGTAGGCTCTCCAGACCCGCAAGATAATGCATCGGTGGTCGTCTTCCTTGTCTCCACTTGATTTGTGCCCTTTGTCGTTCTTGCTTTGCATCCTTGTATTGTAAAATCTACTTTTGCATCACCACTGGATTGTGAAGCATGCAAAATCGATTGATTTTAGCCTCTAGAGCTTCTGTCATCTTCTTCTCAACACCGAGATTGCACATGACAATCCCAGATATGCGCTCATCATCTATGGTTCTCCATAGCGTGTCCCGGGATTTATCAAATCCGTCTAGCCACTCTCCAATGTAAACTAGGGACTCTGATACTAGCCAACCTTCTGCCATGCTACCCTCCGGACGTGCCTTCTGACGCACATATCCCTTGAGCGTTTTCATGAAACGTTCTAAAAAGAATCCATCTAGAATGTATTGTGCCAGCTATTCCACCTCATCAACTATGTGAACAAGAAGATGCAGCTGAATGGTTAGCATTATAGTAGAAAAGTGTTTCTCAAACATGCACACAACCTCCACAACGTTTAGTTTGGCGAATGGTATGGACTCTACATTGATCTCCTTTTGTGAGATCCATTGTACCAACTTCGCAAGTTTGTAGATTGTGTTACGGACGTCAGGAGACAAACATCCCTCAATGGACACCTGTAAAATAAACTGCAAAACATGTCTAGCAATGATGCTAAAGTCCACACAGAAATTTGTTATACAATTCCCACTATGATATATTCCACTTTAAACATACCTGACACATTTTATGCTAGTCGTGTGACTTCAAAGCGGTAAGCTTCCCTTCTTTAGTGAAACATGTTCATAGCGAGTGCATTACGCCAGTGGGGGAGCGCACATATTGAATGGTCTCTTTTACTTTGCGTTCTTGGTCTCCTTTCAAAATCCATGGCGCTGAGTGGCATAAAATGGTAACCATCTTTTTGCAACATTTGTCAGCCTACTCAATGTCCTCTTCCTCATATGTGTATATATTTTTCTACGCTATTAAGTTATCTAGAGTAAATTTCCCCTCTTCGTTTAACCTTTGTGGCGACACATACATTATACTCTTCCCAAAAATGTCACCTTAGTCATATATTTATATATTACCACCCTTTTCTTTTTTGCTTTGTAAATAGAATAAGCATACAATAACCAACTATATACCCCCAAACTTTCTTACCTCTTGTGAATTAGTAGTAGAAAAATAATATATCCATCTTCCACCCCATATAGATAAATTCCCATGGAAATCAACTCTCCACTTGTCTTTACCAAAGATTATGGTCCCTCTCTACAAGTCTTCTATGCCCCCTACATAGGTGGCCCAATATCTCTTAAGAATATACATATAGTTTCTCTCCTTTAAAAAATATTCCAATTGTATATTCTTTTCACAAGCAAATAATATTGGGCCCTCCTCTATTTGTTTAAGCCTCATAGCCTTTTGAAAAAGCATGATTCCCCTTGGATGCATACAAGCAAAGGGCCCATACAAGAAGACTTGGAAGCAAAAGGTTCCCTAGCCTAGTGTGGACCTTCCAAACTGAATTCCTTGGTGCATGGGCGTGAAGAATAGTCCAAATTCATATCAAACATGCTGAGAAGGTCAATTTTGCCTTTTGAAGCATGTCATTCCGAGCTACAGGTAAAAAGTTATGGTCAAAATAGTGTAAATCTGTCAGATTCGCAACAAAAGGGAACTGTAAATCAAGTAAATCAAGAGGGTGAGATCTTATTTTTCCCCTACTCATCTTCTAGAAGAGCAATGAGTGTTCAAAGTCACTTGCAAGTGATGGGACCAACCTAAAGATGCTTTCTAAATGCCAAGACAGACAAGTTGAGATACCCCGCAGGAGCCACCCGTAGGGCCTCATGGTGGGGCCCACCTACATTATGCACCCCTTTGGAGCCTTCACGGTCTAAAATGATATTTTTTGTGAATAAATAGTCCCTTTTATGTCCAATATTCAATGAGTGGTCAAAGGACACTTAATTAGGTCTAATCACTTACTCTAATTAAGTGTAGCATAATCCCACTCCTACACAACTATAAATAGCCCCCCTTGGAGAGACTCAAGGACACACACCTATATTTTCAACTTCATGTTGTTTCTTGATCAATAGTAGAGAAAACCCCAACTCTCCCTCTTTCACATCCTCCCTCCTAACCCTCCTCTTTGGAGGAAGTGCAACTCTATTCTCCACTCTTTCCATTCTACAATCTCTTACTCCATCAACCCAATAAATCATTTGTAGCACCTCAATAGCTTGTAAATACATCATGATCTCTCTCATGGTTATGTTAATGATCATGAAATCATCTTCAAGACTTTCAAGTGTCGCAATTTGTGATGGTTAGCCAGCGTCTGTCCTCCCCTTAAAAGGTGTGCGAGAAATCAAGTAAGTGTTCTATTCTCAATTTACCATTGGTTTGTTTCTCCACACTTATTCAATTGGTCTAAAGAAATTTCTCACTCCAACTCTCTTTTGCTTCATTACATATGCATGTGGCTACCTCTCATGGTGATTTTATTTGTGTCACGGCATTGCATAGATGGAGATGAGCTCTCTATGCAAAGTGTGTTAGTTTGATGTAAGTGATTCTCTTGTGTGTTTGAGAGGCAAGTCTTGTGCGCATGATTTTTTGATGAGTGCTTGAGAGAGGAAGAGTTTGGATGTATTATGGGTATTCTTATGGGGAGAAGGTGAATGCTATTCCACAAATTGCATATTTCATTTTGATGCACGGCATTGGGTTGCATAATCGTTGATGGTGTTCAAGTGTCCAAAGTGTATATAGAGTAAGGGAGTTTTCAAAGTGTGTTGCTTGAGTGGGTGAGTGCAAGTGTTATTTTGATTGGTTTCCTTCTCCACTCCCAAAAGAAGGTGGTGCCCCAAGTAGTGTGCGTACCTCTTTACGAACATTTTGTGAGGGTAGGCCCATTGGTTTGGGTTTAGAGGCCCCATTTCAAAAAGCTCGCCCTCAGCGCTTTAGGGAGTTTTATCGATCCATCGGGTGCTGTCTGCAACCAATATTACTCCATACGATCCACATTTCTCAGGTCAATCCTGGCTCCCAAAGTATCTTTCTTGTGGCCACATGGTCCCACAACAGATTACCCACATTCTTGAATATGTGCATTGGATTGAGCAAGTGATTGATCATGAGTTTGGGCCAATATGATAACTCGTACCATAGAGAGAGTCTCCATCCCTGGCGGCAAACCGTCATCACACATCTCCTTCTGCTCTAACCATGCTTGTGCAGACATCCTTGGTGGCTCTCTTCCCAGAAAGCCGTCGCGTAACTCGTGATTCTTTGGAAGATACGCTTGATGACCTTCGTAGATTTTCTTCTTCAATGAGGGCATCCAACGTGCATTAAGTCTAGGTCCTCATGTGACACATGCTCTGTATCCGCTTGTTTGAAGCCCTGCATGTATATACATGACAATAGATAAGCTTGAGAGAAACCAAGATTTATAGTGTTTGAGTTTAAATCACCTGAGCATTCTGTTAGTCTGGGATAGTCATGCATGGCCCACATTATAATGCCTCTGATCAAAGCATTCCGTCGACCTGTGTGTCGGCTCATATCTACCACTTCTATGCCAATCCACAATTGTTGTAGCTCTTCCAATAGTGGACAAAGATATACATCCATATTCTTCACTTTATGCCGCCTCGGGGAACAGGTGCCCCTTCTTGGTAGTCAACCATGGGGGAATGTTGTAGTTGAAGATGACAACGGGCCATACACTATAATATGTTGATCTCTAACCAAATGGATTTACGCCATCCATAGCCAGGCCTATGCACAAATTTCGAGCTTCCCTGGCAAAATCTGGCCATGTATCGTCGCGCAATCTACAGGATTCCGTAGCACACCATCCAAAGATCTATTCTCCTTGTGCCACGATGCTAGGGCAGCCATGGACTTACATTCAAAGAAATGCTTGATGCGAGGAAGCAGAGGAAAATGTCGCAAAGCCTTTTGTGGATTTTTTTGTCCATCGAGATCTAATCGATATCTCTCGAAATCACATTTCGAACACTTCTCCATGTCTATGTATTTCCCTCTGAAAAGAACGCAGTCGTTAGGACAAGTGTGAATTGAATTGTAATCCATCCCCAAGTTTCACAAGATCTTTCTTGCTTCCTCTCTGGAATCTGGCATCACATTATCAGCTGATAGTATGTGCTCTTTGAGCAATCTACACAGCAAAAAAAAATGCGGTACACTTGTGTAAGTAATCTATCAGATCATTATATATATAGAGTTTTTTATTGAAGTAAATACATTGTAATAGATCACCTGAAAAGTGCTGTGACGCTAGTGTCACTCCATCCAAACTTTTCCATCATGTTGAAAAGAACCACGAGCGCCTTCAATCTAGACCAACATGCTCCATCATACAATGGCGTATTGGCTTCACTTTTCATATCATCATAGATAAGCCTTTCTGAATCCATGATCGCGCGTCTCGATCATTTCATCGGTCTCGGGCTCAAACATTGCCTTGTTGGGAATGTGGTCTGCATGATCATCCTCCGAGCTGTAAGAGGCTACATCTTGTGGCCTCATGTAAGCTACTTGACCAAAGCGCCTGCGAACACATCTATTGGGTTGCAAGATTGCTGTCTGTTGGCCAGTGTCAGAGTCCGACGAGTTATAATTGGCAAAAACTCAATCTATAATAGATGGATCAAACTCACCAAAATTGCGAACGTGCTGCAAAGAAATGTGTCTTGTCTATCGCACAACATGCTTGCATTGATTACAAGGACATAAGATCCTTGTTGAGAGATAGGTGTTTCAGTTGGACGGCCCCACATCCTTGTCACTAGTCATAATGAATGTAAAAACCTTATAATTGGACATAAATTTTATCTTCTATTGGCATCCTCCATATTCTCTCTCTCTCTCTCTCTCTCTCTCTCTCTCTCTTTATTCACACTGTAAACTACCTCACACTCTAGTCATGTCCGATCCTCGCACACCTCGGTCTAGAGGTGCACGGAGATCAGAGCCATCGGGTTATAATCTCGTCTTTATTGGTCAATGCCTATATTTGTGGGTACGAGAAATCTACACACCCACGTCTATATGATAGTGCATGTAATAGAAAAAACCCCTTTGCCTCTTCTCTAGCTGTAGCAATACAACATCTTAACATCTCTTCGCAACAGATCCTTGTTCGAGGGATTACTTAGCACATTACATGTTGGCCTCCGATCTGAGTATCATGCCGTTGAAAGCTTTCCAACTTAAGGTCGTATCCGTAGAGAGGAAGAGAGGGATCACCGTTTGCATAACTCTAATTTTTTTCCGTAATCCCGAAGGTAGACTTTAATATAAAAACTAAATCCAAAATCTAATCTTAAATCTAACCTAATTGAACATATGGTCATTTTGAGCTAATTGAACATGGTTAGTGGGTGAGTTAATAGGTGTCAGATTTTGATGGAAATATACATATTGTTGTGTACCTAGTGCTTGCTCTTTGGCCAAAGCTTTCATTGACATGCCCTAAAATCTAACCTAAATCTAATCTAATATTAAATCTAACATAAATCTAGATCTAATCTAATCTTAAACTCAATATAAACCTAAATCTAATCTAATCTTAAATCTAATGTAAACCTAAATGTAATCTAACTTAAATGTAAATCTAATCTAATCTTAAACTCAACATAAACCTAAATCTAATCCAATCTTAAATCCTAAACCTAAATGTAATCTAACTTATTTCTAACCTAGCTAATCTTAAATCTTGCCCTAATTTTAAAGCTAACGTAAATCTAAATCTAACCTTATCTTTAACTCAATATAAACCTAAATCTAACCTAAGCCTAAATTTAATCTAACCTAATCTTAAGTTTAATCTAATTTTATATTTAGCATAAATTTTATTTATAAATTAAATGTAATTTAACTCAATCTTAGATCTTAATTTAGCCTAATTTTAAATCTAACCTAACCCTTAATCTTAATATAACATTTCATTTCATATTTTCTCTACTTTATCTCTCTCTCTCTCTCTCTCTCTCTCTCTCTCTCTCTCTCTCTCTCTGTTTTCTCCCCTTACCTCTCTCTTTTTGTCTTCTCCCCCCCTCTCTCTCTTTCGTTTTTTTTTTCTCTCTCTCTCTCTCTCTTTCTCTTTCTCTTTGTTTTCTCCTCTCTCTTTCTCTCTCTCTCTCTCTCTCTCTCTCTCTCTTTTCCTCTCTCAATGTGTGTATATGCATTCTATGTTTATGCATGTGTGTGTGTATGTGTTTTTTGTTTATGCATGTGTGTACTCTCTCTCTCTCTCTCTCTTTCAAAGACTGTGTGTGTGTGAGTGAGAGAGAGAGAGAGAGAGAGGGAGAGAGAGAGAGAGAGAGAGAAAGAGGGGAAGGGAACACGAGAGAGAGGAGAGGGAAGGAGCATACCTGGCTCTCCTTCCTCTCCTCGTGTGTGTGTGTGTGTGGAAGAGAGAGAGAGAGAGAGAGAGAGAGAGAGAGAGAGATAGATAGATAGATAGATAGATTTTATTATCGTCCTCGGAGGTCAAATATGACCTATGGGACCAAAGTTACATGTGATGTAGTATGTGTATGGCTGATGAGTGACTCTCGATGCTCCAAAATTGTAGTGATGAGAGTCGCAATGGAGAGCCCACACTTTGGCTGGGAGAGGAAAGTGTGTAGGTCTAAGTTATGGCTGAAAATGTGAGAGAAGCAAGTTCGGATGTGATCAAAAGCTGAGAACTCTAGTAGTGTGTGGTACTCAGACTCTCGAACTTGCAGTGAGCATAATGTGCACAATCGATTTGACTCTTCTCCATTGCTCCAACGCCCTATCTCGCATCGAAGGAAATGGGAGCTAAGCCGAATTGCTGCGATAGTGCGTATCGCGGACAAGGGAATAGGCTCAAGCATGTAAGTGTGAGTACGGTTTCCTCTCTCAGCGAAGAACATGGTTTTGTAGTTGGGGGCAATATAGGTGGTGTAATGTATGAAGCGTGACCCACCGGATTTCTCCCAAGCCGTAATACATTGGTGTTGTAGAAAAGCTTCATTCACTTGAGAGTCAATTGAAGCATCATGTAGCAAGTGTAATGCATCCCATCTCCCAAACCACTTCTTTATGTCTTGCATCCATCCCGTGCTCAAGATCTTGCTTTTATGCGTCTTTTGAACTTTTTTGCTTGCTTCCCATGCAATTGTAGGAAGTCGCTGTGAGGGGTTTTGACGCATCTTTATCATGTACTCCACAACCCTTTCCATGCCCATAACCTCAATTGGAAGAGATCTCGACTCAAGAAGTAGGAGCATATATGGTGTTTGTGTCTTAACTTGGAGAAAGTTTGTAAGAAAACGCTTTTGGCCATTCTCAAACTCTTTCCAAGTAGACTTTGAGATGCTCCCGCCCCACACTTCAACTCCATAAAGAAGAACCGGTGTCACCAATGCATCAAAAAGATACTTCTTGAGAACCCAACACTTGATGTTTCCCGCATTACACATGTTCTCAAATGCATAATATGCTCTCTTTCCTGCTTCCAAACGACGCATAGCACATTCATGCCACTTGTGATTGGATGGAACCTCAAGGCCAAGGTACTTAAAGCTCTCAACAACTTCAAGTGTCTCGTTGTTGTACACAATGCATGGCTTCTCCTTATGGTTGGTTTTCACAAGCATAACCTTTGTTTTGGATTCATTTACAATCAGCCCACTATGCAAGCAAAAGTTCTCAAGGACAACCATAAGCTTTTGTGCATCTTCTAAAGTGTGTGCTAGAAGCACTACATCATCCGCATACAACAAAAGCATGATTACCGCATTGCAAATAGTGACCTCTTCAATGCCTTCTTCTTGCATAAAGTCAAGTACCATTTGTTCCAATTGATCGATGCATAGACCAAAGAGAGTTGGTGACAATGGACATCCTTGTTTAACCCCAATAGTGCTTACAAAAATTTCTGAAATTTCTCTTCCCATGCGCAATTGACAAATCACCTTCTCATAGATTCGAGAAACCGCAAGCATAAAATCACTTGGCACTTGGAGTTCTTCCATCCTTCTCCACAAATTGTTACATGGAATCATCTCAAAGGCTTTCTTGAAGTCCACAAAACAACAATACAATCGCTTGCCTTTCAACCGAGTTTCCTCCACGAGAACACGAAGAGTGACAAGATGATCAATGGTGCTATGGCATCGACGAAAACCCGCTTGTCCCTTTGCACGCTTGTCATTCTCTTCAGCTCAATCACTCAATTTCATCTCCATTATGCACCCAAACAACTTTGCCATAAGAGACCCAATCATTATAGTCAGGTAGTTGCTTACATTCTTTACATCCCCTCCTTTATGCAAAGGCTTAACCCAATTAGTACTCCAATCATAAGGCATACCATGTTGAAGTGCAAGGTTGAACATATCACACATCCACTCATGGGTAAAATCTCCCGTCCATTTGATCATCTCCGGCTTGATACCTTGAAGATCTCCCGCTTTGCGAGTGGCCAACTTTTCAAGCCCACCGCATACATCCTCAATAGTAAAAAAAGACGGCATACATGGGAGTGAACCATAAAATGGCATTTTTTCAGTATTTTCTTGCTCATATAATTGCCTACAATGTGTGTACATATCCACTAGACTCAAGTTACCAAAATTCTCAACCCGCTTGCCTCTCAAGTTTCTCCAAAATCTTCCACATGCATGTGCCTTTTCTTGGACTTGAAATTCTTGTTGCTTTACTTCCCATCTTCTTCTCTTCTTTTGAATCAATGCCTTGTATATATGCAAATGACTTTGATAGTTGTCTTTGTCCATAGTTGCATCAAGCTTTATCAAGGACTTTCGAGCATCTTGACATTCTTTATCAAAACACCTTTTGCGTGATCTATCTTTGTTGATACCATGGAGATGCTTTATGGCAAAGCATTCTTCCGCACAAGAACAAATAGCTTTCTTGAAAGCTTCCCATTTTGTTTCCAATGGTGCATCACATTGAAGCTTTGTCATCCATAATTTTTGCTCAACCATTTCAATGTACATTGGTGCCCGTTTGAAATCCATACATAGTGATAACTTCTCTTTCCTTTGGCTGAGATTATCATGCTTAGTTGCTTCTCCACATGAATGGTCAATACATAAGGTGCGATGGTCGGATTCCGGGGTCCATTGACCAAACATAAAGCTCTTTATGCGATACATGATGTCTTCAGAGAGTAGCATATAGTCAATCACACTATCCCCATTATGTCTCCTACATGTAAATCCATTGGTTCCGCTCCACAAAGATACACCATTGGCAATGAGCATACCCGTGCTATTACACATGTGTAAAAGTAACTTTCCATAGTGATCCGGCTCTTTCTCATCCATTGAAGTACGATCATACAAGTGAACTTCCTCCAACTCCTTTGAAATGTATGGCATATCAAATTGTTGAGTATCATGTTGTAATGTTTTTGTGCGAGCGTTCATATCCCCAAATACAATAACATCACCTTCACCTTTGAAATAAGCAATGTCCTCTTCCAAATCAGAAAATGGTTGATCTCTATCCATGCAAGCATAAAAGGGAGAATCATGATGAGGAATGTAGCAACCGGCTACAAAAATGGATGCTCTTTTTGGTGTCATAATTTTCAGCCATACATAACGTTTGTACTTGTCATCTTTCACAATTGATACAAAATCTTCCAATCCTTTCTTAACCATACATGCTAACCCTCCTTGTCCTCTTCGTTGCTTGAGATTCTTTGACCACATCAATGAATGTACATTGTAATCCTCCAAGCCGTTAATCCTTTGTGTATCATGCTCCCAAGTTTCAACAAGAAGTACAACATCGGCTTTGCTTGTTAGTTCATCAATGCCAACCCCCGCATTCCATGGGTATCCATTACAATTCCAAAAGCATATTTTCAATTGTAACTCGGTCTCATAGGTCACGCATCCCTATTTGCTTGAGAGACTTGCCTCCTCCTTGGGCACATTTTCTTCATGAGAGATCTCCTTGTTTTTATTATTCTTTTCCTCATATGCCTTGCGACGCATATTTTGTTGCTTAATAGTGCGATCTTCACATACAAAACATTTTGTATCTCTCAAACAGATCCAACTATTATCAAGGATAATCTTTCGCTTGGTCTCATCCGGCATGGTGCATACAATTGGCCGTTCTCCCGAGCGAGGAGCTCCTTGCTTCCCCACTCTATGTGCTCCATAGACCATAACTCCGGACATGCCAAAGTGGGTTTTGAAGAAATCTTCAATAACAATGGCAAGAGAAGGAGGTGTCTCTAAATTTTCTTCGGGAATTCCACGAATAACAATGTTCTTGGAGCGTCTCTCCCGTTCCTTCAACTCCTCCACATCCACATTCTCAACATTCTTTGTTTGAACCATAGCTTGCATGAGTGAGGAATTAGAAACCACATTGCTACCACATACATCAGCCCAAGACTTGTTTGTGCATACATTTTTCATGTCACATACATCCCGGCTCATAGTGTCAAATTTCTCCTCTTTCAATACATGGTCATGCTCTACTTTGCTCATCCGCTCCTTCAAAGCATTCAAGTCCACAAGAGAGCGTTTACATTCCTTGACTTCCTCTTCAAGTTGCATCAAACGTGTTGTTTGCATCTCAAGTGTCCTCTTGAGATTCTCATTCTCAACCACAAGTACCCTTAGTGTGCCATTCTCCATTGCAAGTGCTCGTAAGTCTTCGCCTTGTTTGTTTACGGTCTCTTGCAATGATACCAAGTACGCCATGATCATGGTTTTCGATGTCGTTGGTTGGGTGGTTGTGTTGCTATCTCCACACTTAGGAGATTTTGGATCATTTTCCACAATGGTTGTGGACCTTGTTGAAGAAGAAGAACCCTTGCGAGTGCCGGAAGACATTGTATGTAAAATAGGAGATGAGAATTAATTTTGTTGAACCTGTTCACTTCGAAAATGCTGCTACAGAAACTCCTTCCATAACTCTAAAAATTTCTGTCTTTACATCAATGCGTAGAGGACATTGTGCTCTTCGATTGAGGCTATAGATCACCCAAATCGGAGTTCGGATGAAGAAGTTATGATCAAAAGAGTGGACTGCTGTCTACTAGGTCAAAAAACGGCTGCACTGAGAGAGACTGAGAGAGAGAGAGAGAGAGAGAGAGAGAGAGAGAGAGAGAGAGAGAGAGAGAGAGAGAGCGGGTTTTCCTCTTTCGCTTGAGCACCGAAACTCAGATCTGAGATCTGAGTTTTGGACGCTCTTGGTTTATTTTTTACCCTTGTTGCAGCGTCACTATGGGCGTCGCTATGCAACAAAGAAAATAGCGACACCCATAGCGACACCGTGAATTTTCACTTTTGAGCGTTGCACTGCAAGCGTCGCTAATGTGAAGTACCTCTTATAGTAGTTATGCACCATATTTCATGCCCCTAAAAAGTTTCATGACCATAAAAATTGTCTCATTGGTCCATGGTTGTGCAATGGCCATTTTTCACCATAGTGTCACCAAGGATGTCCTATAGGCAAAATATGACAATGGTCATTTTTTGTCATAGCGTCACAAAGGATGTCCTATAGGCAAAATATGACAATGGTCATTTTTTGCCATAGAGTCACGAAGGGGGGCCTATAGGCAAAATATGACAATTGCACAACCATGGACCAACGAGATGTTTTCGAAAGGCCATGAAACTTTACAACGGTAGAGTACACAGTATATCCCTAGCCCTTGCAAACTTTACATGGGTAGGGTACAAATCATATCCCTTTTCACGGCCTTCTGAAATTGTCTCATCGGTTACACAATGGCCTTGTTGGTCATAGGGTCACAAAGGGGGCTCTATAGGCAAAATCTAGCCATTGCGTAACCGATGAGATGGTTTCAAAAGGCCATGAAACTTTGTAGAGATAGGTCTAAGACCAAAGGGGATTGGACCCATGCAATTCTCCACCCAACTATATATAGGCTCCTACATGTCCAAACATATCACCCTTTGTCCACATGTCTGTCCTCACCCTTGGCCGGCCTGCCCTTACCCTAGGCATGACATTACTCCCCCTTTGGAGAAGGTTTTCGTCCTCGAAAACAAAAGTGGTGATATCTTTATAAGAACACTAATGCCTTCATGGATCCAATTGTCTATTTGGCCAGAATATGGCTTAACAAGAGGCTCAATGAAATCAAGAAGAGCATCTTGATTTTTCACATTATTGTCCCTTTGCAACCGTCTTGTGCAACCGGCCAACCCAGTGTATAGACTCTATTTAGAACTCTCGTGAGTCATGATATTCTAGCCACTCAAAAACTTGCTGCCTTGGATTATCTAATGAACTTAATACCTTGTGAAATTGATCATCTGTATTGTTACTCCTTTCTCATGGTAATGGGTCATAGGGAATAACACTCTTGCTCTTTTTATCTTGGTCATTACGCTATTGTTGATAACAAAAGCCAACTTTCCCACTTTCTATAATCTTTGTTGGTTCCACCAAACCTGCTATTGGCCAATCTAAATGAGGGGGTTTACCTTGAAAAAAATTCAACCTGAACACATTAACAGGATTCTCAATCCTGGTACCAAAAACATCAGCTACAGTAAATGTGTCCTGGCCCAAATCTTGCACAATTTGATATGGACCTTTATATCTCAAAGTTAGTTTACCTAGATGTGGCCCTAGCTTGAAATTGTATAGCATTACCCAATCTCCAACCTGGAAGACCTTAAACTTAACATTCATACTGACCCAAGATTTTCTCCTTCTATGAATCATCTCCGTGATGTAGGAACTGACCAACTTGTTCTTTGCTAGTTGCATCAGATATTTTCTCATGTATTTGACTGACAATTTAGGACTCATTTTTTTGCACTCACTTTGAGGCTTGGCACCACAAATTCCATGTGACCTACAACTTCAAGGTCATACACTAATTTGAATATAGTCACACATATTGTTACCTTGAAAGCTGTTCTAAAAGACCACAATGCAGAATCCAACTTTTGATCCCAATCCTTATGAGTTTCCCGAACAATTTTCTTTAAAATTCTAACCAAAGTCTCATTTGTACTCTCATCTTGTCCATTAGCCGAGGATGATAAGCTGTAGATTTCTTAGCATGATCATTGGAGTTTTTATCATTAAAAAAATCAAGTCATTAAGGAAATGGCTTCCTCTATCACATACCAATTCCACAGGGCAACCAAACCTGGTCATGATATTATGATCATTGCTCTTTACTTACTTGCAATCATTGCTCTCTCTCTCTCTCTCTCTCTCTCTCTCTCTCTCTCTCTCTCTCTCTCTTTCCCTTCCTCTCTCTATCTCTCTCTTTTTATCTCCCTCTCTACCTCCTCTCTTTCTTTCCCTCTTACCCTATTCTCTCTTTCCCCCCCCCCTCCCCCCCTCTCTCTCTCTCTTTCTATCTTTTTCTCCCTCTCTATCTCTCTTTATTCTCTCTCTCTCTCTCTCCCCCCCTTTCTCTATTTCTCTCTATCTGCCTCTCTCTTTCTCTATTCTCTCTCCCTCTATTTCTCTCTCTTTCTCTCCCTCTATTTCTATTCTTTCTCTCTATCTCTCCCTATCTTACTCTCTTCTCTCTCTCTCTCTCTCTCTCTCTCTCTCTCTCTCTCTCTCTCTCTCTCTCTCTCTCTCCCCCTCTCTCTCTCTATCTCTCTCCCAGTCTCTTTCTCTATTCTCTCTCTCTCCATCTGTTTCTCTCTATTCTCTCTCCTTATATTTTTCTATTCCTCTCTTTCTCTATTTCTCTCCCTCATTTTCTCTCTATTTCTCTCTCCCTCTCTCCCTCTCCCTCTCCCTCTGTTTCTCTCTTTCTCTCCCTCTCTATCTCTCTCTATTCTCTCTCTCTCTCTCTATTTCTCTCTCTCCCTCTCTTTCTCTCTATTTCTCTCTCTCTCTCTCTCTCTCTCTCTCTCTCTCTCCCTCTCTCTCTCTCTCTCTCTATTCTCTGTCTCCCTCTCTTTCTCTCTTTTTTGTTTACTTCAACTTATTTCTTTATCTATTTCTCTCACAATCCATTTTCCAACAAATCTACCTCTTACATCCATTTGCAAACAAAGCAGACAAGTTTACAACAATGCACGAGAAGATTGCATCTACTTCACTAAGCAACCTACGTCAAAAAATCATTAACGATACTCCCTATTGCATCAATTGATCAAATAAATGAGGTATGTGCACTTCTTAATCTCCTATTGTTTCTATCTTTATGCATGTAAGTATGTGTGTGTGTATGGAGTAGAATACAATAGGGAAAGAGGAGGGAGAGAGATGTTTTGTGTATTACCTTAAGTTGTATATATGGTTGACTGTTAGGTTGAGCGTCCTATGACAATCGCGGTAAGCCCCCTTCAAATGAACCGAAACTCCTTCTCAAAGGAACTGGAAAATGTGTGTGTGTGTGTGTGTGTGAGGGAGAAGGTGGAGATAGATGGACAAGGGAGAGAGAGGTAGAGGATGTGGGAGGTGGAGTAGGGAGGAGGGAGCTTGGTGTAGGTGTGATGGTGGAGAAGAAATGCGTAGAGTATGCCGCAAAAACGTGGCATACTCTACCCTTCTTTCTTTTTTAGGCACCAGTGATTACCGCGGATATTGTCACGTCTATTACACACGGGTAACATCATTTCAAATGGATACAAACGTATCCAAGGTAGTACGGAGGGGGGGGATGTACAAACCACCCCCCTCTACACTTAGATATCAATAATGTCATTTTTAGCCTTTTATTTTTTTTATAAGTACTTATTTTTGTAGGATTTTTAGATGTTTTTAAGTGCAATTTAAATCTTTTTGTAAACATTTGCGATTAAAAAATTAACCATTCAGTAAAAGTATTGATTGCACTTTATTTTAAGGAAATTCTAGCACTCATTGCACTTTATTCTCTTTGAATTTTTAGTCATCTTTTAAAAAAAATGAAATATGTAATTGACATTATTTTTCCTAATTAATTGTTTATTTTTTATGACACATATGACTAAATTTAATTTTTTTGAATTAAAAATCCTCTCTATTTCGCGCGTGTAGATGACATCGACTGGGATGATGGTGGCCTCCAAACGGCCCTGAACGTGATTGATGGCTCAAGGACAAACTCCCTTGTCCTTGCGCCAAGTGCAAAAGGGCAATCCCTTGCTTGAGGTGCATTGCATTGGAGCATGTGGAGAACGAGGGGCTTTGGGATCCTTGAAAAAGCACTCGAAGAGATGAAAGTACCACTCACCCCTCGCTTGAGGAGGTGTCCCATTGGTCTGTGTTCGATGGTGGTGCACCGATGCGCAAGGCTGAACAACAGAGACAAGAGCTATTGGACGAATTGGGTGCACCGCATGGTGATCCTCCCACTAGCTCAGTACTTTGACAACTCCTCCTTTGACATCTCAATTGCACTTTGAGGTAGAGGTTGGATCGAGTACATGTTTGACATGTGTGACGAGTTACTTGCTCATGAATGCGATGTGTACGAGGAGGATCTCCAGTCATGCACTCGATAGCAGTGGCAACAAAGGACAGATTGCTAGCAAGTGCCCAAACACCTCTTTACTATGGTGCACAGTACTCGGTGCTCCGGGCATTGTTGGAAGTCCTCAACTTGCAAGCGAAATTCGGTTGGAGCAATGCAAGTGTCGATGCACTCCTTGGGTAAGTTCCTTATGTGGCTTTTTATACATATCTCTTGCTTCATGGTGCCTCCTTGCAATTGTATTAATACGCCTGTTTTTTGTTTTTTGATGGGAAAAATGTTTCCAAAACATCACCACATGCTCCAGATTGTTGACAAGCTAGATCATACGTCACTTCACTTATCATGGAGTATGAGCACATCCACATGTGCGTCAACGGTTGCATACTATACCACAATGAGAACACACATACTACCTCATGTTCCGTGTGCGGGGAAGCACAATACAAGACCGGAGTGAGCGGGCTGCACCTACCCCGCAAGGTATTGAGACAATTTCCATTAATATCTTGCATTCAATACATGTTTAAAAGCAGGTCTACTGTGGAGCTTCTTGTGTGGCACACCAACCACCACTTAAATGATGGAATGATGTGTGTCCCAAATGATTCACCTGCATGGAGGCACATCAAAACTCAATGGCCAAAGTTTGGATTGGAGCCTCGACACTTGAGGCTTGGGTTAGCATGTGATGGTGTCAATCCCTTTGGCACTAAGTCTACTTCATGGAGCACTTGGCCATGATGATATCATCAAAGAACACTCCAGTGAATTTGCGGTCCATTCTTTCTTACCCCCTCGGGGGATTCATTATGGAAAACTTACCGCACCATGTAAGTGTAGGGGAGGGGTTTTTTTTAACAAGTTACATAAGCATATAAGTTAGGGGCAGGTCCCAAGTAATTTATCTCCCAGTTTTAAAAAATAGGGGGGGGGGGGGGGGGGGGGGGGGGGGGGGTTGAGGAAAGGAAAAAATGAGAGGAAGTTTTTGTCTTTCAAAATTATGGTTTCCCAAAAGAGTCTGCCCTCGAACTTGTGAGTCAATAACTACAAAGATACATGCAAGAACTAACACTGCTTTGTATAAATTTCTTTCTTTGTGATTATAGTTCGTTTGTTGAGGGATGAAAGCTATAAAAAAATTTTATAGATGCAAATTCACACGGAGAACATAACACAACTTTATAACTATGTTTTTTGAGTAATTTAGATGGGTCAGAATTGGATGAGTAGCCTACAGTGTAGGTTGAATGGGCACATAGTTTGAAATTTAAACTAAGACACATTGTGGGTACATCTAGTTATCAACAAAAGTGGTTCTTTAGTATGTTACCAGTCACTATGCTACACTCTCTTTGACTAGTTTCACTCGGTTAGATCATGTGAGACTAAATTGTATATGTAAGATAGGGGTATGATAGTTTTTTGCATAGATTGCCGGATAAAAGTAGAAAGGGGGGTCATATTCCCTAATATGAGTCGTATATAGGGGTTTTATCAAAGTTGTTTACTCGCAGGTGGCATCCCGTTTTGTATATAGAGTGAATCCCCCGGGCTTACCCAAAGGTCATAGGGTGAAAGCATGTTTAGGTGGTATTACTTTTTGCACCTTTTGGTGGTACCACCAATAGAACCTAGGTGGAGGGAAATCCAACGTTTTTCAAATTTGGGAAAAGAGGGAGAGGGAAATTCTAAATTTTCATGCAATATAATTTATGTATCTATAATCTAGATGCATGCGAGCCATTATGGGGTGGAGTGGTTACCATTTTTTAAAACTTAGTCATCATGGCCTAGACACTCCTTGTCCTCTTTCTCCTTTCCTCTCATGCAACTAGCTTGTCACTCGAAGGACTGCCTATACTTGTGTGCTCACTCTGCTTCCATAGCTCATGCTCCCCCATTTCATGTTGTAGTTGTTGTGCTATGCCCCCCATAACACCAGTCAACCAAGCTCTGCCATAGCCCTGGTGGAGCTTTGCCCCCATTGCCCTTGGCACGGAAGCATAAAGGCTGGAGAAGCACACTTTGTAGAGATGACTCCAAGAAGAACACTCCCTCCAAGAAGTGCAAAAAACTTACTCAAAGCACGGAGGTGGTGCAGCAGGTGGCCCTTGAAAATAAACACCATATAGCACAGCAGACCCCTGCAACAACCACCACACAATAGACCCTTGCAACACATGCGACACAATAGATGCCTTCAACAACCATGACACAACAGTCCCATGCAACCAACACGACGGTACAGACCTTAGCAACAAACAAGATCGTCGAAACTTCCCTCTCCAAATGCATGTTGTCGGGTGAAAAATATGTTAAAAAAGGTGAGTTCTACATTGCGTTTTGGTCGTGTCTATGCGCCTCATTACAATGCATGGGAAAAAATCCTATTTTTTAGCATTGGCTGCAAATCATTTTTCTCCATGGATTTGCTTGCAGCATCGATGGAGTATCCGGTACTTTCCAGGTTTTGCTATTCTGCATTGCGGTTGCATGAGGAATACGGACTGAGCATGAAGGGTAAGCTGTCCAAGGATTTGTAGACAAGGACCTGCCACCTGGATAGCGGTCAATAGTGTTCAAGGTGCCAAAGAAGAAGAAGACTAAGATCTTCCTCCACTAGGTGCATGACCACCTTTACGATGCATGGAGGCTTCTATAACAAAAGGTCTACTAGGCTGCCCCCTCCAACGGTGAGCTCATGACGAGGTTTGCAAGGAGGTTTGCATATGAATACTACGATGCTGCCAAAGCAGACCTCGACAGCCATAAGACTGCATGGGCTTTGGTCTGGGATCAAGTATTAGAGAATGTCAAGAGCCAGAAAGTGGGAGTGAATCAAAAAATACAGAAGTTCATGTCCGATTATGGTGTGAAGAAAGACCCACATTTGAAGGACTGATAGAGAATGCTCCCGGGGGATTCACTCTATATATAAAATGGGATGCCACGTGCGAGCGAACAACTTTGATAAAACCCCTATATATGACTCATACTAGGGAATATGACCCCCCTTTCTACGCTTATACGACAATCAATGCATAAAATTATCATACCCCTATCTTACATATAAAATTTAGGTCTCAGATGATCTAACTGAGTAAAACTAGTCAAAGAGCGTATAGCATAGTGACTGTAACATACTAAGGAACCAATTATGTTGATAACTAGATGTACTCTCAATGTGTCTTAGTTTGACTTCCAAACTATGTACCTGTTCAGTTTGCACTCTAGCTACTCATCCAATTTTGCTCCATCTAAATTACTCAAAAAACATGGTCATATAGTTGTGCTAGGTTCTTCGTGTAAATTTGCATCTATACAAACTCTTTATAGCTTTCATCCCTCAACAAATGAACTATAATCCCAAAACAAGCAATTAATACAAAGCAGTGTTAGTTCTTGCATGGATCTTTGTAGCTATTGACTTAAAAGTTCAAGGGTAGACTCTTTTAAGAAGCAATGATTTCAAAACACAAAAACTTCCTCTCATTTTTTCCTTTTCTCACTTCCCCCCCCCCCCAACCAATAAATATGATATCCTCTCCCTTATTTTTAAGCTTAGGAGATAAATTATTGGGGGTCCGCCCCTAATTTATACGCTTATGTAACTTGTTAAAAAAATCCCCTCCCTTGCACTTACATGGTGCGATAAGTTTTCCATGGTGAATCCCCCGGGAGAATGCTGTGGACGGTCCTCCGGCGTCCAACCTCCCTCTACAACACATGTGGATAGCCTCTTAGCCCCTCTACACAGCATGGGTGGATAATGTTGCCGATGACCTTGAGTAGCAGGTAGTGAAGGTATAAGAGAAGGTGAAATCTGCAAAGACAGTCCTGGATGCAAAGCGCGACTTATGGTTGCACAACGAAGGTACCTCCTCAGCTTGTGCACCCATCACTACAGAGGTGGAGATCCTCAAAGAGAAGGTGGAGAAACTAAAAGCCTCTCCAAAAAAAAACCGTAGCTACGATTGCCAAAAAGGAGGCTGAAATCGAAGCCCTTACAAGGGTACTCTCCAAGTCCTTTGGATTCAATGATGCTCCAAGGATGAAGGAGGAGGTGTCAGCCATGCAGATACTCCAGTTTTCTCTATCTTTAAAGTGTATAAAGTGCTAAAAGTGGTTGAAAGTGATGACCTTTTAAGAACTTGCAAGCACTTTCAGTCACCTACAGACTCTTTTAAGCACGTGCAAATACCTGGAAATTCCTGCAAGTGCTTGCTGGTGCATAACAGTGGTTAAAAGTGCTTGCAAGTGCTAAAAGCTGCTTGACTATTTAGCACTTGAAAACACTTTTAACCACCTGCAAGCACTTCCAAGCACTTTTAAACACCTTCAAATGCCTGCACAAGTGCTAAAAAGTGCATAGCTTTTATGCACTTGCAAGCACTTTGAACCACCTACTTTGAAGCACTTTCAACCACTCACAAACTCTTGAAAGTGCTTGAAGGTGCTTCAAAGTGGTTAAAATTGCTTTCAAAGTGATTTCTGCAATCACTTCAAAGCACTTTAAAGAACTTTTAACCCCTTTTAAGACCTTGTAATCACTTGCAAGAGTTTGCAGGTGGTTGAAAGTGCTTCAAAGTGCTACAAAGAGCTTCCAAGTGCTAGCAAGTGCCTTTCAAAGTGCTGCAAGTGGACATATAGAGCACCTGCAAGAAGTTCCAAGCACTTTTAATCACCTACAAATGCTTGTATGTGCTAAAAAAAGCCTAACTTTTATGCACTTGCAAGCACTTTGAGCCACCTGCAGGCACATTAAAGCACTTTGAAGCACTTTCAACCACGTGCAAAGTCCTGCAAGTGCTTGAAGGTGCTTTAAAGTGGTTAAAATTGCTTCAAAATGCTTTCAAAGTGCTTAAGGGTGCCTTTTGCAATCACTTAAAAGACCTTTTAAGAACTTTTAAGACCCTGCAAGCATTTGTAGGAGTTTTCAGGTGGTTGAAAGTGCTTCAAAGTGCTAAAAAGAACTTAGAAGTGCTAGCAACTGCCTTTCAAAGTGTTGCAAGTGGACAGACAGAGCACTTGCAGGCACTTGCAAGTGTCTACAAGTACTTGAATGTTCTAGCAAGTGTTCCAAGGTGCTTGTAAGTGCCTGCTACTGCTAGGGCTTGCATGTCCCCCATCATGGTTGGTTGTTCAATAATCTTCCTTTGTTTTTCATTTTTACAGAAAATAGTTCAGGAAATGGACAGGAAGCTTGGTGAGTTCAGAAGGCAGGCCTCCTTAATGAAGGGGTCCAACAAGCTCATGAAAAGAGAGGGTAGGGCCCTTCTAGTGCCCACTCCACCTTCCAAGTCTAAGTGTGGATACTATTTTATTGTCTGGAAATTGTATGGCCTATGGTCAAGAATTGTCAGGCAAATATGAGGCCGGTGTCTTTCAGCTGCCTGTGTCCACATATACCATCCGTTCTACTTTTTAGTGGTTAGCGTGATTGATCCAAGTGTGTTGTACCAGACTGTAAATGGGAGATACCTCATATAGCAAGATGCTGGGCACTTGGGAATTCTTGTTGAAGGAGTACGAGCGGAAGTGCGACGCGAGAGAGAGTGCGAGAAGAAGAGCACGACGATATGGTGAACTCGCTCTACTGTAATGTGTAGAGCATAGTGAGTTCTTATTAGGTTTTTACAAAAGAATATGTGTACATACCTGGCGGCCCGCCCACTTACCTGGGCGACCACATTGGGCTTTACACCCCAACAACCTCCCACTTAAAGTCCAATGTGGTACTTTAAGTGTGAGAGAAGCTACTATACAAGCTAATATACAAGAGATGTAGAGAAGTGATGTACTACCCTACACCTAACTGCTTGCGAAAATGCGCAAAGCTCTCTGAGGGAAGTCCTTTTGTAAGTAGATCAACAGGATTTTCTGTGGTGTGAACTTTGTCAAGCTGAAGTTGCTTATCCTCGAGCATTTCCCTGATGAAATGATACTTCACATCCACATGCTTTGTCTTTGAGTGATAAACTGGATTGCGAGCCAATTGTGTAGCACTTTGACTATCACAATATAACACAGGCATCTCTTCTTTGATTCCCAAATCTGTTACTAGTCCATTAAGCCAAATTGATTCTTTGCATGCCTCTGATGCTGCAACATATTCAGCCTCTGTAGTAGACTGAGTAACACAATCTTGTAATCTAGAACACCATGATACTGCTCCACCAGCCAATGTAAAGACATACCTTGACGTAGACCTTCGGTTGTCTAAGTCACCTGCATAATCTGAGTCTATAAAACCCTTTACACTTAGCTCCTGACTCCCATAGCATATACGCATACTCTTTGTAGCTTTCATGTATCTCAATATTCCTTTCACTGCCTCCCAATGTTTCTTGCCTGGGTTTCACATGTATCGACTTACTACTCCCACTGCAAATGCAATGTCTGGGCGATTAGAAATCATTGCATACATCAAACTACCCACTGCATACGCATATGGAATCTTATCCATTTCAGCTTGTTCTTCCTCAGACACGGGACAATCTTGTTTGCTAAGTTTCACATATGGTGGCAATGGAACACTCAGTGCCTTTCCCTTCTCCATATTGAAACGTTGCAAAACCTTGTCAATATACTCTGTTTGAGATAACCAAATCAAATTCTTTGATCTATCTCTCTCAATGCACATACCAAGTATATGACTTGCCTCACCCATGTCTTTCATGTCAAACGATTTTGCCATCTTTGACTTCAAAGCTGAAATTTCTTCCAAGTGCTTGCCAGCAATCAACATATCATCCACATACAAAATAAGGATCAGCCAACTACCATCCTTAGCCTTCATTGTATATAGACAGTGATCGAACTCACTACGTTTGTAGCCTTGAGAAAGCATAAACTTGTGGAATTTATGGTACCATGCCCTCGGTGATTGTTTTAAGCCATAAAGACTCTTTAACAACTGGCATACCCAATCTTCCTTGCCTTTCTCAACAAACCCTTCTGGCTGCTGCATGTAAATTTCCACATCTAAATCACCATGCAAGAACGCTGTCTTGACATCCATTTGGTGCAACACCAAATCTAATATGGGAACCAATGCAAGAAAGCATCTCAATGTAGTCATCTTGACCACCGGAGAGAAGACTTCATCAAAGTCAATGCCTTGTTCTTGCTTAAAGACCTTGGCAACAAGCCTTGCTTTGTACTTTGGCTGGCTATCATGAGCGGTGATCTTATACCTGTAAACCCATTTACAAGGTAGAACCTTTTTTCCCTGTGGTAATTTAACTAGCTTCCATGTATTGTTTTTATGCAGAGCTGTCATCTCTGACTGCATGGCCAATTTCCAATTCCCGGAGTCCTTCATTTGCACTGCTTCCTTGTAACATGAAGGCTCATTGCAATCAGTCAACATGACATAATTCATAGATGGAACAAACCTATCACGAGGTCTCATGACACATCCAGATCTACGCACAATAGGTGGCTCAAGCTCAACCACAACCTGTGGTTCCACTCTATCCTATCCTTGCTCCTCTTGAGCCCTGACATTATGTCTTGCACGTGCAGGTCCATCTTCTTGGAAGACAACTCTTCTAATCTCCTCAACCCTCTTTGGTTTAGAATGATATTTGGATTCATTAAAGTGAACATCATTGCTGCGGACAACCTTTCTGGATTCGGGATCCCAAAGTCTGTACCCCATCTCACCAGAATTACCATAGCCTAGAAAGATGCACTTTCTACTCTTTGGCTCAAGTTTGTTCCTAAATTCCTTTGGAACGTGAGTATATGCCTCACAGCCAAAGACTCTGAGATGCTTGTATGAGAGCATTTTGCTTGACCATACCATCTCTGGCACTGAATCCTTCTGCAAAACCTTGCTAGGAGATCTATTTACAAGATGAACAGCTGTTGATACAGCTTCAGCCCAAAACCCATTTGGCAGCTGTGCATTAGACAACATACTTCTGACCTTCTCTTGTATGGTCCTATTCATCCTCTCAGCAACACCATTTTGAGGAGGATTGTAAGGAGCAGTAAGTTCACGTTTTATACCTTTTGACTCACAAAAGTCCTGAAAGGCCTTTGAAACATACTCTCCACCATTGTCAGTGCGTAAGCATTTAAGCTTCTTGCCACTCTGATTCTCCACAAGTGTCACAAACGTTTTGAAAACACTAAACGCTTCATCCTTGTGCTTGAGAAAGTAAACCCATACTTTCCTCGAGTAATCATCTATAAATGTCATAAAGTAAGAAGCTCCCCCTAGAGATAGGTTAGGCATAGGTTCACACAAATCACTATGAACAAGTGCCAACTGTGTATCTCTTCTACTGCTTCTATGCTTATGTGGCTGCTGTGTTTGCTTACCATACAGACAATGTTCACAGAATTCAAAATCATTAAATGAAAATCCAGGCAAATAACCAGAACGAGACAAGATTTCCATTCCCTTCTTGGACATATGTCCTAACCAGCTATGCCACAAAGAAACGTTCGGCTGCTCGGTTACATTGATTACATTTTTAGAGACATTTGATACATAAATCATGTAAAGTCCTCCAGACTTTACTCCATGTGCTACTATCATAGAACCCTTGGATATCTTCCACATGTTCTGTCCAAAAGTGGTGACGTAGCCAGCATCATCAAGTAAACCTGTGTTGATCAAGCTCTTTGTAATTGCGGGAACATGTCTCACATTCTTCAGCGTGAAAGAAGAGCCATTCTGAAACTTCAATTGAACATCTCCAACACCTAAGATCTCACATGTCTGCCCATTGCCTAGCCGAACATGATCTTTAGTGGTCACATAAGAGGTAAACCACTCCTTGTTTGGAGACACATGAAGTGATGCCCCTGAGTCTATAATCCAGTCACTCAGTGCATTTCCATCAGATGCTGTAAGAAGAGATGAGTCCATTGTATTCTTCAAGAAGTAGATGTCTCCTGACACTAGGATGTCATCCTCTGCAACAGTGTTTGTCACATTTATTTCTTGAACCTTCACTGAGGACTTGTTCTTCTCACCACGGTCTTCAGCTTTCTCTTTGCCTTTTTCTGCTTTCCATTCTCTGCAGTCTCTTTTCATGTGACCCTTCTTGCCACAATGATAGCATTCTATGTCACTCTTGCCTTTAGCACTGCGGGACTTGCTACGAGACTGATTCCTCTTTCCACCTTTGTACTTTTCTTTGGTCCTTCCCTTGACAACTAAGGCTGTTCCTTTGCCTTTGTCCATTGTCTTTCTATTGGTTTCTTCAGTAAGCAGACTTCCTTCTACACCTGCTATGTTCAAACCATCTGGAGGTGCAGAATTACTCAAAGCTGTGCGAAAAGTGTCCCAACTTTCCGGCAATGTGATCAACAGGAACATAGCTCTAATAGGTTCATCAAACTTGACACCTTGAGCTGACAACTGACTATAGATTGTGTTGAATTCATTCAGATGATTGGACATAGGTGTCCCTTCTTTCATCTTCAAGTCAACAAGCTTCTTAAGCCAGTATACCTGTGAAGCTGCACTCTGCTTCTCATAAAGATCACTCAGCTTTAACCATGCTTGATAAGCCGACATCTCGTCTGCTACATTGAAGTAAACGCTTTCTGCCAAAGTCAGCATAATGGTAGAAAGTGCCAATTAATCCATTTCGCTCCATTCATCTTCGTCCATATCTTCTGGTTTTATCCCCTTGAGCTTTATAGGTTTTATCTGCTTCTTTTGTACCAACATGTGCCAAATCTGCTTCTTCCACAATGGGAAATTGGTTCCATCCAGCTTCTTGATATTGTAAAGAGCAGTCCTGTGATCCAGCCATAGCTACGCTTCACAGTAGTTTACTTTCCTGGGAAAAGTTCGGCAGAGTTTCCCCTGTAAACTGACCTCTGAACCAATATCAACCTGTCAAATGAACCAAGAAAGCTTCAGATTCTGCATAAATTTTGGCAGATTCTCCTTTGTAAAATGGCTCTGGTGTACTCAAAAAACAGACAAAAAAACCAGCTCAAAAAACACTCTCTCTCTGACACTGTAAGCTGCGGGTAAACCTGTCCTGCACTTGTACTGTCTCTCACTGTCGTGTCACTGTCCTAAAAGCATAGACTGCGACAATGCCTCAACGGCAGTAAAGCAAAGATGCAATCCCAACTGTCTAACTCACAGTCAATACATCCTAGCTGCCTATCTAAGGGTGCTCGAGGGATCGCTCCAAGACCTGTATCACCGAAAGGATCTCAACATTCGAGAATCCCCCAGCTCAATAAAACCTCACTCGACCCTCAACAAAGGTTGCAGTAAATTTGACAGTACATAGACTTCCCACAAAGTCACACATCCACAAATTTCCCACTGTATGTTGTAACCGCTGCGGCGGTTGTTTGCTGCGTGACTCATAGCCAACAAACCCTCAACAGACATACATCATCTCTGACAATACATCCCATGTGGAAGTACCTGGAATGTCAGGATGAAATCTGGAATATCAAGCAGCAAACACAAGCTACCTGATGAACTAGTGGATGTCGCCTACAGTCTGTGTGTAGATGGGCCCGTGTCGTATGTGACACACCTCCAAGAACTGTGAGCCGTCCTTCGATGTGTAGACAGCCACAAATCAACACTCTGGGAGTGTCGATATCCTCAGCACCTGCAGTTGTAGGCCAAAAACCCCAAATTTGCAGAGTCGGATCTGCACCCGCTGAGACCACGTAGTCGAAAATGGCATGCGCAGAACTTTGTCGAAGCCGAACGGTGGCTGAGATGACCTCAGAATGAAATTTTGACAACACCGAGGCTCGCCCACGAGATTTGGGGCCGTGTCTTTGCCTGTCGAATTTCACTCCAATTTGAGCTCGTGACTCTAGCCTCCTGCAGTGCTGCCCCGAGCCTCGATCTGAGCTCTGATACCAGTTGAAGGAGTATGAGCGGAAGTGCGACGCGAGAGAGAGTGCGAGAAGAAGAGCATGACGATATGGTGAACTCGCTCTACTGTAATGTGTAGAGCATAGTGAGTTCTTATTAGGTTTTTACAGAAGAATATGTGTACATACCTGGCGGCCCACCCACTTACCTGGGCGACCACATTGGGCTTTATACCCCAACACTTATGAGGAGCTTGAAGGTAGGTTGGTCATTTATACAACAGAACTTATGCTAATCTGTTGTGAAGGCTAATTGTGTGCGTTGGTTCAGCTGAGCCAATGGCTGAGAAAGAAGCTTCCACATCGTCCTTGCACGATATGGAGGAGGGATTTGACCAACACCATGCTGGTGAAGTACAAGAAATTTGAAGGTGGGAAAACTGTTGAGGGCGGCGACGAAGACATTCTGAAGGAGACAACTCCATCCGCAAGCAGCCAAGGTAATGTCAGCTTTGTATATCTATCTCCTCCCATGTTTGAATCATGGTCATCGTGTTCATTGTGGTCACAATATGCTGCCCAAATATTGATGCCTGTAAGGAGGACATTGTAGCTGAGGTAGAAGATACTAAAATGGGATCAACCCTGCAATTTGTAGCGGTGGAGATGCGGAAGAAGAGAATGAAGAAGGTGGAGGACGAGCTGTCCCAGGACCCCAAAAAGAGTACTAGCATAATCCCCCTAAAAACCAGAGCATGCAAGAAACTTTAGCTTCTTGCAGCTTTGTATCTTTTTTTTTATGCTATCTTTTTCTTAGAAATATAAATATAAGTATTCTCTCTTAGTTTCTGTCCATTTGTGCTCTGTAGTTAAAATTCGTGTGGTTGGCTCAAAACCCCCACCGCCCACTAATGAGGTAGAGCACATTGATCGCGCGCGAGCTTCCTTGCTACAAACCAATGTCTCGCTTCCCAGTCCATAGAGATTTGGTAGTAATTGTAGAATTCAATAATGTGCTTGCTTGTGTGCATGATAAGCGCAAAGGATTCGAACCCCCAGATTTAAACACGTTGAACTTTGATAAAGTAAAGGGGTATGATAACGTCACCTACTATGTACGGAATGATGCAAAATTATTCTGCCTTGGACTGTGTCAAATAGAAGAGACTTTTCTGTGATCATTGCACGCTTGCCACAATCTTGAGAAGGGTATGGACAAGTGCCTATCTCAGGCCAAGCGTTTTCTGAGTGGGTGGCTGGCACAAAACTGCTACCATATTAGCAGTTGGGAATATGGAAACCCCCCAAAGAAAATTTTATAAAAAAAAACTAAAAACCTTTTGGTACCTCTTTTCTAAGTTCAATAAGTCTAACACTTTATTGCTGGATGATTCCCTCTATAAGATGTACTTCAATGATCCCAGTAACTTTGTCATTCTGCCTGGGATAGAAAAGCAAAATGAGAGGCAGTGGGAAAATTTCTTCAAGGAGGATGTTGCCTCATTTATAATACTGTGGGATGATACTCTTGATAGAGCCAAGACTGTTAGGGAATGTCCATTTGATGCGAGGAAGGATGAACTTGCACAATTGGATTGGGATCTAGTACATGGAAAAGTACGGGCACAACAGAAAATTCTTGCACCGAAACTGCCACCTCTAACAACCAAGTATAAGTAGCCACCTCGACAAGAATGGCCAGAGCAATCTTCTAACTAACTGACTTTACTCCTTGAAATAACCAACTCCGTGTAAAGCTAACCGTCTTTGTATCTAAACCTAAATATACTACAAAGAATTTTGCAAGTCAACTATTTCCGCTTCTGTCAACTAGATTGGGTGTTAAGTGTTGGTTAAGTGGTCAAGTGGTTCAAAGCGCTATCCAAGTGGTACAAAGTGCTTAAAAGTGCTGGTCAGGTGGTCCAAAGAGCTGGTCAAGTGGTTGTTAAGTGGTGGAGTGGTCAAGTAGTACAAAGTGCTATCCAAGTGGTTCAGGGGGTTGGTCAAGTGCTTCAAAGTGCTGGTCATCTGGTTCAGAGTGCTTGTCAAGTGGTATAAAGTGATGTCCAAGTGGTTTAGGGGGTGGTCAAGTGGTTCAAGGGGCTTGTCAGTGGTATAAAGTGCTTAAAAGTGCTGTCAAGTGGTAGTAAGTGGTCCAAAGAGCTGGTCAAGTGGTTCAAGGGGCTGGTAAATGCTGGTCAAGTGGAGCAAAGTGCTATCCAAGTGGTTTAGAAGGTTAATCAAGTGGTTAAAAGTGCTAGTTGGGTGGTTCAAAAAGTGCTTGTCAAGTGGTATAAAGTGCTAGCCAAGTGGTTTAGGGGGCGGTCAAGTGGTTCATAGTGCTTGTCAAGTAGTATAAAGTGCTTAAAAGTGTTGGTCAGGTGGTCCTAAGTGGTCCAAAGATCTAGTCAAGTGGTTCAAGGTTCAGGGGGTTGGTAAAGTGCTTAGAAGTGCTTTTAAGTGTTTCAAGGGACTAGTAAAGTGGTTTAGGGTGCTAGTAAAGTGCTGGTCAACTAGTCAAGTGCTCAAAAGTGCTTTCAAGTGTTCTAAAAGACATCTATCACTCTACTGTGAAAAGTGCTAGCTCAACACGGGTGATTAGCTATAATTTTAGAGGGAAGTATTCATGTGATCCCCCCCGAAGGTTTGACGTAAACCTTCCCGACCCTCTTCAATATAGTTTACTGCCTCCCCCCCCCCCCCCCCCCCCCCCCCCCCCTTTTTTTTTAAGTGCTAGCTACTGTTAAAAGTGTTGGCCAAGTCTTCAAGCCAAATTTACAAAGTAAATCTTACAAGTTCTCCTCTGTGGGCATGCTGTTATAAATTTGCTCCAATATGTCCTTTGACATATCATATACATTATGCTCACCTTCCCTTGGGGACATGGAAAACCTGATGCATTGCACCAAATGGGAGTAGATTAGAGTAGTGGGCTTGTTGTCCAAAAGAACATAGGTATCATCTCCGCCATTTACCTTGTCGTAGAATAGGCCCTCAAGCACATATGAATTTTTCTTAATGATGTTGTGCCATTGATCCCTTTGCTCTGTTTTGGCCATGCGCTTTGTGTTGGTGCATTTCAGGACGTAGAAGTCTGCACGTGCCTCCTCTACAGTCACTGCAAAGTTCTGCCAACCATCAAGGCATCGCTCAGGTCATCGTGGTGGCCAACATACATGGGGGCATATTCATCCTCATACTCACTCGATGCTTTTCCATCGCTTTCATTTGTAAGTGTGGGTTGTATTTGCAATTATACCCACCCCTACACATGATCGTTGTTGGCACATGTCCTCCATTGACCTTTGATGCACACACTGCAAAAGCAAGAGAGTAGTCTATGCCTTAGTCTGTGCCTTAGTCCGTGTGACTATAGCCATTGACACAGTCCCGAGATCAAGACCCTGTCATGCGCTTGCGATCCCACACTATAACTCTATCGACATCACCCAGCTTGACCTCCCAGAAAGCACAATCTATTTTCTTGCATGTCGGTGGGCACTGATTTATGAGAGTTGCATTGAGGAATGCAACAACGCTTGAAGCGTTATGCAACACCCACCTGTCATATTTCAACTGCTCGTGTGTGAGGGCTCTTTAAACCAGTGCACAACCCCATCGTGTTCATCCTTTCCATGGCCTGAAGAAAAGAAATTGTGCATCATTTTGACACTTGTCATATTGAAGAATCGTGCAAAAAAATAGAATGGCCGCCTTGCTTTGAATTGTGACGCAGCACCATCCAACCACACCCAATGTTGCTTGACACTATAGCTGTGTCTTTTCAGCCATTCATTGTGCCGAAGAAAATAGTATTGCACAAACAAAGTGGCACTTGTCTTGTCATGAGAGATGTAGAAGTGAGTCGTCTTTTGTATAGCACCAAGAGCATCACCTAAGTATGAAATGTGAGTAAAGATTATCACCTGAGATCAATACCAATGCATTGACTGGATCTCATTTTTCACCTTGAAGGAGTAATTCTCTGCAATATCCACTACAGACACCACTACATTGTCAAGAAAATTGGCCAAACACTCCTTGAACTGTTGAGCTTGCCACCTGTACAAGTAGTTGTGTTTGATGAACTTCCCTAGTTTCCCTCGAAGCACAAACATGAAACTCATCGAACTGAGCTGCTGAACCAAGAGGTCTTAACTTTTTGACATTTAGCTAGGCGTTCTTCATCCTTTTCCTGTGTAGGAACCTTGTCAAAAATCTTGACAATCATTCTAGAGATACCATCACTCTCTTCGACGGGACACAACAAGATTCTTTTAATCCTGCAATCAGTGCATGTTCCCAAAAGACATTTGCTGCAGTGAAAAGCAGTATCAATTGTCTTTGGTATGTCATTTCACCACCTTTTCAACCAAAGCGAGGTGGGGTTGGTTGAGCAGTAGGAGTTGGTGAAGAGTGGGAGTTGGTGTCTATTTCTAGAAATTCACAGTTTCTACTTCAATTTTTTGTACTGTTGAACTTTTGTCCACTAGTGAAGCACTTCAGCATACTTGGAGAACACTCTGAAGCACTTTGCGTCACTTTGGTGCCCTTTTAAGCACTTTAAAGCACTTTGGGGCACCTAAAAGCACTCTAAAGCACTTTCTTCAAGCACTATGAGGTACTTTCAAGCAACTTTTCATGCACTTTGGTGCCTTTTGAAGCACTCTCCAGCACTGTAAATCACTTTGGGGCACTTGAAAGCACTCTAAAGCCCTTTAGTGCACTTTAAGAGCACTCTGAGGCACTTAATAGCACTCTGAAGCACTTTACCAGCACTTTGGTGCAGTTTGAACTAATTTGGTGCACTTTGGAATCACTCTAAACTACTTGGCGGCTCTTTAAAAGCATTTTCAAGCACTTTGTGGCACTTCAAAACACTCTGAGGCACTTTCAAGCACTCTGCACAACACTCTGAGAAACTTTCAAGCACTATGAAGCAATTTATGGTAGTTTCAAGCACTATGAAGCACTATAAAGCACGTTTAAAGAACTATGAAGCACTTTGGTGCTATAAATAGAACTGTGTGGCATTTTGAAGCACGTTGAAGCACTCTAAATCACTTTTTGACACTTTGAAGCACTCTGAAGCGCTTCGAAGCACTCTGCAACACTTTAAAGCACTTTTGGGCACTTGAAAGCACTCTAAAGTGCACTTTAACGGCTCTTTGAAAGCACTTCACTGCTATTTAAGAGCACTCTGAGGAACTTTGTGGCACTCTGCAACACTCCAAAGCACTTTAGAGTTTAGAAAGCACTCTAAATCACTCTAAAGTACTTTGTGGCACTCTCAAGCACCATGAAGCACTTTAGTGCACTTTGGAAGTGCTCTGAAATACTTTGAAGTACTTTTTGGTGCTTTCAAGCACATTGAGATGCACTTTTTTGGCACTTTCAAGCATTTGCAGGCTCTAAGTGATACACTTTGAAGCACTTTGAGACACTTATATTTAGCACTTCAAAGCTTTTGCAACACCCAAAATTACTAAGTAAAGCATTGTGACACACTTTAAAGATGTTCTGGCTGATATACCTGAGGTAAATCGAGGAGATGCAACAGATGCACCACATTTGCCCTCTTACCGATTCTCTTTAGAACGAGGTCTTTCTTGTTTGGGGAGATGTGGGTTTCCATTGACCAGAATTGAAACACGATTTCTCTGATTTTGATTGTTAAGGCATTGATCCTATACTGTTGAGGTTGACACATAATAGCCCTACATATTTTCTTTGCCTCTTGCTCATCAATGTCACCATCCTCTGGCACTCATGCCATTATTTTTTGCATGTTTCTTTGTTCCCTCTTCTTTGCAGCCAAGTAGTTTTGTAGACTCGTTAGAATATCCCTTGGGATATGCTGTGTAGCAAATAATGGAAGAAGCTAAAGGGGGTTTCTACTACCATTATGAGTATTATGTGATTCCATGTGGAACATGCGAGCATGCTCATGACACAACAATGAAGACAATCAAAACAGTGCCATAATACTCACAGAGAGAGAGAGAGAGAGAGAGAGAGAGAGAGAGAGAGAGAGAGAGAGAGAGAGAGAGAGAGAGAGAGAGAGAGAGAGAGAGAGAGAGAGGTTTCATTGAAGCTGAATATGGCTAGCAATGAGGAGCTGGTTGATATGCCTTTGTGCTACACTCGCAAGCACCTACAGCGGCTATGGAGGACTGAGAGAGAGAAAAGGAGGGAGGGAGGGAGAGAGAGAGAGAGAGAGCACTGAGCCCACAAGCCTGTAGACACTGCATGAGCCCGAAAACAGAGGCTATGGGGGGGGGGGGAGAGAGAGAGAGAGAGAGAGAGAGAGAGAGAGAGAGAGAGAGAGAGAGAGAGAGAGAGAGAGAGAGAGAGAGAGAGAGAGAGATGGGAACAAGAGGTGGAGGGACCCACTGAGGCAGCGCTGCAAGGAGCCCAGAGGAGTGGCAGTGAGAGGGAATTTAAATGCGCAGGCAGTTTGCTACTTTAAGCTTTAGTATTAAAGTGAAATGGAATTTTCAGCCCGCCTAAATTCCAACCTCTTAGCCAAAAAAGATTTTATCTTTCCTTTATATAATATGAAAATGAATAACCCACCACCCATTTCATCTTCTCCCAAAGGAGTGTCCAAGACACTCCTTTTTGGTACCACCTAAACATGCTATTAGCCCATAGCAAACACAAGGCTCCAACAAATGGGAAGACACCTCTAAAGCTCATGATGAAAAATTGGGCAACCATTTGGGAAGAGCACTACAACAACAATCCAGCTCCAAGTACTCCACCAAAAGGTATGTCAAGGTATTTCACATTTCTAAGGCTTCGATATTGGAAGGACTTAAAAATACAACACCTCATTGGATCCCATGCACATATTCAAGGATGCAGTTCACACCTTGTGGGACCACATTATTGGCAAGAAGGAAAATGGGAAGATTGTGCTTCCTAAAGTGCCATGGATGCTAGCGAAAGAAGAATTAGACAAAGTGATGGGTACCATTGCGTCTATTAGCACACCAACAAGATACATGAGTTTGCTAAAAGGAGCTTTCACAAAAGCGAAGAAGGGTGGAAGCATTCAATTGTATAAGTTGAGGTCCCATGATTGGCAAAAGATGATTCAGATAATGTCCCTTTCTCTATTTTATCTATTGTTTGTCTATGCGACTTTCTCTTACTTTCCCTTTCCCTAATTTACATTGCAGCTCATTCTGCCGGTGAGTATGTGTATATGTCGAGACAAGAAAGTCAGGGATGCTATTTTTAAACTTGGAGAGCTAGTAAGGTACACCAAAAGACTCCAGTCAACTACATTTTTTTTATGTATACAATAATCTCAACTAGTACTTAGTGTATACTTGTGTGTTTTCTTGTAGATTTGTGAGCTCCAAGGAAATGGAAATAGATGCCATCCTTGATGCTCAAACACTTGCAGTAGAAACTGTGTGTGCCATTGAGGATGCACTTCCTCAATCGGTCCCTCTTAGTCAAATCCACCTCTTGGTTCATGTGGTGGAGGAGATCACTATATGTGGAGTAGTGCACGTATGATGGATGTTCTTATTGAAGAGGTTTTCAAAGACTCTCAAAGATTTTGTGCAGCTACGGTCTCAACCAGAGGCATGTATGGATGAAGGGTGGATTGTGCAAGAGGCATTTGTTTACATCTTAGAGTATTTGGCACAAGTTGATCCTTCAATGCCTTGCATGTGGTCACACGAGGAAGATGCAAGGATGACTTCACACTTGCTAAGTGGAAAGGTAAAATTATTTAGCATGGAGATGAATCTATCCTGAGTGATCAATAACTTTTTATTCTCAATGCAAAGGTTATGACCAAGTGGGTGGACTTGTGGAAAATGGTAAAGGCAAGGCATTTGCAATAGAGAGAAGCATGGAAGCAAGTACATGGAGGAAGGAGGGCACCCCCAGTGCCTAGACACCTTGCATATTTCTCAGATCTTATTAGTGCGGAGTGGATTTATGAGAGAATGACCAAAGCAAAAGTGCGTGGAGAAGACATCACAAACAAAGAATGGGAGTATGCACGAGGCTGCGTACCAAACATAGAGTACTCATATACATAAACCATATTGCATAGTTTTTTCTTGATTTTATCTTTGTAATTGATAAAAGATACTTTCCTAGTTTGCAATGCCTATCCTTCAACTCTATGTGTTCAAAGGGTTGTCACTTTTTTACGTGCCACATTGACGAGCGTAGAACCACCATGGACTCTGGCATCATTGCAACTTTGACACAGATGGTGATAAATCCAGGTACTGTGGAACTATTGAAAGGATACTAAAGGTTAATTTTAGAACCTTTCATACCTTCATCTTTGAGTGCAAGTGGTTTGTAAATGTGTCTAGACGCCATGAGAATGGCCTCTACATGGTGGACTCTAGTGTGCATCACACATGGAGGATGAAAATTTAGTTTTGCCACGCAATTGTGAGCAGGTGAGTGACTAACTTTTTTATTATTATTTTCTTGTAGCATTAATTATACCAATGTTACTCACTTTGAGATTCTCTTCTATAGGTCATCTATATCCCAACATCCCACCAACCAAAACTTTGGTTCGTAATTCCCGTAACACCTCGAGGGAGAACCATTTGTTTCACTAATGAAGTGGAGACCATCTTCGACCCTCTTCCACATCCTACTTTGGATGAGGGGGAGACAAAGGGGAGGGAGGTCCATAATACAAGTCTGGCGGCCGCAAGTCTTAGTGAGGATGATTGTCATGATGATGAAGATGATGAGATGGAGGATGAAAAATTCAAAGATGATGAAGCCAACGCAACGCATCCACAAAGGACAATCTTGTTTCTCTCTTTATTGATTTAGGAGCCATGGGCTTAGAATTGGATGATGCTTCTTGTAGGGATCTTTTGGAAGATGATTCATAAACATTTTTCATACTTTAAGTTACGAATTTTTTTTGCTTGTGTCATCTATTCATCTCTCTCTCCCACCTCTTCCTCTCTCTAATTTTGTGAAGCATGCTAAATTATGTTAATCAAGTGATAGTGATTAGTTTAGCTGTAACCAAGTGTAATCCCAAAAAGTTAACTATTGTTCCATGTTTTCATATCTCTTTTTTTAAAATTTGAAAATTTCATATAATGTTCTTTAATTTTTATTAAGAGGAGGAAAACACCGAAATTTGAAGGGGGGAGGGGTGTTTATGTTAAATTTGAATGTTTAGGCACTAAATTGCTGTTCGAGAATAAACATGGTAATATTAGAGGTAATTTTTGTGGTAATAGTCGCGGAAATAATTGCGGTAATATATGAAATGCAAACCTCCCGTCCCCTCCTGCCGCTCTCCTCTCTCTTTCCTCTCTAGCTGATTTTGGACCTTCTCTCTATAAAACACAGTAAAAGACCGTGGTAAACAATTAGAGATTTTCATAGTGGTGTAGGTGGTTTCTCATTTATATGATGTGTAGGTAGGGATCCTGGAAATGGTTGTAATACACTAATGTAAAATGCATTGTGAATGTGCTAAGGTGAATGTAATTCTAAACAAAATGAAAAATCATTTGTCACAATAAAAATTTTGAATGGACCATAAAAACAAGTAGCAAGCTTAACAAGAAACATTTGTATCAACACTTTTCATTTTTCTCTTTTCAATTCAAAGAATAACATAATCTCCTTCCTTAAAATCATGTGCTTTGTAGTGCTTATTAGCATGCTTATTATATAGTCGTGTGAATTCTTAATAAAAACTCTTGAAGTAGAGGTAGTAAGAGAGTGATCATACACAATCTCAAATGGAGATTTACCTGTAATAGAGTGAGTTGTGTTGTTATGAAAAAACTATAAAATATGGAGGTAATCATCCCACTTCTTAGGTTGCGAAGACACATAAGCTTTCAAAAAACTAATAATAGTGTGATTATTGACTTCTATTTAACCATTAGACTCAAGATGGAATGTAGAAGTGGAATCCAATGTAGTATCAAAATTTTCAAAAATTGTAGTACAAAAAGAAACTACAAAATTTGGAATCTCTATTAGATATGATTACTTTCGGCCAACCATGATGAGAAAAAGCAGCTTTTAAAAAGAGAAATTCATCTTGATATACAATGAGAGTGTTCTTGCATGGACTAAAATATACTTGCTTAGAAAAATAATATATAATAGTCCAAATTGTACCGTGCTTGTGAGCAGTGAGTGAGAAGCCAGTAACAAAAGTCCATAGAAATGTGTTCCCAAGGTCTTTGAAGAACGGGAGAGGGTGTAACATGCCTAATTTCTTACATGTTTCTGCTTTCAGATTTTCGCAAATTAAACAAGATGAAACATATTGTTCAACATCACTTTTCATAACAGGCCAATAAAAATCACGACATCAATTTTGAAAAGTAGCAACAAAACTTCTATGTCTAGCATAAGGTGGTTTATGTAATTCTTCAATGAGGAACATACGGAATGGTTTTGTGACACACAAATTTTGTTTGAAGTAAAGGAAATTTTCTTGTATAATGTATTCAAGAAATTGTTGTACTGAAGATTCAAGCATATGTAATCAAGTGGTTTTAAAGTCATCGTCTTGTGCATATGTATCAGGCATAGAATCAAAAGAAGCACCCAAACTAATTGATAGATTATTAAGAGAGGATCTTTGACTCAAAGCATCGGCCACAAGATTTTCTTTACTGGGTTGGTATTGAATGTTGGGCAGAAAACTTTGAATGGAAGCACCCCACTTATTATATCTATCATCTATTAGGGGTTGAGATGATAAGTACTTGATACTTTGCTGATCTTATTTAATTATTAGGTCAACACCCATTAGATAATGTTTCCAAATTTCTAGAGCATGCACTACAATATTCAATTCTTTGTCACATGTATTAGATTTAGATTTAAATGGTTTAAATCTACGACTTTCAAATATAAATGGATGGTTATCTTACATAAGAATTGCACCGATACCTTTTGCATGCATTGGCATGAGTGACTACCACTTATTGCATGATCCTCTTTAGGGTGATAGTATGAAAATCTCTAACTGCGGTCTTTTACCGCATTTTGTAGAGACAAGGTCCAAATTCAACTGGAGAGGGAAGAGAGAGGAGGGTAGGGGACGGGGGGTGTTTAAATTATTACCGTGCATATTTTTGCGATTATTACAACGGTATTTATCTCAATTATTGCCGCTACTATTATTTCGTTTATTCTCATGGCAAGATTTAGTGCCTAAACTTTCAAATTAAAGCTTAAACATTCTCCCCCTCCCCTCCCCCCCCCCCCCCCCCCCCCCCCCTCCCCTCCAAATTTTGGTGTTTCCCTCCTCTCAATAAAAATTAAAGAATAATATATGAAATTTTTAAATTTTAAAAAAGGAAAGATATGAAAATATGAAACAATAGTTAGCTATTTAGGATTAAACTAATCACTATCACTTGATTAACATAATTGAGCATGTTCACAAAACTAGAGAGAGGAAGAGGGGGGAGAGAGAGATGAATGGATTACACAACCAAAAATCTTCATAACTTAACGTATGCAAAATGTTTATGAATCATCTTCTAAAAGATCCCTACAAGAAGCATCATCCAATTCTAAGCCCATGGCTTCTAAATCAATAAAGAGAGAAACGGAATTGTCATTTGTGGATGCATTGGCTTCATCATCTCTGAATTTTTCATCCTCCATCTCATCATCTTCATCATCATGACAATCATCCTCGCTAAGACTTTCCGCTGCCGGACTCGATTCATCGACCTCCCTCATCTCTGTCTCCACCTCATCCAAAGTAGGAGGTGGAAGAGGGTGAAAGACGGTCTCCACTTCATTAGTGGAAAAAATGGTTCTCCCCCGAGGTGTTACGAGTATTACGAACCAAAGTTTTGGTTGGTGGATTGCCAGGATATAGATGACCTATAGAAGAGAAGCTCAAAGTGAGTAACATTGGTATAGTTAATGCTACAAACAAATAAGAATAAAAATGGTTGTCACTCACTTGCTCACAATTGCGCAAATTGTCATACCTCCCTGTGTGATGCACACTAGAGTCCACCATGTAGAGGCCATTCTCATGTCATCTAGACGCATTTTCACTCGAAGATGAAGGTATTAAAGGTTCTAAAATTAACCTTTAGTATCCTTTAAATAGTTCCAGAGTACCTGGATTCATCACCATCACCATCTGTGTCAAAGTTGTCCATGATTCCACAATCCATGGTGGTTATACGCTCGGCAATGTAGCACGTACGAAAGTGACGACCCTTTGACCACATAGCTAGAGTTTAAGGAAAGGCACTACAAAATATGAAAATATCTTTTATCAAATACAAAGATAAAATAAAGAAAAAAATTTACAATATGGTTTAGGTATATGAGTACTCTACCTTTGGTACGCCGCCTCATGCATACTCCCATTCTTTGTTGGTGATGTCTTCTCCCCACGCTTTTGCTTCAGTCATTCTCTCATGAATCCACTCACTACTAATGAGATCTGGGAAACATGCAAGGTGTCTAGGCACTGGGGGTGCCCTCCTTCCTCCATGTGCTTGTTTCCATGCTTCTCTCTCTTACAAACACCTTGCCTTTGCCATTGTCCACAAGTCCACCCACTTGGTCATAACCTTTGCATTGAGAATACAAAAGTTATTGACCACTCGGGATAGATTCATATCCATGTTAAATAGTTTTCCCTTTCCACTTGGAAAGTGTGAATTCATCCTTGCATCTTCCTCGTCTGGCCACATGCGAGGCATTGAAGGATCAACTTGTGCCAAATACTCTAAGATGTAAACAAATGCCTCCTACACTATCCACCCTTTGGCCATACATGCCTTTGGTTGAGACCGTAGCCACACAAAATCGTTGAGAGTCTTTAAAAACCTCTCTAAGAAGAACATCCATCGTGCATGCCCCGGGGAGGTCACCTAATAAAAATGTAAGCTATCACGTGAGTTCAACAGAAGGGTATTTAAAGTTCTTGAAGCTTACATAAATTTATATACAGAAGGGTTTTTTTTTCAAATTTGAAAAAAACTTACAAATTTTAAAAGAAAAGGGTACATTATATTCTTTAAAAAAATAACAAATAAGGGGTTTTACAAACATGTCTTCCCGGGGGATTCACCATGGAAAACTTACGCACCACGTAAGTGCAGGGGAGGGGGGGTTTTTTACAAGCTACATAAGCGTATAAGTTAGGGGTAGGCCCCCAATAATTTATGTCCCAAGCTTAAAAATAAGGGAGGGGGGTATTATATTTTGAAGCGGGCGAGAAAGGGGAAAAATGAGACGAAGTGTTTCAAAATCATGGATTCCCAAAAGAGTCTGCCCTCGAACTTGTAAGTCAATAGCTACAAAGATACATGCAAGAACTAACATTGCTTTGTATCGATTGCTTGTTTTTCTATTATAGTTTATTTGTTGAAGGATGAAAGCTATAAAGAGTTATATAGATGCAAATTTACACAGAGAACCTAACACAACTTTATAACCATGTTATTTGAGTAATTTAGATGGGTCTGTATTGGAGGAGTAGCCAGAGTAGAGGTTGATTGGCACATAGTTTGAAAGTCAAACTAAGATACATTGAGGGTACATCTAGTTATCAGTAGAAGTGGTTACTTAGTACGTTTCCAGTTACTATGCTACACACTCTTTGACTAGTTTTACTTAGTTAGATAATGTGAGATCTAAATTTTTATATGTAAGATAGGGATATGATAGTTTTCTTCATTGATTATCGTATAAGCGTAGAAAGGGGGATCATATTCCCGAATATGAGTCGTATATAGGGGTTTTATCAAAGTTGTCCACTCGCAGGTGGCGTCCCACTTTGTATATAGAGTGAATCCCGCGGGCATGTCTTGAACGCACGTGATATGGTAGTTTTACACATAGTGAACCCCCCGAGGTGCATGCACTACTCCACATAAAGCAATCTCCTTCACCACGTGAACCAAGAGGTGGATTTGACTAAGAAGGACCGATTGAGGAAATGCATCCTCAATGGCACACACAGTTTCTGTATCAAGTGTTTGAGTAGAAAGGATAGCATCTATTTCAATTTCCTTGGAGGTCACAAATCTGCAAGAAAACACACAAGGATACACTAAGTGCTAGTTGAGATTATTGTGTACATAAAAAAGTGTAGCTGAGTGGAGTCTTGTGGTGTACCTTACTAGCTCTCCAAGTTTGAAAATAGTTTCCTTGACTTTCTTGTCTCGACATATATACATACTCATCGAAAAAATGAACTACAATGTAAATTAGGGGAAGGGAAAGTGAGAGAAAGTCATACACAAAAACTCTAGATAGAATAGGGAGAGGGACATTACCTAAAGCATCTTGTGCCAATCATGGGACTTGAACCCATGCAATTGAACGGTTCCACCCTCTTTTTCTTTCTCTATCTATCTCTCTCTCTTTCTCTCTCTTTCCCCTCTCTATCTCTCTTTCTCTCTCTCTATCTCTTTCTCTATTTCTCTCTCTCTTTCTCTCTATTTCTACCTCTCTCTCCCTCTATATATGTATATATATACATATATATATATATATATATATATATGTATATATATACATATATATATATATATATATATATATATATATATATATATATATATATATATATATATCCCCTTCTCTCCTTCTATCTATCTCTCATAATACATTTCTCTCTCTATACATACCTCTTTCTCTATCTCTCTCCCTCTCTCTCTCTCTCTCTCTCTCTCTCTATATATATATATATATATATACTCTCTCATTATATATATATATATATATAATGAGAGAGTATATATATATATATATATATATATAATGAGAGAGTATATATATATATATATATATATATAGAGAGAGAGAGAGAGAGAGAGAGAGAGAGAGAGATTGAGGGAGAAATAGACAGATAGGGAGAGATAGATAGATAGATAGATAGAGAGAGAGAGAGAGAGAGAGAGAGGGAAAGATAGAGAAAGAGAGATAGATAGAGAGAGGGAAAGAGGGAGAGAGATAGAGAAAGAGAGATATAAAGGGAGAGATCGAAATAGAGAAAAAGAGAGGGAGGGAAAGACAGAGGAAGGGAGGGGAGAGAGAGAGAGAGAGAGAGAGAGAGAGAGAGAGAGAGGGAGAGAGAGAGAAATAGAGAAAGAGGGGGAAGATATAGATAGAGAGAGGGAAAGAGAGAGAGAGAGAGAGAGAGAGAGAGAGAGAGAGAGAGAGAGAAAGAGGGAGCGAAAGAGAGAGAGAGAGAGAGAGAGAGAGAGAGAGAGAGAGTGAGAGGGAAAAAGGGGGACGGGGGGGGGGGGAGAGGGGGAGAGAGAGAGAGAGAGAGAGAGAGAGAGAGAGAGGGAGGGGTGGAGGGAGGAGACAGAGGAGAGAGAGAGAGAGAGGGAGAGAGATAGATAGAGAGAGGGAAAGGGAATGAGAGAGAGAGGGAGGAAGAAAAAGAAATAGGGAGATAAAGAGCAATGGCTATAGGCAAAGTAACCATTTTGTGGTGTAGGCAATGCGAGTATGCTTCTGCTTCTGTAGAGTGCTTTGAAAAAGACCTTCTTTACGTGCGGCCAATGAAATTGAGAAATTACTTTCTACTCTCTTCTCCTTACCTTCTCTATCTTTCTCTCTCTCTTCCTATCTCTTTCTCTCCACGGATGTAGCATTAGGTTGGACTGCTTTCAACGGTACCATACGTCAGAATGGATGAGTAATCCCTCGAACAAGGAGCTACTATGAAGAGATGTTGCACAAAAAGAACAATAAAGAAGCTCTTCTTCATAGCACTCTACAAAAGCAAGAGCACTCTCGCATTGTGCACAACGCAAAACGATGGCTATATTTACAACCGTATCTCTTTATCTCTACTCAAAATGATGGATACACTTATGTATTTGTATATATATTTGTGTGTACATATATGTTTGTTTATGCATGTATGTAAACACTAAGTACGTGAGCATAGCACCCAAAGGTTAGACACTTCCTCTTGGGTATAGTCCTTTTTTAATTGTAGCGTTGAGGTCATTGATCCACTCATGCATGGATTACCACAACGTACCTTTGGTTTTACCATGGTTGAGACTGTGATGATATCTAAAGAGGTGTCACTTGACCTTTGGCACTACTGGCCTGTACTTAGGTCTACTAGTATGCATATGTATCTACGTGCTTGTGTGCTAATATACTTGTGTACGTATGTATAGATGAGTGAGTAGGGGAAAGCTAATTCTCATATTTCTCTTTGTAATGTAGATGTTAGACGAGAGAACACCTGGTGGAGAGCAGTCATCTGGCTCTTCTTTTGGTTGGTTCACATCTAGGTGGGCCCCACCCGGGGTGGACATCGCCTCCAGTGGACTCGAGTCTTGAGGCGGTGAGAACAAGCAAAGAAATAAAGATTATATCTAGCTAGTTAACCCTACACCATGAGTGTCATACATTTTTAATTATTAATTTCAGGCATGGACATCCTACACCTACTCTACCCAGGTTCCTCCACCGGTCGTAGATAGTTGGAAGCAATGGAGTCTATGACGGTACAATGATAGTTAAGGAGATAGAGTTAGCACACTCAAGAGAAGAGTCCAAACTTGTTTTCATTGCCCAAGATCTGACAGAGACTGAGGAGTATGTACTTAAAGAACTTCTCAAGGAATTCAAGGATATATTTGCTTGGACATATCATGATATGAAAGGTGTCCCACCTTCCGTGGTGCAACACACTATTCCCATGAACAGCATGTCTAAACCATTCCAAAAACGACCCTACCCAATGAATCCTAAGTATGCAAAGATTGTTCAAGAAGAGATTGAAAATCTTGTCAAATGCAGATTCATATACCCTATTGAGCACTCAGAATGGGTGTCTCCAATAGTTATTGTGCCAAAAAAGAATGGGAAACTCAGAGTGTGCGTGGATCTTAAGAAGGTCAATGCCGCCACTAGGAGGGACCATTACCCCTTGCCATATTCAAAACATGTGCTTCAAAGAGTTGCAGGAAAGGAAGCTTATAGTTTTTTAAATGGGTACTCTGGATATAATGAAATCACAATTGTGCTAGAGGACCAAGCTAAAACGACTTTTATAACCGAATTCGGAGTGTTTGCATTTTGTATTATGGCTTTTGGCTTAACCAATGCTCCTACTACCTTCCAAAGATAAATAAACACTGCTTTTAGAGAATATTTGAGGGAGTTTTGCGAAGCTTTCTTAGATGACCTTTGTGTTTATTCTTCTTGGAAAGAACATCTATCATGTTTACAAAAAGTGTTTGAGAAGTGCAGATTGTATCACATCTCCTTAAACCCTTTCAAATGCCAATTTTGGGTTAAACATGGAGTCATTTTAGGGCATATAGTGTCCAAAAATGGGATTTCCACAGATGAGGGCAAAATTAAAGCCATTGCTGAATTGCCACCACCTACAAACTATAAAGGAGTTCAAAGGTTCATGGGCTATGTTGGTTGTTACTGACGGTTTATTTTAAACTTTGTTGATATAGCTCGTCGATTGAACAAACTTCGTATTGAGTTCCACTGGACCACGGAGTGTGACCGTGCTTATGAGTCATTGAAAAAAACCTTGACAAGTGCTCCCATTCTATGAGTGCCTCATTGGAATGTAATTTTCCATGTGCATATTGATGCATCAAACTTTTCTATTGGGTGTGTTCTAGCTCAACCAGGAGAACATAAATTGGACTACTCCATTAGCTTTGCAAGTCGTCAATTGAATGATGTTAAGAGAAACTACACCACTACAGAGCAGGAAGGTTTAGCTATGATTTACACAGTGAAGAAATTTTGCTACCACCTTCTTGCCAACAAGTTTGTTTTCTATGTGGATCATCAAGCCTTGTTGTATCTAGTAAATAAACCTTGTTTTCTATGTGGATCATCAAGCCTTGATGTTGATAATTTTTTAATTTGGTTTGGGTTTATGTAGAGTCAAGGTGATCAAACGTACGTGCCTCTAGATGACGACGAGGATTAGATAGAGAAATATTTGTTCAAACTTTTGTAAAGTCTGAATGTGGCACAATGTATATACAACTATTTTTATTTTATTTGTAGATTGAGAAATTCTTTCCTATAAAGTGCAACTATGACGGGACCAATAAGTGACCATCAACACTCATGGGGTGATTTGTCATTAGGTAGGGAATACCCCTAAAAATACTATTCCTATAGCCACAATTAGTGCCCCAAAAACACGTTAGTCATACTAGATATCTTTTGGTTTGGGAAACAAGGGACTGCCTACCTTGAGGCTTCCTTAGAAGATTCAAGACATCCCATGAATTATTTGCTTTATATCAAGACCATGTCTGCCTGCTACAAACCAAAATCATCATTTGTATTGCATGCACCTTGTGCATATAACCAATGATATAGAGTGCCCTCCATTGCAGTCATATGCAACAAGCACTAGTAAATATATGAACCTGAATTGTTATTGAATAGAAGCTTATAGCTATGGGTAATTGAAAAAACATCAATAGTGTTGGAGTGTGTGCCATACTTTGCACATTGTATGGAACCTCTCACTTATGCATGCCTAGACTTCTTCCAAATAATTGACCACATATTATTATGTGTGACCCATGTGTGTTTTCTACAATGTTTTTATTGTGTATGATGCCAAAAGCTAAGTTAAAACAACCCCAAAAGGAAGCATACAGGTTCTCCACTTGCTTTCCTCTTTTTGGGCTAATAATTGAACTCTCCCACACATCATCCATGATGTAAGAAAAAGGCTCTAATATGCCTTTATAAGAGGCACTATTGTAACCGTTTTTTATATCATATCAATTAACAAGCTCCATTATGCTATTTCTATCCATAAATGGCTCATTAAAATTTCCTCCATAACTCTACAGTTGGTATTAGAGCTTATGGTAACTCTTAGGCCATCAACTAATTAGTAAGCTCCTAATCACATCTTTGATTATCCTTAATCTAATAAATGTCATCCTCTAATTGCTTGAAAGTTGAGTTATCGGGCATGTTCTTGGCTTAAGCCTTGAGCCACTACCATTTTGATTAAGCTAATTGCATTAGAATTGACATGGTTGCCAATCTCCACTAAATAAATTTTCTTTGTTTATTGCATTAATAATTACTCGTATTAATCACTAGCATTTTTCTTGCAAGTTCTCTACACAATTAACCTTGCTAATTGCACTTGCTTTATTTCAAAATGTGTGTTTATGTGTGTGTGTGTGTATTTGATTACTGCCTGCATAAGGGGCAAGTTGAAAACAAATTCCTTCTTTGGCTTGAAGGCTTCATATCAAGCAACCACAGGCTACACATGCTCACTTATTTTTCTTAGCCAATGCTCAGCAATTTGGAGCCCCACAACAATCACTGGCTGCGCTAAAAACAAATCCATTTCCTTGCCTTTAAAAGCTCATACAAACACCGTAAAAATCTTATCTTGTCAATAGCATTTCCACTTCTCTGCCCTTTCCACAATACCTGTTGTAGAACTCGTGCTTCTTGTCAATGCTAGTCTACACCAAAAATTGACCTCACAAAGTCCCAACCCGCTTCAAACCCCTATTAAATTGGGTTCATGGAGTCTACTTCTTTCATGGCCAGGCAGACAAATCTTCCACTACTCAAATTGGAGCCATTCCATTCACAATTGCTTCACTCCCAAAACCAACCACCTCTTGCAGTACCATATGGTCAAATCTATTGTGCGACGCCATCGCGAGTCTAGGCCATGTCCATTTTATGAGCATGATCAAATCGGGACTCCCTACGTAATAAGAAATTTAGAATATTAACCTCGAGGGGTCACTATGTAAAAATTATGTATATCGCACGCATTTAAATACTATCTCTAAAACTCCTTATCTATGAAGTTTTTATGAATAAAATACACCCTATGTCTATTCAATATGTAAAAAAAAATCCAATTCCATTTTACAGTATCCTTCTATATGTGAAAATGTGAGAAAAATTAAAATTTAATAACACCTTTTGCTCCACTCACATGATAGTCACATGAATATTTGTTAACCCTCACGCACATTTCCTATCACCTACGACAGACGTCGTATTATTTATTTGGTAGAGTCAGGTACCGGGCTTGTCGGTTCAATAGGAAACGGGTAAGAGTGATCGCCGATGAGAGGTGCACTCTAACTGGAACATTCAAGGGATTAGTTGGCTAAGCATGGGCGTCCAAGTGTGAATGGGGCGAGCTCATATAAAAGTCAACTAAACCTAAAATTCACTCATTCTCTCACTTGTGCAATTGAAGAGTGCTCTTGCTCCATCTCTATCTTCTTCTTCTTCATCTACTTGCATGTGTGTTTGAGAGAGAGAGAGAGAGAGAGAGAGAGAGAGAGAGAGAGAGAGAGAGAGAGAGAGAGAGAGAGAGAGAGAGAGAGAGAGAGAGACTGGTCGAGCATTGCGACGGTGGTGAGGCGGTTGAGCATGACGTAGCGACGTCTCCTTCTTCTTCACGGCAAGGAATCCTCCACAACAGCAAGCGTAGAGTGGTGAGTGACACACCATCGCCATCTTTGAACTTACTAGTTTAGGCTAGTTGCGTGCTTGGAGCCATTTGTGGCTCGCACACAGTGTATCGGCAAGTTCCTTGCATTGACACGTGCGACAGACGCACACATTTTTGGCACCGTTGCCGGGGAAATGCCATACACTAAGCTTGAGTGGCACTTTGTGCTTCTTTGTGGTGCAATTTCAATTGTAGGAAAGGTAGGAAAGGAAGGTGTGTGTGTTGAGAAGAAGGATTTTGTTTTGCTATTGTGTATTCCTTTGTTAATGAGGTTTTGAAAGGTACTGTGTTTTCTCTGTGATAAGGTGTTAGTATCAAGGTTGTTAGTTGTGTGCAATGTAAAGTACAATAAGTAGAAAGTAGATCTGTTAGAGCAAATGAAGTGTGTTAGTGTGTAATAGTAGGTGTATTAGTTGTAAGTAGGTAGGTAGAGTGTGTGTGTATTCTCATGTAGGTCGCGACGACCTTATCCAAAATAATAATAAAAATATATATTTAAAAGGTAGGATCGGGATCGAGAATATGTCCCACACCCACACCCAAGCCCAGACCCAAACCCAAGCTCACGCTCAGGCCCAGGCCTCAGCCGCCCTTTAAAATTACGTATTTTAGCTTCACACGTAGCTAAAAATCAACTTTTTTGAGGACGAACGGAGCTTCAGGTGATCGAACATTGTGCTATAAAGCACACTGCAACCCTCTGAGTGATACGCTTGTTTTGAGATATCACACACTTCAATAAAAAAACCGATCATTAAAAAAAAAAAACGAGTGAAAACGGACGCCTAAAAAAGTAAGCAGTTAACCTTCGAGGTTATTCGCCGATGCTTGTAGGGTGCCAACGGCACATGCATCTGTGCTCTAGTCGTGTGCTAGAGATGGAGCAACTAGAGATAATTTTGACTTACGTGAGTTCTCAATATCCACCTACCTTAGGTTCCGGGCCCTCGGCGGGGACCCAAGGTAGTATAAACCAAGACCCGAACATAGCGGCTAGTGACTCTTCCTCCGACTACGACGTTGTGAGCGGGATGAAAACACACACAGCGCCCCTATAACGACCCGACACACACTCTTGGGAAGATACACACACACACTATGGGGCACCACTCGGCTTAGACAACACACCTGGTCGAGATAGGAAACACACCTCTGGAGTGAGAGGAGAGAGACTATCCACTTGCCCACTCCACACAGACACACACACACACACCCAAAAAACTCAGCTTAAAAGAGGAGAATTTCTGATGTTTAGATACAATTGAGCTTGGGCCAACACCAATGGGGAAAATAGCTCACACAATATGGGTAAAATAAGCCAGATACAATCACAAACTAGAGCAGAAACTTCGCTCATAGGAGAAACTTACACAGAAAAAAAGCAGGAAAAGAGTGAGGAATTTGGCAAAATGGACAGCGCCATCGTGTCCGGAACGGACCAAAACCCCAGTCTACAATGTCAAAGTGCTCAAATCCGACCTCGGATGAGCAGTTTACGGCCAAAACATGCTCCAAAAACCCCAAAAACACATTTGCGGCTGTTCCTCCTCTCTTCTCCACGTTTTTTCTGGTCTTCTCTCTTTTTTTTCAGTTCCCACACTTAGCGTTTTTAGTTGGTCACCCGTGGCCTTTTAGATGACCTCAAACGGACCCCGAACAGGCCAAAAACGGACCTCGCAGTGCATAGTTGTCACCTTTTTGCATCATCCGCATACCTGGCACTCGGTTTTTCCAAATAATGCATCCCGCAACCACGTGAAGTGGCTCCAAAAAGTGGTCCTCATGATGACCTTTCTGCATAAGTATCACAAGAAAACACCCACGTCGTGTCCATACTTCTCCGCGTGCAAGTATTGACCCCGTTCGACCTCCTGACACCACTCAATGCCATCTGATGCACCTGCTTACCTCATGTCGTTGGCCCGCATATAGCTTCCTCGAGAAGTTTTACATGCTACTAACTCCTCCTTATTGTAGAAAAAACACACCAGTACTGATAATAGTGAAAATCGCTGCACTATGTACACCTTGTCCTACCTGTACACACGTGGACCCCACGTAACCACCTGGCTATGGAAATTGGGTAATCCTTTATTCGATGCACCATGCATGTGTATGTACATATGCGCAATCCCTTGCTCAAAAAAACTCCTGACATAATTTGCCCATCCCCTAGCCTGCTAGATCATTCATGATTAGCAGCAGAAAAGAGAGATATGAGACTCACCGCATCACAGGTCTCCTCATCCCTCACCAACAATGCTTGATCCACAGACAGCTCATCTTGCTCCACCATCATCAATCTAGCATGATACAATTTAAGACGCAATCCATTTACCCTTGACTTATGTAGAACACCATCCAGGTTAGCCAGCTGATATGTGCCATTTGGAAAACACTCCACTACCTTGAAAGGGCCTTCCCACTTAATTTGAAACTTCTTTTGGAAGGTGTTGTCTAGCTTACTGTTGTAGCGCAAAACCAAGTCATGTTTCTTGATACCCTTACTTTTGACCTTTTCATTTATCTTTGCCAAAGCCTTATCCTGCATCTGCCCATAATGCTCCAATGCGCTCATCCTATCCAACTGGACCTCTTGTAACTGCAAGAGCCTCTCTTTGAATGAATCACTAGGCGGCCCAAACAACTTCTCTAACATCATGACCGCAGGCAACTCTACCTCCACCGGCAATAGTGCTTCCTTTCCATACACCAAATGAAATGGAGTAAACCCTGTACCTGTCTTCACCGAAGTACGATAAGCCCATAATGCACTAGGCAATTCCAAATCCCAATTCTTTCCTTGGTGCTCTGTCACTTTAGAAAGAATTTGTACCAACTCACCATTGAATCTTTCATTTAAGCCATTACACTGCGGGTAATAAGGAGGGGTATGCTGGTGCCTAATCTTCATCTTTGTGCATAAGAAGTCTAGTAGTTTAGCTCTAAATCCTGGCCCCTTATCTGAAAGTAGCTCTAATGGCACCCCAAACTTGCAACATATTTCATCATACACAAATTTTGCCACATCCTTTGCAGTGATCTATTTTACTGCTATAGCCTCTGCCCATCTAGAGAGATAGTCCACTGCCGTCAAAATATAGCTTTTGCCCCTACTTGTGATAGGTAACGGGCCTATTGCATCAATCCCCCACTTTTCAAACACATCAAATGCCATAATGGTTTTTCGTAGCTCTGGCTTCAACACTCTCTTCCCAAATGCTTGACACCTATTGCAAGACCTACACCAATGGTGAACATCCTTGTGCAAACTAGGCCATACATACCCCTCTTGCAAAATCTTATGCAAGGTGATCTTTAGAGCAAAATGGCCACCACATGCGCTTTCGTGATTCTCTTCCAACACTCTGTAAAGCTCCTCCCGCCAAGGTACACGTCTCAACACGAGATCAGCCCCTTTCATGTATAAGAAATCACCAATAAATTTGTATCTGTATGCTCTACGCACAAAGCCATACTTCTTAGACTTCTGAATCTCCTTTGGAATGATTCCTGTTAGCAAAAACTCCTCTTCTTGAGCCAAACTTTCCCGGCCATGATAAAGAGGTAAAGTGGTCCTCAACACAAATAGCTCCCCAATCATGCCTTGAGCTGCTTCATGTGCCTCTCCATTTAGAGCACGTTCAATGTGTCTGATGATCCATGCTTTGAACTTTTTTAACAAGCCTTTAATTCTGAAGCACATTTCCTTCAATGAGGTGTTCTTGCTCTTCCACACACCCAGCACTTGCTTCACCACTAACAAGGCATCACCTTTTATGCTCAACCTTCGAACCCCATGCTTCAAACAAATGTGTAATCCGGCATCCGTAGTAGCATATTCAGCCTCATTGTTACTATGAGCATCCAATTTGAACCCTCTCTTGCATATTAGCTTCCCCTCTGGATCATAAAGTGCTATACTCCGTGAAGCTGCATCATGGCTCTTTCTGTATGAACCATCAAAGAACAACACATGTGCATTGCTGATCTGTGGCACTTCTTCAACTACCTTTCTCACCACCTCTTCCTTAACAATAAGGGGATTCTCCTTGTAGGTCAACAAATCAGCTAGGGTAGCCCTTGTACTATCTTCCACTAGAAAAGAGAACTCAAACTCTTGCAGCTCAATTACCCATTTCTTCACCACATTTGACATGTTAGTGCCATTAATTAACTGTGGCAAAAAGGCATAACTCGTCAAGAAAACAAAAGGCCGTGGTAGCAAGTAATGGCGAAATCGTCGACAAGCAAATATTACAATGGCCATCACTAGCTCTACTTCCGAGAACTTTCTCTCCTCTACCAACTTCACTCGGCTTCCACAATACACTGGCCTCATATAATGGCTGCCCCTCCCCTTTTGCAATAGCATGGCTCCAATGGCATCATCCCCTAATGATGGATTTACATAAAACACTTTGTCCCAATCAGGAGCCTGCATGGCTGACAACCCCCCTAACACCTCTTTCACCTCTTGAAACACTTCTTCACACTTGTCATCCCATTGCAATGGATCATGCTTTGCCACTTGTTGTAATGGATAAAGAATCTGAAAAGACAATGGAATAAACCTTGCCATGTACTTCACTTTGTGTATAAAGGTTGCCAATTGCTTCGTACTCGTAGGAGATGGAAGAAGAATAATAGACTTAACCTTATCTGGATCAGCCTCAATGCCATTTTCTGACACCATATGGCCCAATAACTTCACCCTTGGCTGTGCTAGATGACAGTTCTTTGGATTTAGTTGTCCTCCACATTCATCATATCAAGCCAATACCATCTGCAACTTCTCATGGTGTTCAGCCCTACTGCTATAAACACAGAAGTCATCCATAAAAGCTTTAACACAACTACCAATGAATGGTTCCAGCACCCAATTTTCTCTCTCTTGATAGAAGGAAGGTCCATTTGACAACCCAAATGGCAATACTATGTAGCAATCGCAGCCCCACGGCATAATAAAAGTTGTCTTTGTGCGGTCTTTAAGAGCAATCTTCAATTGAAAATAGCCTGAAAAACCATCACACACACTGTACCTCTCATAACCTGCCACTGAATCCAAGATCTGATCAATGAATGGAAGAGGATATGGGTTCTTCTTAGTGGCTTCGTTTAAGGGTTTAAAATCTACACAAATTCTTCACTTCCCATCCTTCTTTAGACTGACTACAACTGGACTCACCCATTCTGTGGTCTCCACAGGGACTATGAACCCTGCCTTCAATAACTTGTCCACCTCTTCTCGCAAGGCTTCCATTTGCTCTTGAACCATCCTTCTTAGCCTTTGCCGCACTGGCTTAGCACCTTCTTTCAGCTCTATATGCATCTCTTCGCCCTTGAACCCTCTGATCTCTTCATATGAAGTAATTAACAAATCAGGAAAACTAGCCAGCATGTGCAAATATATATCCTTCTCCATAGTTGAGAGGTCTCCACTGATCATTTGTGTCATCAATTCCTGCTTCTTTGACAAATCAACCTTGGTTTGCATCAGCCCTTCAATCACTTCATAAGGCCCTTCACTTTCATCTTCAACCTCATTCGCAAATGCAACTAAACCAAACTCCTGGATTTCTTTGTCCATCAAAAGAAATGCAACATCAGCATCCTCATCACTGCTGGTAGTGCTATTACTGTCCTCATCTGTCACCGTGGAAGAGTCTTCATCACTAGACTCATCCTCATCTTCATAAAGCTCCTCTAATCGTTTCCTTGTGTCCATATTATAAAGCTTCTTGGTACCTGTCTTTCCATAGAGGCTAATCGTACCATGTCGCCAATCTTGAACAGCTCCCACTGCACGTAACCATGGTCTGCCCAGTATAATAGGATATGCTCCCAACCCTGCTGGCATCACATGAAAATCAACCACTGCCTTTGCATCATATGCCTCCACTTCTAAGCTCTTTACAACACCCAAGCATTTTACTTTTTGATGGTTTGCCAATCTGATCCGAAAACCTGACACCCCAGCCACTGTGAGACCCATCTTCTCAACGCATGAGTGTGTTATGACACATATTTGGGCTCCGCCATCCACATAACCTTGTCCCAAATTTTTCCTTTTATGCCACACATCTACTATTGGACAAATGTCTGGTAGCTCATCCATTGCCAACACCTTTACTGAACCTCTCTCTGGCTCTTTCTCCATTGGGTTAACCATCCTCTTCCACTGTCGCTTTAGCTTAGGCACCATCTCTATAAGCTTCCCAAAAGTAACATCTGCCTTCCTGCTCGTCAGATCCTCCTTCAAGTCATAGCTTAATTGCCCATCCCCTAGTGGAAAATCTGAAACATGAAACTTTCAACGAGCTCTCCTTTTCCTCTTGGCCTTGACATCCTCGCCTTCATGGCTCTTTCCTTTCTTCTTACTAGGACCTGGGGCACTTCTTCCTTCCTTATCCTCTATGGTCCTCTTCCCAATAGGCATCACTAATGTATCCTCTAGCTTTGATGCCTTCTCCAAGGTGACTACACTTAGCACTTTTGTCTTTCCCTTTTCCTCCTGGGTCAGTCCACTGGTTCCTTCGTCTCCCTTAATTTCGATGCCATAATCATTTGACCTAGTTAGCACCTGTCTTGGCAATGGATACATGTCTCCCCCCATCCTTGGTGGCTTATCACATTGCGGGCTGATGTGACCCAACTCTCCACAATTATAACATGTGGGCGTCTGTCTCCAGTACCTACCATTGCTTTGTCCAACACCATTCCTAGGCCTTTCTTCACCTCCTGGTTGATTTGCAAACCTCCCTCGACCTCGATTATTTCCCACTTGACCTAGCATGTTTAGGCTAAGATTCTTCATCAAATCTACCACTTGCCTCATGTCTTGCCTTAGCCCATCATCTTGCACTGATGTAGTGACCAGTGCTGGCATAACCTGAGTAGTAACAGGAACCACTAGTTCATGATGAACCCCTGACATGCGACCTTGTAAAGACTCTATAGGCTGAAATTCAGACCTCATTGGCAAAGACTCCACCCCTAATTGACTCATTTTCCTCAGCTTCCACTCTTTGTTCCTTGCTACCTCTAGTGCATCTTCATATGTCGTAGGCTTCTTTAGCTCCACTCTCCAACGTATATTCTCCCAAAGACCAGCTAAGAACCTGTCCTTCTTCATCATGTCAGGCGAGGGTACTTGTGGTGCTAAGGCCTTGCACATTTGCTCCCATGCAAATGAAAACTTACGTATGTACGCATCTACTCGCTCACATTCCTTTTGCACCAAAGCCTGTACTTCTTGCCACACTTTGTCAGGATCTTCTATCTTCACAAACTCCACTTCCACCCCATGTCGTAGATTGCCCCAACTCAACCTTACAGGTGGATCAGCCACACGCAACTCCTCTTCAAATGCTTTAGACCAAACTCGTGCATCACTCTTCAAACAAATTTGGAGAAGGCGTAACATCTGCACAGGGTCATGAATCTGGTTGCTAACGCAGGCAACCTCCATCTTTTCCAAAAATTCTTCCACATCTTCATCACTTCTTCCATGAAACTCCGGATAAGAGAAAGCCATGGCTACCCAAGTTTCAATGCTTTGAGAACCCCTTTGAACACACGTGCAAGAACCCAAAACTTTTGACTACCCAATCCCCAGAAACTTCAATGGAGCTCAACTTTAGATAAGGACAAACACATGCACATCAAATGAGTTTTCATAGTTGATCATCGGAATTACAACAGGCAAAGGACATTCCAAGATCTCTCGTAATCTTCTTGGCCCGAACATAAAGACTATGCGCTGCTGGAAAAAATCTTCCTGGACACATGAACATTTATCTGGATTCTTTGAGTTAAATGAAATGGAGTGAATTGAGGGTCATTTTGATCATCCATTAAAGCCAACCATGAAGCTCCCAAGAAGGCACACCTGACTTAACCTCTGATTTTGTCAAAATTTTAGCAGCATAACAGCATAAATGGCTCAAAAGACCAAAAAACCAGCCATCATAACTTGGAAAAATTTTGGCAGAGTTTCCCCAGAAATAGAGCAGTAGGAACCCAAAATATAAACTGTCAACAATAGAACCCGAGCATCAAGTAGGAATCACTAGTACATAGCCTATGGCAAGGTCACAAAAAGGGTGCTCCAGCTACCTGTATCACCGAAAGGATCTCTACATTTGAGAATCCCCCAGCTCAATAAAAACCTCACGCTATCGACCCTCACACGAAGGCTAATGCAAATCGCGTATAGTCAAGTCTCAGAAATGACTATCTTCCAGACCAAGTCTCAAAAATGGCTGGGACTGCCAAATACAACCAAGTATGGCTCCACAAATGCGTACAATGGCAGTTTCCAGAAGTAACGTACAATCCAGAAGACAATGCGCTCAAATAGGCGCCACGTGATGCATACCCACAACAACTGCAAGTGACATCACTGCTAGTATATCACTGTACTCCAGCTACCTGTACCTATGTGAATCACTTGTACCTGTACCTGTCCCTGTAACCTGTAACCGTAATCCCGAATCTCGAAGCTTGAAGCTCGAAGCAGAAGGTACTCGAAGAAGATCCTCCGTGGGGGTGCCAAAAGAATGTGAGCGGGATGAAAACACACACAGCGCCTCTATAACGACCTGACACACACTCTTGGGAAGATACACACACACACTATGGGGCACCACTCGGCTTAGACAACATACCTGGCCGAGACAGGGAACACACCTCTGGAGTGAGAGGAGAGAGACTATCCACTTGCCCACTCCACATAGACACACACACACCCAAAAAACTCAGCTCAAAAGAGGAGAATTTCTGATGTTTAGATACAATTGAGCTTGGGCCAACACCAATGGGGCAAATAGCTCACACAATATGGGTAAAATAAGCCAGATACAATCATAAACTAGAGCAAAAACTTCGCTCATAGGAGAAACTTACACAGAAAAAAAGCAGGAAAAGAGTGAGTAATTTGGCAAAATGGACAGCGCCATCGCGTCCGGAACGGCCCAAAACCCCAGTCTACAATGTCAAAGTGCTCAAATCCGACCTCGGATGAGCAGTTTACGGCCAAAGCATGCTCCAAAAACCCCAAAAACACAGTTGCGGCTGTTCCTCCTCTCTTCTCCACGTTTTTTCTGGTCTTCTCTCTTTTTTTTCATTTCCCACACTTAGCTTTTTTAGTTGGGCACCTGCGGCCTTTTAGATGACGTCAAATGGACCTCGAATAGGCCAAAAACGGACCTCGCAGTGCATAGTTGTCACCTTTTTGCATCATCCGCACACCTGGCACTCGGTTTTTCCAAATAATGCATCCCGCAACCACGTGAAGTGGCCCCAAAAAGTGGTCCTCATGATGACCTTTCTGCATAAGTATCACAAGAAAACACCCACGTCGTGTCCATACTTCTCCGCGTGCAAGTATTGACTCCGTTCGACCTCCTGACGCCACTCGATGCCATCTGACGCACCTGCTTACCTCATGTCATCGGCCCGCGGATAGCTTCCTCGAGAAGTTTTACGCGCTACTAACTCCTCCTTATTGTAGAAAAAACACACTAGTACTGATAATAGTGAAAATCGCTGCACTATGTACACCCTGTCCTACCTGTACAAACGTGGGCCCCACGTAACCACCTGGCTATGGAAATTGGGTAATCATTTATTTGATGCACCATGCATGTGTATGTACATATGTGCAATCCCTTGTTCAAAAAAACTCTTGAAACATCATGGAGGGTTTCCCAATGCCTAATCCCGATAGCTCAAGCCAAGACATGCATGCCATGGGCCTGCAGTCCGGGCTGAGCGTGCTTAGCCGCTTGAAGGAAACCTTTAGTAGAGCCACTCGTTCCAAACATGGAGCTAATGATGTAAATGAGGGGGGTGGGGAAGTAAATATTCCATTCATGATCAATGTAGAACCTATGCCCTTAGAGAATGTGCACATGAATACTCCATTCACTGCACCCCCTGACTATTCAAAACTATTCCCCTATGAGGTTATATTACCTGATGGTAGAAGCCTTGCCAAAGTGCAAAGGTTGAGCAGTATATCCTTGCAGCAAGGGAAAAGGAAATCGAGAGCTTACACAAGGCAGAGCAACGAAGAGAGTTAAAAGAAAAAGCCCCTATGTCAATATCGTTGCGAGGAGAGCAATCGAGTGCTCCTGACTTAGCAACCACTAAGGGCCAACCGCTAGAAAGCAAAATTGCATCTAGCTCAAAGGACACCCCTAGCACCTCAATCTTAGGTGGAGCATTTCTAAATGAGAACTGGGAGTACGAACTACAAATGGAAACTCTAACCGACCTATACACAGGTCACACCTATCACGTGGGTTGGTTAGATGTCCTACAATCCACAATGGGTGCTACTAGTGTGGAGGATAACCAACAAAGAGTTTGTGAGATCATCCATAGGGTCATTGAGTTAGAGAGACAGAACAAGGGGATCAACATGCCTTCAACGGGTCTCATGAGATTCTTGGATATAAGAAAGGCTAAACAACCGACCTTATCGCAAATGGAGACTCCCTTGGTAAGTCCAATGGATCCTGCATATGTTGTTTCGCCAGGGGTCTCAGTGAAATCTGAGCCCACAAGTGATAGCTTTACCTTTCCAAGTCTAGCTCATCTTTCCCTTGATGACACCACGGCTACCATGCCTACCCCACTGATGGGCATGCCAAGAAACATGCCATGGACCTCATTTGTTAGTAAAGCACCACTACATGGTAGCTCAATGCCTGCAACAATACCTACAAGAGTGTACCAATCATATACACCCATTGGTCCTCGTACTCATGTAGTTCCTACCCCTCCCATTGTTTCAACTATCTATACTCCACAACCACAACACCCAAGCTCTTATTTCCATGGGACCATACCGGCTAGCATTAGCATGTCACATCCGATGTCGGCCATGCCTAGGGCCACACATATGAACTTTGGGCAGCCACATGGCACAACATCGTACCCAACGTGGAACCGAAGGGCTTCCTATGCGCCAAGCCCAATGCCAATACCTACTCCACGTGTAGTCCCTGTAGCACCTTCACCCACGGTGCCTGATCACTTAGGTGACTTGGCAACATTTGCTCAAGCTATCGGTCGATCTATTGCTGAGAATATGTGTAACACGCATGATAGAGAGCCTATAAGTAAGGCAGTACAAATATCCAAGCTCACACAAAAATTTAGTGGAGACGGGTATGTGAGAAAGCATATCGAAGTGTTTGAACAAATATGCGGTTCTCTAGGAGAACACAATGACCTGCATAAGAGTAATGCTTTGAGCCTAACCTTAAGTGGGAAGGCATGGGATTGGTATAGAACCCTAAGGTGGGAAGAAAAACGATGTACCCTACTCTTAGGAGACTGTTCTTGAAAGAATACATACGAGAGGGAGTGCTTTGGGGTGTAGCCTCTCAGCTCGAGAAATCCTAACGAGAGGAAGGAGAGTCGGTGAGAGACTTTATTAGTTGCCTGAAGCATTTGAATTCTCGTTGTAATCCAAATGAGCGCTTCAATAATAATCAATTGCTTGATATATTCATTAGGGGATTACGACATGAGGATATCTACAATGGCCTAGTCATTAGAGGTATCACCACTTGGAAACCAGTCACCACCAATGCGATCCAATTGGAGGATAATTTAATGATTCAAAGAGAAAGAGTATCTGTTGAGCCTAAATCTATTAGCTCGCAAGCATCAAGGCATCAACCAATGACCCTAAAGCCTATTGCCAAGGAGCCAAAGATATCTGGATGACTTTAGCAGATCTCACCAAGGCTATTCAAAAGAGTCTTAGAGACACTCGTGCTCTGTAAAACAATCATATGTATCCAAGAAGGGAGCAATAATGGTGCTCAGTATGCTATGGACCGCATAGTACCAGTGAATGCCCTACTTTTAGAGTAAAATTCAATGGGAACTACAATTCCTGTGGGAGGTATGGTCATCAAGCTAAGGATTGCATAGTATTTAAGCGCACGATGGACAATAGACCAACCTCAGCATGGACAAACACACCTTGAGTGCCTGCATTGATGCCAGCCCCACCTCTTGAACAAACAGCACAACACATGGTCCCTAGGGCCCAAAATGTTGTTCAAAAAACACCCATACCACCTCCAGTGCTAGGACCACAACCACCACATCCGAGAATCACTTCTTTGAATCAAGTGGGTTGTGAGTCATCTATTGCTTGTTTGGAAGGCTGTGAGGAAGATATAGACCCTAATATTGCCTATGGGATGGATGTGCCTGAAGAAAATCCATAATACTACATGGAGGTCTATTGAGGACAAGTCAAACCTGTATATCAAGTAGCCGTTCTTGCTTCAAGAGGCCAAAATATCAATTACACTACTAAGAGACCACCTCTTCAATGCTATGAGTGTGGAGGTCCACATCGTGTAGCCAAGTGTCCTATTCGGTTACAAAAGAACTCCACACTAATGCAAACCAATCAAGCGAGCATGTCTACAATGCTGATACTCATGTGTAATCGATGTGGCATAGATCATTTGATTGCCCAATGTCCAAATAATCCAAATGCACCGAAGATCACGCCATTAAACTTGATTGAGGTTATCGAGGAGCCATCACAAAGCACACCTGTGGCACCAGTAAGCGTACTCACACCATTGATGCTCCAAAAACAAAATTATATTCTTGAGGAAAGAGACATGGCATCAATTGCCCAATCTCAAAAAAAGAAGAAAACACGAAGGAAGATTGCAAAAAGCAGCGAAGTCAGACCCCGGTTCAAAGACCAACATAGGGACTGGTGCCGACCCCGTATATATGAACGACGCTGAAAAGGATTCTGATTCAGGTGAAACCATGGAGACCAAAACAACCACTAAGATAGAAACCAACAAGGAAGATCTTCATGAGCCACAATGGCAATGATCTAAGAAGAAGATAGGAACTTATCCAAATCCTACAAAGGAGATCGAGCGAGTTAAGCAATTAAGGAGTTTGGTAGAAGATACCCAAAGGGATCTAGAACCAGCACCTAGGCAGATTTAGATTACAAACACCGTGTTTCCTACGCAACAACAACCTCACCAAGTCCATAGGCCCTTAGCCATACCTAGTGTCATTCAATAAGAAAGTGACTTAAAGTCATGGGAAAGTGGGCATACTTACTTCTTGATGGAAAGAATGTTTACAGAGGGACTACCTGATCCTATCAAAGAAATGGAGATCCCATCTTCCCCATGTCAAGGGACTGAAGTCCAAAAGGTTTCGTTAAACATTGCCAAATTGATGGATTTCATGTCTTCAGAAGCTAGAACCACCATCATGTCCAAACTATATAAAGACCCTGAGCTAGTCTCAGCTCTTTGAGCCTTCCTCAATGGAGAACTAAAGTTTGGGCTACCACAATTTTCACAGATGGATGGAGCTGGGGAGATGCCAATAGAGGAGGAACACTTAGATCCACAACTCAACCTAGATGAGAACCTTGTTATAGAAATACCTGTTAACAAGTTGGGACAATACTTTGAGGGTGATGAATTCAATGCGATTATATCAATCACTACTAAGGGATTAACTATGAAGGAAATCCTTGATGGTGGCGCTGGGGTTAGCATTGTGACTAAAAATTGCTGGGAAACTATGGGAGGACCTCACCTTGCGACCACAACCATAGTAATGAAGATGGACAATGGGTCTATTGTTAAATTTATTGGGATGCTAGAAGACCTCAAGATCGAGGTCTTTGGACATAAAATAAGAGTTATTCATTGTTATAGATTTCTCTAAGCACACTATGGCATCCGAGATGATCTTAGGACGTCCTTTTATGAGGGAAGCAAAAATGGTGCATGACTGGTCTAAAAACCATGTCTACTTGTAGTTCCAAGATTCTATCATTCGAGTGGATCTTGTAACTTGTCGAGCACATCCTCTAGGAAACAGGTTTATAATTGATCATAGATCTGACACCACAGTTCACTTGGACCCATTGGAGTATTGTTACACGTGTAAAGCGGACACTGATGTTGGGGAAGATTCTCCTTATATGTACGTACTACCTGGGATGACCGAGTCGGATAATGTGGATTGGGTCGACTTAGCAGCAACCATGGACACTTGGGGAAACAGGGGGACGACCTGGGTAACACCTGAGGTACGGGCATATAGCTTCTAACAAGACTCATCCTCATATAACAAAGAAAACATACAAGTGGGTCCCTAAATCTTCTTTAGCGACCATGGTTGATGCTAAAAAACAGAAGCCCACATTTTTGGAACCTTGTAAGAAACAGAAACCTATGGCATCAAACACCTTTGATCCTCATCACTCGAATGATGGAGGGTAGGTAGGATTAGTACAATAGGAGTGTTTTTGTTTTAGAGTTTAGTGATTAGCAAAGTTCTTTCTTCCTAGTGATGTGCCTCCTAGAGGTATTATTTGTGTTTCCTAGTGTGTACAGGAACGTGTTGCTGTTGTTAGGATTTGGACCTTAATGGAATCTTTCTCTCGCTCACACTTCAAATCAAGCGCGACCATCAACACAAACAGGTTTTTCTTGTCAAATAGCATTGCCCCTTATCTTTTTGCATCCATGTTTGTCTGCTTTAATTGTGATTGATAGCATAATATCCAACACATTTTCTTAGTATCAAACATTAAATTCAATGTAATTTTTTTTCATAGTCACTTGTCTAGGTTTAAAAATCAAGCAGTTCGACTAAGCTAGTTTGACCAAGCTAGGCATTAGAGATCTTCTCTTAATACTATGGGGAATGACTTCCTAATAATCAATGATACTTAGGTTCTTGATTTGATTAATGCAGCATTGTGTGAAATGTACTAGGACTTTCTAGTGGGCTTAGTCCCTATTGACCTTTAGCTTAAGTAGTATTAAGGGAGTTTACTAATGTGATGAGCCTAGGAAGGGTAACAATGTTATATGACCCCCCAAAGTTACAAAATTAAAATGCTGAAAACGTACAAAAAAATTAAATCAAAGTGCCACAATGTAAAATCTTAAGCTGGAAGAGAAATCTCAGCTTCATTTGGTACTTCGCTCACATGTATCGCCTATGGTACTAGAGCCCTAGAGGTTCCCAATGTGGGTGCTTTTCCTTGAAAAGAGAAAAACCCAAGACATACAAAATAAGCACACACATCAAAATTGAAACAAGGAGAAAAGACTTTTGGGGATCAAAGAAAAGGAAATAAGTCAGGCAATGAAGCAATTCCTTTTATCATAGCTTAACTACAAGGTCTTCTAGGTATAGCCTCTAGTTAGCCCTCGGACATGAAATACTTGGCTCTCGCGATTAAACAACTTAATTGAACAGAGAAAATTGAGAAGCTTTCCCATGGTATTAAGTCAATCTTTGATGCCTTTCGATCGTTAAATTAGCGACCCCAGACTTGTTTAATTTTTTACCTTTACAACTGTTTATGCGTTTGATTATATTGCAATTTAATGTTTATTGCTGACAAATGGTTTAAAAATTCTGTTACCAATCAAATTGTCTGCCTACAACTGCATATGCTTTTTAATTGTATATGAGAATGCAATTACTGTGCCAATGTTGTTTGATTTTGCAGTGACTGAAGAAGGCTAAGGACATTCATCTCAAATGCTCTTCCACCTCGACGAACGAGATTCAACTCAATAGCTTCCGAGGACGGAATCTACATCAGGAAGGGGGGCATGTTAACCCTCACGCACATTCCTATCACCTACGATAGACGTCGTATAATTTATTTGGTAGAGTCAGGTACTGGGCTTGTCGGTCCAATAGGAAACGGGTAAGAGTGATCGCCGATGAGAGGTGCACTCTAATTGGAACATTCAAGGGATTAGTTGGCTAAGCGTGGTCACCCAAGTGTGAATGGGGTGAGCTCATATAAAAGTCAACTAAACCTAAAATTCACTCATTCTCTCATTTGTGCAATTGAAGAGTGCTCTTGCTCCATCTCCATCTTCTTCTTCTTCATCTCCTTGTGTGTGTGTATGACAGAGAGAGAGAGAGAGAGAGAGAGAGAGAGAGAGAGAGAGAGAGAGAGAGAGAGAGAGAGAGGGAGAGAGAGAGTGCGATCAAGCATTGTGACGGTGGCACGATGGCGGTGAGGAGTTTGAGCGGGGCATAGAGGCGTCTCCTTCTTCTTTGTGGCGAGAAATCCTCCACGACAGCAAGTGTAGAGCGGTGAGTGACACACCATCGCCATCTTTGAGCTACTACTTTAGGCTAGTTGCATGCATGGAGCCATTTTTGGCTTGCACATAGTGTATCAGCAAGTTCCTTGCATTGACACATGCGACAGACGCGCACAATATTGAATGACCCCCCCCCCCCCCCCCCCCCCCCCCCCCTCCTCCCCCAATATATTAACACCTACTTACTAAATGCTAGCCAGGCACAATCAATAGCTTGTGTTGTTTGTAGCAGGAGAAGTACAAACCTTGCAGAATGTGCACAGAGAGAAGGCTACCCCCACCTGGACAGTCAAGAGCATACAACTTCCACCTTGCCAAGAGCGGGGCCGCTCAACTGAAACAAGGCAAGCATCAGGAAATTGAAGCTCCACCCACTTGCCTCATAGGTAGCACCTTGACCCATGCGTGCGATTAGCAAGGCCATTAAAGGTCACATAATTGAACTTGTCTTGCCATCTAAGTGCCCATTAGAGAATATTTTGCAGCAAAACAATTTCATCATTTTTTTTTCCTCTCTCAAATGGGACCATGTTCCCACAACAATTGGGCCACCAAGAGTTTTCTCTTGCATGAACCCACTAAATTCAAAGGCCTTTTCCCATTGAAATGCACCACCAAGGGCATATCTGACTTCACACCTGGAATCACTCCCATGCTACAAGCATCTTTAAGTACTTAAAAGGGTGTCCTTGACACTTGAAGCTCCAAGGTTTTCCCTCCAAGCTCCGACTTGAATCCCTTTTCCATAGAAATAAAAGCCCACCTTTTTTTGGGGAACATAAGTCAAGTCATGCTATCCATGACAAACCCATCATCCTAAAGGAAGACTCGAGCTCCAAAATGTCAACAATTGTGAATAGATGCTTCTCTTAAGAGAAGAGTAACTTCATACTTGGCTAAACACTTTTATTTTTAACCTTCCTTGATAAATAATTGCATAAAACCATAATGTGTATGCACCAATCATCACACAAGGTCACTTTTCTTGTAAAAGGAGATTAGACACTACCCTAAAAGTGGTAAGACTTTCTCCTCACACACCAAGGGGAGCACCATGGGAAATGAGACCTCGACAAATTTGACAGCATAGGTTTTCACACTTGGAAAGTGAAATTAAGGGGATATCTAATGAAGGAGAAATTGTGGGGATCAGTAAAACCTTTAGTGCAAGGGGAGACCGTATAGACTAGAGCATCCACATCACAATTTCAAAGCAAAGATGAGAAAGCACTTGGGATAATTCTCACTGTAGTAGACGATAATTTTGTGCACTAATTGGATGAAGCAACCACTACACTCAATGCCTGGAAAGCATTGGAACGTGTGTTTGGTGGTAAAGAAAAACACTCTAAAATTTCACTCAAAATGAAATTATATGGTCTAATGATGAAGGAAGGAGAAGATATCTCTAGCCTCATCAATAGCCTACAGCGTATCTATACACAACTCATTTACATAGAAGTACCTGTTGATGAAGAAGACAAAATAGCAGTTCTACGTAAAGCTCTTCTTGAAGAATATAATCAAATTGTCACTTTGCTTAAAGAAAAGGAAGTTTTGAGAGTGTTATAAGTTCACAACAAGAGGAAGGAAAGAAGCTCAAAATAACCATTAAAAGAACTTCTAATGGAGCATTTGCAATCACAAGTAGCAAAAAGAAGCAATGTCAACACTATAAAAGAAATAATCTATTGTCAAAAAATTGCTCCAAAATCAATCCATGCAACATATGTAGAAAGAACACACACTCATCGAAGTTTTATTTTTACAAAGACAAAGATGATGACACAAGCAGCAGAAGCAACTTCAAAGACAGAGATCGAGGCAGAAACGCCAACAACAAAGCAAAGTCAATATGGAATTTGAAGATTTTGAGGAGGACGAATATGGGGAGGCCAACACTTGCTGAGTCAACGACATACTGTGAAGCACCAACATTTTGTAGCCAAAACCTTGATGGAATACACTCGTCAAGGAGAGACATTTACATCTATTGCTATTGTCAAATTCTCTAGGATAGATTTTTTGACTTCCTACACCCTATTGTTCAAATTTGTATTTTTGAGTGCTCCATATGACACACACGGGAAGCATTGTTGGAGTGTGTGACATACTTCTCACATTGTATGGAACCTCTCAGTTATGCATACCTAAACTTCTTCCAAATAATGCCCACATAATATTATGTGTGACCAATGTGTGTTTTCTACACATGTTTTTATAGTGTATGAAGCCAAAAGCTAAGTCAAAACATCCTTAAAAGAAAGCATACGGGTTCTCCACTTGATTTCCTCTTTTTGGGATAATAATTGAAATCTCCCACACATCATCCATGATGTAAGAAAAAGGCTCTATTCTATGTTTTTATAACAGGCACTGTTGTACTTGTTTTCTATATCATATCAATTAGCAAGCCCCACTATGCTATTTCTATCCATGAATGGCTCATTAAAATTTCCACCATAACTCTACAAATAGTAGAAGAATTAAGGAAAACCATTGAAATAGAAAAGATCTTATCTCGTCCATTATAGAGTAGCTAGTGTTATAACAAAAGCGTAAACAATGATAGGATGGAATTAATTCTAGCTTATTAGAACACAATGCATGAAAATAAGAAAATTAGATCCACCTATCTTGTGTGTAGTTGGGATTGTACCAAGTTGACTTTACTAGGGCTCCTTTGATTTAAATATATTTTACTGTGTTGTTCTGTAACATTTAATGGCCTAGTAACTTATGTGTAGCGGAAAATAGCATAAACATAGTGATCATTTTATTAAAATAGATTCCTAATGAGCATAACAAGAGTGCTTGGGTGGAGAGAGCAACAAAAAGAATAACACCTAGTTAGATAGGCATGACCAATACTTCAATAGAGAGATAAATTAAGCTATTGACAATAGTTGAGGACCAGATTTACATGGAGCCGGTCCCCCCTCCAAAAGGCTTTGTATTATAGGTTTCCCCCATCAAGAGAGACATTTTACAATACAATTCTTTGTGTTTATTTAATTACTAGTTAGTGCAATGGAGATGGAAGCTTCAAGCACTAAGAAAAACACTTATAAAACACAGCATCAATTCCCTCACACGGTCTCAGACCCAAGACCTCACACACCTTCAAAGATGGTGAGAGCTAGCGGGGTATGAGAGTAGATTGAGAGGAAGGAGTAGTCTTACAAGAAAGATGTACATCTCCTCACATAATCACTCATATTAGCATAGAAAAGCTTAGTAATTACCATGGTAGAGGAGGTGAGCATGTATTGAAGCTTGGCTCTTGGTTGGATTTGCATCACAAAGCCAAAAGTTGTTGGTGTAGGCCTCCCTTCTCACAAGCTTGGAGTAGGTGATAAGCTTTCCATTTAAGATTGAGAAGGAGAGAGAGAGTCTTCTTGCTTCACACATGAGCTATTTTGAGTGTGTGTGGAATAATGCCTTGAGAAATTCAGTCCCCCCTCTCTCTTGGTTGACCCCTCATGCAATTTACTCATGGTGACACCCCGTTGGACCTCTCCCAGCTTAGCCAATGAGAATTAAGAATCATAAGTGATAGCCTTCTATCATGTGTCCCCCTTTCCCCTTTTGTGAGAGCTTTAGGTAATTAAATAATGCAAGTAAACTCTCATTGGACCCCTTTGTCTCCTGACCTATAGGAATTAGGCAAGCCATTGGGATGCTGAATGCTCATTGGACCCCTGGAGAGACTGTCCAATAGTCTTCTAGAGAGATTAATTCTTATTGGTTATTTTATTAAGTGTTTATAAATGAATTAAACTAGATTTACTCTAGCCTAATTCACATTGGTCCACCTCCATGGCCATCCAATAGGAGTTGAGTGCACCTTGTGGGCATCTGGGCTAGGGAGCTGACATGTGTCCCTCATTTTCTTTGTGTAAATGAAGCTTGTGTGTGTGTGTGTGTGTGTGTGTGTTTCTCTCTCATACCCTACTTGCAAGGCTTGCCTCCTCCTTTGTAGGAGTTTTGAAGACTTTTTGGTATACACACTAAGCATCCAATTTCCCAAGTAATTGACCTTTGGACACAACCTTAGATTTGGGAACCTTAGCATTTTAGAAGTTTTAATGGGCTAAACCTTAGGGTCTTTAAAGCCCATTGTTGCACATTTATCTTTTGCAGATGGCCCCCCCTTTGGATCTTTATTTTCCCTCCTTTGGATCCCTACTATGGCCGACTTGGCAGCTTAATTGATATTCTAGCTTTTTCTCTCTTGGTACTTCACAATATTAAATGATCATTTTAACATGAGAAAATCATTTAGGAGAATTAGATATTAGTTATTATGACATTACCTCTCTCTTGAAATCATATCGTCCTCGACTATGGGGTAGAGAAGATAAAGCCTATTCATTAGTCCTTTTTCTAGCGGGTAGAGGATACATATCTTACCCTACGACATCATTCCAAAATGGATGACTAATCCATTTGGCACTTGAGAGCCTAAGGCTATTGCAATCATGTCTACACATTAGTCCTATCAATCTTATATAGTAGAGTGACAAGCTCTACTTGGTGTTTGGGAGAGGTCGTCTCCCGCAAACTTGATTCTAAGCATGCATACTACTTCACATTTGTGCACAATAAAGAAGAAGAGAGTCTTATAAGACAAAAACTTTGTTCATTTTAAACATTTGTACATTTTCTTACTCTAGGTAGGCATTGTAAGAATTGAAAAGGTTTAGGTTATCCTTTAATTGTATGCCTTGCATCCATCTAGCATCTTTAAAAGGATAATTCTTAAACTTAATAAGATATCGTCGGTGGATAGTCTTACCGGCTCTTAATACCTTGTCTTCATGTCGGAAAATCGACTTGGGCTGTAGCACCTGTTCTTGGTCCTCGATCTCCGGTGGGTCTTCAATAGTTGGTTCTTGAGGTGGCTCTCCTTTGTAAGGTTGTAATATGCTCACATGGAAATAATTTTGTATGAGCCAATGACTGGGCAACTTGAGTTGATAGGCCATATCATTGATTGGCCTAAGAATCTGGAAGGGACCATATTACCTTTTTGCTAACTTAGCATAGTACTTTTGGTGTCCCGTAGGATTCTTGCCCGTCGTGTGCCTTAATCGCACCTTGGGAAATTTGAGTAAGACCCAATCATTTTCTTTAAAGGCTTGGCCTCTTCTGTACTTATCAATAAAACAACATTTTTCCTTTGCTGTGAGATAGAGATAGCACTACAAGAGGTTGTGTGCTCTTGTGACGCTGTTAGCGACGGAAATACACTGGGTTTTTATAACCCCCAGCGTCGCTAAAACCGTCGCTAATAGCGTCGCTACGAGAGCGTTGCTATATGCGACGCTATAGGCGTCGCTATATAGAGACGCTGATAGCGACAGTCATAGCGACGGTTATAGCGCCGTTTACACAGAAGTCTATAGCGACGCTCCAGAGCCATAAATAGCGACGGTTATAGCGACGCCCGAGAGAATTTTTTTTTGGTGATAGGGCATTGAATGCCCTGCCACCCATCAACCATATTGTACTTGATTCACTTTTTAAAAAAAGTGCAAGGATAGATAATAGACCCAAAATAGTCACCCACAAGACGCATTGTTTGCAAAATTGACAAGCCTAAAATTGACAATTGTACACATCATAGGCAAAATGAATTGATTGGCAAATGTAATAATGACAATTGTACAACATCATAGGCATAAAGAATTTATTGGAAAAATGAACTGCGGTGACAAATGTAATAGTATACATGGTTCAAAAAGACGTATAAAATCCGTCTCATGATACATAAGCTTTGAGAAACCCTAAACTAATGCTATCTAGCTACGGCTAAACTGACGTCGTCTAGTCAGACGTCTCATCGCGTCCAAGCGGCATATCTGCCGGATTCTGCAAAAAAAGACAATAAGACAGCTTTCAGTAAGTATAAACATATAACGACATTTATAAAACAATACAAAAAATAAAAAAGAGTAAACCCTAATACTAACCATGCCGCCGCGAGAACTGAGAATGTCCATCAAGGCGTTTAAGCCCTTCCTGCCTGAGTACTCGCGCTCGTACGATGTGGGATCACGTCCTGTCATCGACCACTGTCAAAACATACAAAGATTTCATTATGTTAGAATTAAAAAACTCATAAACCCTAAACTATCGAACATAAAGAGCAATGCGAAAACACTTACAAAATCGGCCTCAAATGATGCCCATCCACCGCTCCCCAAGTGGTGTGAGCTCCCTGCCTCTACTCGCGCTCTGGCTGCATCCTTGCTGCATCCTTTTAGTGCTTCCACTTGTCGGGATTCTCGCGCGCTGCTTTCTTCGCATTCTTCCAATCTTCTTTGGCCAGCGAATCTGGCTTGTTCCACCCATGCTTGATTTCTTTTTGCACTTCGGAACGCTTGTGTGTGCAATATTCGCGCATTCGAATCTTCATCAGGTCTTCATTGAAGCGCTGATCCCGTGTTGGAACGGGAAACTCATCATGAAGTATGCTGATGACTCTGTCTTTTAAATCACTTGGTACTTCACTCCATTTGTTTAGTATGTAGTGTCTAAACAGCTGAAAGCAAAGACCACGCATGCGCGAGATCACCTTCTTGCCGTCATCATCCATGATGATGCTGCCGCTGAAGTCGAGGGAGTAAGGCAAGCCCTCTGGCCGGTGATGCGTGAACCTGGGTGTCCCGGCAGGGGTCTCTAGCGGCATGTCAATGGGGGTACGGATGTCAGGTGTCTCCACCGGCATCTGGGCCCCGAAGCAAGGAGTGTCGAGTGGGGTGGCTCCTGGCGGAGTAGGTAGAGGTGTGTAGCTGCTAGGAACAGTCAGCCGCGCAAAACCTGGCGTAGATGGTGATGTTGTGGTTGGTGTGGGGGCGGGCAAAGAAGGGGAGGGTAAAGAGCCTTGTCAAACACGAGGCGGTGTGGAGGCATCGGCGGCAGAATCCCCACAACAACCGCCACCGCCACCACTAGAGTGCCGGTGTCTAGACGAGTGTGAAGATCATCTCGTCGACATCGAAGCTTCGGAGCGCACCGAATGCTCCGAAAGAGAGGGAGATGCGGATGGAGTAGGAACGCGCGATGATGCGCCAGAGCGATGACGCTCCACGTACCACTGTCTCTGCTGCGGTGACAAAGAAGAAAGAAACTCCTCATCATCCATACCTGCATTAAACACACGAATATTTAAACTTAATATTGAATGAATAGAGTAGACAATGACGCAAAGACCATTAAATACAATGACGTAATGACGCATATAAATACAATGACGCAATGAATTGAGTGATAGAAGAGGCAAGTCGAAAACTCAGAATTTTCAATCAAAAGATGTGAGCGCGAGTAGAAAAGAGCGTTATACACCATGGAAGGTACTTAGAGAGCCAGGGATTTTACAACACGGAGCAAAATTGTTCAAATACAATATTTGTGGCTTTAAGAGATCTCTCTCTCATCCTCGCATAACTCAGCATAACTTCCTATATCTATATAGAGCTCTCCGTTTAAACACATATCCTCTATTTCATTTTGTAGCTCCTCTGCATGCACCCCATATAGAGTAGTAGCATCTTGATGCTCGTCTGGCACCACCGCAGCGGCTTCTGATTGAGTATCTTCTCTGATCTCCTCCATTGATGCCGTTGTGATTGGCACATGGTAGCCTTCATACGTCCTTGCACTATGAGGGGCTAGGCTACCTCTATGACGTACCGCCAGTTTGATGTAGACTTTGTAGGATGAAATATTACCTGCCAGAGCCACATAACTTACATGAGAGCGGGCCATACACTGTAAGATGTTGATCTTGACCAAATGGATTTACGCCATCCATAGCCAGGCCTAAGCGCAAATTTCGAGCTTCCCTGGCAAAATCCAACCATGTTCCATCTACATGTTTCCAGGCTGCGCAATCTGCAGGAATTCGTAGCACACCATCCGAAGATTTATTTTCCTCATGCCATGATGCTAGGGCGGCCATGGACTTACATTCGAAGAAATCCTTGATGCGAGGAAGCAGAGGAAAATGTCGCAAAACCTTTTCTGGAATTTTTGTCCCGTGGAGATCTACTCGATATCTTTCGGAATCACATTTCGGACACTTCTCCATGTCTATGTATTCCCCTCTGAAAAGAATGCAGTCATTAGGACAAGCGTGGATAGAATTTTAATCCATCCCCAAGTTTCGCAAAATCTTTCTTGCTTCATCTCGAGAATCTGGCATCACATTGTCAGCTGGTAGTATGTGCTCTTTAAGCAATCTACACAACATAAAAATACGATACAGTCGTGTAAAAATCTATCAGATCATTATACATTTAGAGTTTTATTAAAGTAAACTAATTGTAATAGATCACCTGAAAAGCGCTGTGACGCTAGTGTCACTCCATCCAAACTTTGCCTGCATGTTGAGAAGAACCAGGAGTGCTTTCAATCTAGACATACGTGCTCCATTATACAATGGCGTATCGGCTTCACTTTTCATATCATCATAGATAAGCCTTTCTGAATCCATGATCGTCTCTATCATTTCATCAATCTCGGGCTCAAACATTGCCTCGTTGGGAATGTGCTCTGCATGATCATCCCCCGAGCTGTCAGAGGCTACATCTTGTGGCCTCACATATGCTGCTTGACCAAAGCGCCTGGGAACACGTCTATTGGGTTGCAAGATTGCTGCTTGTTGGCCAGCGTCAGAGTCCGATGAGTTATAATTGGCAACAACTCGATCTATAATAGATGGATCGAACTAGCCAAATTCGCGAACGTGCTGCAAAGAAACATGTCTTGTCCGTCGCACAGCATGCTTTCATTGATTACAAGGACATAAGACCCTCGTTGAGAGATAGGTGTTTCGGTTGGACGGTCCCACATCCTCGTCACTACTCATAATGAGGATAAAAATCTTATAACCTGGACAACAAATTTAATATTCTATTGGCATTCTTCGTCTTATCTCTCTCTCTCTCTCTCTCTCTCTCTCTCTCTCTCTCTCTCTCTCTCTCTCTTCCCACAATAGGTCTGCTTCACCCTCTGCTCAACTGAGGAGTGTCGATCCCCACTGCCTGCTCAGTTCTACATCATGGAGCCGATTCCCACTACTCGTCAACTCTGCAGCGTGAAGCCGGTTCCCATTGCTCGCTCAGTTCTGCAGTGAGGAGTCGATTCCTGATCAGTATTTCCCGCCTGGCTCCACACTCGTGCCGATTCCCACCTGCCCGACAGAGCCACTGTTCTTGTCGGACAGTTTCGGTGTCGACCTGAAGTTTCACTCCATTGCCCGTTCCAGTAGTGGAACAATTCGAGTGCACATCAATGGCCACTCGGGCCTCGTCTCGGGGGAAGCTAACATTTGCCCGGGTTGTAGCAACGCCCCCAAAAATAGATAGCATCGCCCGTCTTCAAAATGAAGTCGAAAGACTTCGCCAGGAAAATGAAGAGTTGAAGCAAAGACTCGTTCTCATCGAGTCTCGGCTCACCACAATAGAGAACTTCAAGAAAGAAGGGATGGAACAAATGGAAATCAAGTTCAATGCAACAAAAGTGGAAGTAGAAACCACCCTCGCGAAGAAGGTCAAAACTGAAGTGCAAGATGTCATCTCCCGCAAAGTTGAAGATCGTGTAGTATCCACGCTACGCGAACAACAACGACAAGACGATATCGCCCTCAATGTTCGCATTGGCGGGCTCCCAAGCGATTGGAAAGGAGAGGGGGACCCCAAGTTTCACGAGGCCTTTACTCGCATCCGAACAACAACTCCCATGATACAATGGGATTCAACAACAATCACCACTCTTGCCCACGAGCATCGCACCAACCATGCAATTGTTACCTTCAAAACCAAAGAGGATCGATTCAAGCAATCCAGGCTTCTCAAGGACACAAAAATTTGGTTTGCTGAAGATCTCACACCCACCCAACTCAAGCAGAAAAAGACCGAACTCCAAAAGATGCGCGAAGCGCGCATAGCAGGGAAATGGGCAGTTTATCGAGGAGGTAAAGCCATCATCCAGGAGTTCCGAACTCCCAAACCCGCTCCTTCCCCCTCACCTACCTCATCTTAGGTTTTGTTCAGTCCTTAAATGATATGTATCAGACGGAATCCCTTGTAATGTTTTGTTTTTGGTCCCATAGGTCATATATGACCTCCGTGGACGATAATTCAATCTATCTATCTATCTATCTATCTCTACCTCACATTCTCTAGTCATGTCCAATCCCCGCACACCTCGGTCTAGAGGTGCACGGAGATCAGAACCACCGGGTTATAATCTCGTCTTTATTGGTCAATACCTATATTTGTGGGTACAAGAAATCTACAGACCCACGTCTACATGATACTGCATGTAGTGGACAAAACCCCTTTGCCTCTTCTCTAGCTGTAGCACTTCACAGCATCTTAACATCTTTTCACAGTAGATCTTTTCACTGTTCGTCTAACTCTAAACCCTAAACCGTAAGTAATTCTTGCGTGGACTCGATCTAACGTAAATAAGCGTAAATCTAAATTAACGTAAATCTAACTAAAAATAAACCTAAATCTAATTTAACGTAAGTCTACATCTAACCTAATCTTTAACGTCTTTTGGGATAGTTTCCTACGACGTTAAAACTCTCTTCTTCTTGTGTGTGTGTGTGTGTGTGTGTGTGTGTGTGTGTGTGTGTGTGTGTGTGTGTGTGTGTGTGTGTGTGTGTGTGTGTGTGTGTGTGTGTGTGTGTGTGTGTGTGGGTAAACCTAAATAAACCTAAGTCTAATCTAATATAACATAAATCTAAATCTAACGTAAATTATGTTATATTAAAAACAAAGAACTAAACTAACAGGGATTATAAGAACCTTAAAACTGATTTAACACATAATTTTTCACATAACTCGGCAAGAGTTGGCATTCTCATCACTAAAGATGTGAGAGTTAACTTTCGGCGGTGACGCTGCCTCATCTCCATCCCAATCTGACGACAGCAATTGGCCCTTTGGACCGTTCTTGCTCTTGTTACTAACTTTGAAGTTGCTGTTGAATGACTAGAGGTTGTCTAGATGGTCATTGTCAGGGATGTAGTGACTCTTGCCGCCCTGAAGATCCACCTTCTTCCCTATCTTCTGAAGACATTTCACCAGTACTTTTGGATCGACGGAGCCCACCATGAGTGAAGGCAGCAATACCCTATATTCCATTGAGGGCTTTCTTCACCCGCTTCATGCAGGCATCGTAGTCTATGGAGACCTAAATCTAATCTAATATAACGTAAATCTAAATCTAGCGTAAATAAACGTAAATCTAACTAAAAATAAACCTAAATCTAATCTAATTTAACTTAAATAAACCTAAATCTAATTTAACGTAAGTCTACATCTAACCTAATCTTTAACGTCTTTTAGGATAGTTTCCTACGACGTTATAACTCTCTTCTTCTTGTGTGTGTGCGCATGTGTGGATGTGTGTGCCAATAAAAAGAGATAAATGGTATAACCTTTCTATCACCCATGCCAAGTATGATAGATTGGTTATTCCATTTCCCTCTTGAATAATAGGTCTTGAGTTCAACTCCTCGTCGGCTAGATCTTTAGGTCTTTTAATTTTAATTAGTTTCCTACGACGTTAAATTAGTTTCTCTCTCTTTCTCTCTCAATGTGTGTGCGTTTTTTTTGTTTATGCATGTTTTCTCTCTCTTTTCCTCTCTCAATGTGTGCGTTTTTTGTTTATGCATGTTCTCTCTCTCTTTTCCTCTCTCAATGTGTGCGTTTTTTGTTTATGCATGCTCTCTCTCTCTTTTCCTCTCTCAATGTGTGTGTGCATTCTTTGTTTATGTATGTGTGTGTGCGTTTTTGTTTATGTTTGTACTCTTTCTCTCTCTCTCTCTCTCTCTCTCTCTCTCTCTCTCTCAAAAACACTATGTGTGTGTGTGTGTGTGAGAGAGAGAGAGAGAGAGGGAGAGAGAAAGAGGAGAAGGGAACATAAGAGTGAGGAGAGGGAAGGAGCATACCTGGCTCTCCTTCCTCTCCTCGTGTGTGTGTGTGTGTGTGTGGAGAAGAAAGAGAGAGAGAGAGAGAGAGAGAGAGAGAGAGAGAGAGAGAGAGAGAGGGAGAGCGTTACTTGCTCCTTGCTTGAGGGCGCCGAAAAACTCAGATCTGAGATCTGAGTTTTTGGGCGCTCTTTGTTATTCATATTAGCGACTCCGGGATTTTTTTTTTTTGAGCGTCGCTGTGTGAGCGTCGCTAATATGAATAGCCTCTTGTAGTGTAGCATCCTTAATCTTTTGCAAAGATTCTTGTAGGTCTTGGCTATACTCATCTGCAGAGAAGATCTTCCCGTGTGCCTGAAGTTACACAGGACTTTTTAATCTTCCCTCAATTACCTCGAAAGGTGCTTTTCCCGTGGAAGTATGTATAGTGTTATTGTAGGCATACTCCACTACGGGTAAGTACTTCTCCCATTGGGACCTTTGATGTACTTATGCTACATAGGGTTTTAGTAGATCAAGGATTGTTAGGTTAGCTATTTCACTTTGGCCATCCGTTTGGGGGTGATAGGCTGAAGGGAAATTTAGCCTTGTCCCTAAATTCTCAAAGAGACCCTTCCAAAATTACTGGTCATTCTAGGATCTCTATCCAACACTGTGGACATTGGCAAGCCCTCGGGGAGGTCACCTAAGAAAAATGTAACCTATCACGTGAGTTCAACAGAAGGGTATTTAAAGTTGTTGAAACTTACAGAAATATATATACATAAGGACATTATATTTTCAAATTTGATAAAAACTTATAAATTTTAAAAGAAATGGTACATTATATTCCTAACAAAATTCACAGATAAGGGGTTTTACAAACATTTCTTGAACGCACATGATATGGTAGTTTTACTCATAGTGAAACCCTCGAGGGAAATCCATGGTACTTGAAGATTTGTGATATGAAGAGGGTTGCCATTTGATGGGCTTTGATAGTCTTTTTGACAAGATAACATGAGCTTATTTTCTGAACCTGTCTACTATCGTCCATATTCCAGTATTTCCATGGATAGACTTAGGCAATCCAAAGATAAAATCCATGGATATGCTCTCCCATGGTGAATTAGGCATTGGAAAAGGTTGAAGCAATCCAGGTTTCTTCCCTCTATCAAACTTCATCTTTTGGCATACCACACATGTAGAAACATACTCTTGTATGTTTTCTTTCATGGTAGGCCAATAGAAATGTGTTTCATTCCCTTTTAGGGTAGATTGAATCCCTCTATGCCCCGCATAAGAAGGAGCATGAGATTCATACCTTACTTTCTCATGTAGTGAGTTGGTAACACATAATATATTGCCATAGAGAAGATAACCATCTTGTAGAGTAAATGGTTCCTCTTTCTTTCCTAGTGCAAGGGTTGAAATCACATCTCTAAAATCGGTATCAATAGCATACTCATCTATCATAGAAGATAGATCATTGTGAGTTGCTATGGAAATTACATTTACTCTCGGTCGTATTGAGAGTGCATCGGCTACTTGATTATGCTTGCCAGCAATGTGAGCAATATGAAAATGAAATTGTGAAAGGAAATTTGCCCACCTCATTTCTTTGTCGAAGAGCTTGGTCTGCGTCATGAAGTACTTAGGCTTTGGTGATCCATCCGTAGAATGAAAGGAGTCCCCAATAAATTGTGAAAGGAAATTTGCCCACCTCATTTCTTTGTCAGAGAGCTTGGTCTGCATCATGAAGTACTTAGGCTTTGGTGATCCATCCGTAGAATGAAAGGAGTCCCCAATAAATAGTGCTTCCATGAGTCTAAAAGGCATGTAGAACTGTGAGGAGTTCCTTTTTATATATGCCTAGAGCTTGCTCAGCAGGGTCAAGCCTTCGACTTTTGTAGGCTATGGCGTGCCCTTCTTAGAGAAAAATAGCTCCAAGGCAATCACCACAAGCGTCACATTGGACCTCAAATGTAAGCACATGTAAGCAAATGTTGAGAGATAAGATTTTCTTTAAGTTTTTTGAAAGCATTGTTCTCCTTGGTAGACCATGTATACCTAATGTTTTTGTTTGTTAGGTCATGTAATGGTCTTGTAATTTGTGAGAACTTTTCTATGAAGCATCTATAGTATGCACACATACCTATAAAGCCTCTTAGCTCATGAAGATTACTTGGTTTAGGCCATCCTTTTATTACCTCTAACTTTGATGGATCCATTTGGATGCCGTAAATCTCTTGTAAGAAAAACTCACTTTTCTTAAAGTTTATTCTCTCTTAAGACTTGAAATATTACCTGGAGGTGTTGCTTGTGTTCATCTAGTGAATTAGAGTAGACGATAATATCATCAAAGAGCACTCCAGTAAAGGTTCGGTGAGGCCTGAATAGCTTCTCCATCAAGCAATTGAATGTGGCTGGTGCATTGGTCAAGCCAAAAGGCATGACAATGTATTTGTAAAGACCAAAGTAGTGTGAAATGCGGTCTTTACAATGTCTTGACCAACTATCCTTATTTGTTGGTAGCCACTTTTTAGGTCAATCCTACTGAAGTAGTCCGATCCTTGTAGCTTATCAAATAGGTATTCTACCCATGGAACGGGTACCTGTGGAACGAGAAACCTATTTTTGATAGTGATCCTATTCAGTGCTCTATAGTCGACACACATACAATATGTGCCGTCTTTCTTTTACACTAATAACACAGGTGAGAAAAATGGAGAAGAGCTAGGACTAACCACGCCCTTCTCAACTAATTAACTCATGCAATTGCCGCATAATATCCTCTTTTTGAGCTTGAGAAACTCTATAAGGAGGTTTATTAGGCGATGAACTTCCTGGAAGAAGTTCAGTTGTATGGTCATCATTGCCTTGTTTAGGAGGTAGCTCACAAGGGATGTCGTCAATAAAGACATCTTGAAACCCCTTGAGAAAATTGGATAACTCTAATTGCTTGTGATTGTTTATATTTTCTTTTGCTAAAGCATTAGGTTCATTTTGGGAATCTTTAACAAAAATCATGTACAGGGAAATAGAGCTCTTTATTGACTTATTGAAAGCTTGCGTATGTACAATGGGTATGGTGTTACCAATTTACTTAGCATCTATGTACATATCTTTTTCCCTGTACTTAAAGTACATTTTTCTTTCAGGGAATTTAACATTGGAAGCCATGCGATCAAACCATGGTGCCCCTAGGACTAATCCTCGTGCTTGAGAGGAGAGATTAAGAAGTCCTCTTTCTCCACATAGCTTTGGACATGGAGCCTCAATTTCCCGATTAAGGAAGTGACTGAAACTTCTTGCCCCTTGAAAGCACCATTTGCGAGTAGGAAATCTCCCATATCATAGGCTTGGATGCCTTGCTTGGTGGCCAACTCTATGGACATGAAATTGTGAGTAGAACCAGGGTCAAAGAGAATAAAACCATCATGTTCTCTTACCTTTCCCCAAGAATGGCATAGAGGAGATCCTTTCTGGTGAGCTTCCTCTTCTTGGATTTTGACCAAGGTAGCTCTAGGAGGCTCATGGTGGGTGTTCTTTTGGGGACAAGCCCAGTACGCATGTCCTTGCTTGCCACACTTGAAACAACGGTTATCCTTGCGATAACACTCAAGATCTTCAGAAGAGAGTTTGTTTTTGCCTTTGTAAACTTCCTTCTCCTTAGCTTTGTTGTTATTGGAGTTGCACTTAGCAGACTTTTGGACATTTTCCAACCCCTTAGGCTCATTGGAACCCTTGTTTTCTGTGGGCTTAAGATTTCTCTTAGCCCCTGTTTGGAAATTGATTCAAGAAGCCACCATAGTATGGTGTATAACCGCAGATATGGTGCGTGGCCTTTGGGAGTTGACATACTCTGCCATTTCTTCAGTTAAGCCCGCACAAAATTGTTGTTTTTCTCTCCAAAATCCATCTTTTTGAAGACAGTGGCTTTGAGATGTAAATCCCAAAACTTGTCTACATATTTGTGAATGGATTCGTAGGGAGAGAGCTTCAAGCTTCGCCATCTGGTGAGTACTTTGTCTTTGGCATCGGTGGCCAAAAACTTCTTCATAATGGAAGCTCTTAAAGCTTTCCATGTTTGTGGAGCTTCACCATTGGCGTGTAGGCTAGACCACCATTGCCTGGTTGACTTTTGAAAGTGCATGGCTACATGGTGTAGCTTAGAGGACTCCGTGAAGCCCTCATCTCCAAACGTCGCATCGAATTGTTGGATAATGGCCAAGACTTTGTCTGTAGCACCAAAGGTGCCATTGTAGGTAAGGAAAGAGATGCTATTCCGTCCCTCTTTGAGCTTCTTGAGCTTGGACGACCTCCTCCATGTGGCATAGTATTTCCTATGGCCTTTTATTTTTGATGGTTCAAAAGTTGCACCATCGCTTTCTTCAGAAGATGAAGAATTTGAGGAAGATGGAGAAGAGGGTGACCTATTTCTCGCCTTTTTCTTGCCTTGGTTCTCTTTGTCCGCACCATCACTTTCTTCATAAGAGGAAGAGGATCAAGAAGATGGAGAAGAGGGTGACCTCTTTCTCGCCTTTTTCTTCTCTTGCCTTTGTCATCCCTCTTTGAATTATGGTGTGGAGAAGTGTGCGATGGTCTTCTCCGTTTAGGAGGTGATGGAGAGTGTTTTGACCACGGTCTTTGTGGATCCATCTCCATTGAGGTGGCAGGAGATTCACTTCTTTCTTGTTCCTTCGGTGGGGGCTCTTGAGTTCTCGTTTGAGAAGGAGATGCATCATCAAGAAGCAAAATTTTGAGCCCTTCGTATGGATTCTCTTCTTCTTCCCAAATCGGAGAGATGCCCCTTTTGGAAGTCCCACAAGGAGGCTTCCTAGGTACTCTCTCGTCATGGTGGGGAGCTTGGAGAGTCCCAAGAGCACAAAGCTACCGTTGCACTTTTGGAGGGATGGATTGCCCATGGCTTGTTGAAGCCTGGAAACAAGGTAGTTAACAAGCATAGGGGCATCATTAGTAGCCTGCTCATTAGCAAAATCAAATCTATAAACATTAAGTTCACTATCTTTACTATTGTCAACCATTCTAACAACTTTTAGGTGTAATATTTTTAGGTGTACTTTGGCACTTCAAGCCCTAGTTGCTACTCCTCTTTACCCCTTTAGAAAAAGCACTCAAGCTACTATATATGTGGCTCAAATACCATTAATTGCAAGGAATAGAAGAGAGGGTCTTTCAACAACAAAACAGCACCGGCTCCTATCAATAGTGGTTAAGACGTAGGAAGACGTAGGCAAACCCTGTAGGACTCCACTATTAAGACCATATCTCTTGGCGATGATGCCCCGTTATCTGCACAAAAGTAGGCGCATTGCAAGGCTGAAAAATCCCTATTCTACGTAAGCAGTTGCAATTAATTATACCAACCATTTATAGCTAGCTTGAGGACCTCCCTTCTTGAGCAAGAACAGAGAAACCTTGTGCTCTGATATCAATGTAGCATTTAATGGCCTAGTAACTTGTGTGTAGCGGAAAATAGCATTAACATAGTGAGCATTTCATTAGAATAGATTCCTAATGAGCATAACAAGAGTTCTTGGGTGGAGAGAGCAACAAAAAGCATAACACCTTGTTAGACAGGCATGAACAATACTTCAAAAGAGAGAGAAATTAACCTATTGAGTCTTGACAATAGTTGAGGACCAAATTTACATCGAGCCGGTCCCCCCTCCAAAAAGCTTTGTATTATAGGTTTCCCCCATCAAAAGAGACATTTTACAATACAATTCTTTGTGTTCCTTGAATAACTAGCTAGTGCAATGAAGATGGAATCTTCAAGGACTAAGAAAAACACCTATAAAATACAACATCAATTCCCTCATTGAGAGGAAGAAGGAGTAGTCTTATGAGAAAGATGTACATCTCCTCACATAATCACTCAAATTAGCATAGTATAGCTTAGTAATTAGCATGGTAGAGGAGATGAGCATGCATTAAAGATTGGATCTTGGCTGGATTTGCATCACAAAGCCAAGAGTTGTTGGTGTAGGCCTCCCTTCTCACAAGCTTGGAGTAGGTGATAAGCTTTCCATTAAATCTTGAGAAGGAGAGAGAGAGTCTTCTTGCTTCACACATGAGCTAGTGTGAGTGTGTGTGGAATAATGCCTTGAGAAATTCAACCCCCTCTCTCTCTTGGTAGAGCCCTCATGCAATTTACTCATGCGGACACCCCATTGGACCTCTCCCAGCTTAGCCAATGAGAATTAAGAAGCATAAGTGATAGTCTTCTGACATGTATTCCCCTTTCCCCTTTTGTGAGAGCTTAACGTAATTAATTAATGCAACTAAACTCTCATTGGACCCCTTTGTCTCCTGGCCAATAGGAATCAGGCAAGCCATTGGGCTGATGAATGCTCATTGGACCCCTTGGGAGACTGTCCAATAGTCTTTTAGAGAGCTTGATTCTTATTGGTTATTTTATTAGGTGGTTTTAAATGAATTAAATTAGAATTATTCTAGCTTAATTCCCATTGGTCCACCTCCATGGCCATCCAATAGGATTCGAGTGCACCTTGTGGGCATCTGGGCTAGGGAGTTGACATGTGTCCCTCATTCCTTTGTGTAAAGGAAGCTTGTGAGTGTGTGTGTGTGTGTGTGTTTCTCTCTCATCCCCTACTTGCAAGGCTCGCCCCCTCCTTTGTAGGAGTTTTGAAGACTTTTTGGCATACACACAAAGTATCCAATTTCCCTAGTGTTTGACCTTTGGACACAACCTTTGAATTTTGGAACCTTAGCATTTTGGAAGTCTTAATGGGCTGAACCTTAGGGTCTTTAAAGACCATTGTTGCACATTTCTCTTTTGCAGATGGCCCCCCCTTTGGATCCCTATTTTCCATCCTTCGGATCCCTACTGTGGACGATCTTCCAACTTAACCAATATTCTAGATTTTTCTCCCCTGGTACTTCCCCATATTAAATGATCAGTTTAACATGAGAAAATCATTTAGGAGTATTAGATATTAGTTATTAGGACATGTTCTTTCATAATAGGCACCGGAATGTAATATGCTCGATACTTACATGGGTATCCTAAACCCAATGGGCCAATGCACCACAAAAATTGAGCTCATGCTGGGCCATTGTTATGCCTTTCTAGTATGGACAATGCTTTCACTGATGTAGTCCCAAGCAATTGAAGAAGAGGTGTTGGAACTTTCCATTGTAAAATCCATTTTAGACAATCTATTCTTCACTAGAACTATATCTAGAAAGTGAGTCTTGCTCATACTTCCCCACTATTTGTGGTGGAATTTGAACATTGCCTACTTCAAGCCATCTACTTCTTGATTAAGAAGATGATACCCGGTTGCTAATCATCAAAAATGGTCTTGCAACTTGTCAAACGCAATTTGGCTTACCGTGTCCCTAAACTGTGGAAGATGACTCATGTCCTTCAGTATATCATATATACTTTCTGGGTAGGATGTGAGATCACCCTCAAAGCTGAGCACTATATCCAACACTTCCTCCATCTGAAGAATCTGATTCATACGCAATTCACAGCCCTGCCATTAAAATTCAAGCGGTGCTTTAAAATAGGTTAGAAAAACATATAAAACAAATGAAACCTATCAAAAAATTGTGTATCCATGTCTGCATAGAACAAAAATTTAGGAATAGCCCAAGCGACTTACAACCATGCTGTAACTCAATGCAAGCCATGCTTGCATTACATGCTTTGCAAACTGCAAAATAACAATATATCATGGCATGTATAAAACAAAGTTTGCATATTTCAAGCATATGGAAAATGCATAATTCATATGCATGTGAAACTGCAAATTAACAATCATTCATGCTTGCAAATCCATGCATAATAATGGAGATTGCAAAATTCAATAACAGCCTTGCTCACAATTTTCAATTCAAATCACCAAATTGAAATAGAAACTAAAACATGAAAATGAGTAACTGGAATCTTGTTGCATGCACCAATATGCTTGTCAATATGCCAAAGAATCCTCAAAAGATACCTCATCATTTTTCATTTTTGTGTGTTCCAACATTTTATTGCCTCTTACATGCAAAAAGTATTCATTGAGACATATGCTGCAACATTACATCCATCTAGTCAATGCACTATACTGCCAATATTGGAAGCTTGTAGTTACTCATCCTTTTCAAAGAACCGAGAAGAAAAGACCAAACTAAAGGATAATCTTGAACAATGTGATCATATTAACTACTTCTCATAGTTTGTCAAAAGCTTGGAGTGACCAAAGTTCATTCGTGTAGGTATAGTGTCTAATATAATGCCATGGTTTTTCTTAACTTTATCAATACAAATTTAGACATGAGTGACTAAAAGCATTGTGCAATCAAACAATAGTGATGGTTCCCTCCTAGTACAACCATTTGAAATTATTCTAGATCTTCCTCTACAAGGCTTATTGTACATGTCCTCTTTTACTACATTCGGAGAGATTATAGCTTAAGAAAAAACCCATTTGGATTTACTAAAACAATCTTGAGCTCCTAGCTCTACCCTATTAAACATATGTTTTAGTCAGTGCAGTCAAAAAGACCAATTTTAGACGAGAAGCTTCTTGTGATTTCAAAAGCACACCACACTTGGCATATATGTGAACCAAATCATTGCTAGATTATATGATTTTTTAAACAACCAAACAATCACATCATGAATTTGTTTGTCCACATGAACATCTTTCATAACTCCACATGCGTTCAAAATGATGATCGCATTTGGGAAGGCTGCCTCACTTTGCATCCAACTTGTACCTTCTTAAACATGAAAATTTATTGAAATGTAAAAAAATGCTTGGGCATTGCATAGACCATCCTAAAGTGATGGACATACATCTACAATGTTGTTGAGCACATTGAAAACGGAGCCATGCTAGAGTGATTTGAGTGCCTATGTGACGACCTTGAATACAAGTTGAAGGTTGAAGAAGGTGAGAAAGCCAAGTTGTATGAGCAAGGATTTCTTTAGTGTGATTACAAACATGAAAACATGTTAATAACATTGAGTGATCAATTTTTAAAACACATGATCACGTTAAATGTTCACGTGACCTTCCTATTCACTTGCAAAAACCACCCAAACCAATAGTCTCTTCGGGCTCTTCCATATCATGGTAGGTCCGCTAGCGGGTTTTTTCCATATCCAAGTTGGCCCCCCATGAAAAAATAATAGCTTGGCGGGCTTTTGGTGCATTATGAACCTGCCATTCATCGTAGCTTAAATGTGATCTCATAAAGTGTAATTATGTGAATATGATAATAACACATGGTAATCACAAAAAAATTCACGTGATTATTAAATCCTTGTGTATCAGCCCTATCTTTTGAGTGTATGAACTATGAGCTTCTTTTACTTCCAACTACTCTTTTACAAGTTCCCCAGTGATCGTAGTCTTCAACTCCCAATTCTCACTACTAGCGTCTTTTGCTCTCCTCAAAAAGAAGGTATCCGTTCACAAATCAACAATTAGAGAGAGATACCCCATAATGCAACCAAATGAAACTCCTTCACAAATAGAACTTTTGTCTTGTGCTCAAGAGCATTCTTCTAGATTTTAGGTCAACAAAGGGTTCGTCAACTTTGCAAAACTATCTTTTTAGTGGATGAAGTAATGAGAACCATAGAAGTGTAGGATGAGGTGGTGGCAACATCAATGTTTGAGGTGGTGGATCATACACAAAGAGGTGCAAATGAACTAGGCATTGAAAATATGGGACCCTCAAAGATTGTTCAATCAACATAGTGATGAGGAAGAGGATGTTGTCGCAACAAGCTTGATCTGTGGAATCACTACAACATGTCGCACAAAAATCGGTGAAAATACCGACGAGACAAAGCTTCTTTTAAAAGTAAAATGCGTTGGAATAAGCATCAAAATACACAGCGGTATCGTGTCTCAATATATGTACCGGTACATTGTCAACATGCACGCTGTTACATGTGCCAGAACACACGCGGTTACATGCGTCGGTATTTTTTTAATATACGGACGGTTGTTTCGAGGCCTGTATCGGCACGTGTACCGGATTCTGTACCGACGACCAAAACTACAAAATTGTTTTGGGCAGTGAGGGCTGAGAACTAATGTTGCATATACTGCAGCAAAAAAAGCCCTCTCTACCCAAAGGAATAGTGCACAAGAAATCGCACTCCACCTACAAGTTGACACTAAAGAGTGAGTGTTTACCGATTAGAAAAACTGTAAAAAGAACAAAACCACAAAATCAAAAGCTTAATCATGACAAGTTCTCAAAATCATAACCATAACGTCGACTCCCAAACCATAAGCACAATGGCATAAAGATTTTATAGACATAAGTAAAACATGATTTGAAAACTGCAAAACCATAAACATAACCCACTTCCCATACCATAACCATTACCATAAGTTGCTTGTCATACCATAACCATAACAATCATACCATCATTGTAAAACCATAACCATAACCATAATCTAATTGCTAAACCATAACCATCACATGATTGCCATACCATCATTGCAAAACCATAACCATAACTTGATTACCAAACCCTAACCATACCATGATTGCCATACCATCATTGCAAAAACATAACCATAACTTGATTGCCAAACCATGACCAAAACCTATGTGCCATACCATACTTGCAAAACGATAACCAGAACCTAATTGTCGTACCACAATCATAATTGTAACGACATGCAAAACCATAAACATAAGCACTACAAAACTGTACATGCAAAAAATCACTGAGTAAGACCGTATCAAGAAGACCACAGCTACAAAAAAGGCTGTACCAAGAAGAATGTATCAAGATGACCGAGTAAGACTGTATAAAGAAGACCCTCATGGTAATGCCTCCTAGTCGACATCCTGATTCCTCTCCCTCCTCCTGCACAACTGGGTCAAAAGGGCCACAAGTCCCCTCGGGATTCACTCTATATACAAAATGGGATGCCACCTGCGAGCAAACAACTTTGATAAAACCCCTATATACGACTCATATTAGGGAATATGACCCCCCTTTCTACTCTTATATGACAATCAATGCAGAAAACTATCATACCCCTATCTTATATATAAAATTTAGGTCTCACATGATCTAATTGAGTAAAAATAGTCAAAGAGCATGTAGGATAGTGACTGGAAATATACTAAGGAACCACTTTGGTTGATAACTAGATATACCCTCGATGTTTCTTCGTTTGACTTTCAAACTATGTGCCCATTCAGTCTGCACAATAGCTACTCGTCCAATTTTGACCCATCTAAATTACTCAAAAAACATGGTTATAATGTTGTGTTAGGTTCTCCGTAAAAATTTGCATCGATACAAACTCTTCATAGATTTCATCCCTGAACAAATGAACTATAATCACAAAACAAGCAATTGATACAGAGAAATGTTAGTTATTGCATGTATCTTTGTAGCTATTCACTCACAAGTTTGAGGGCAGTCTCTTTTGGAAAGTCATGATTTTGAAAGACAATTCATTTTCCCCTTTTCTCACATCCCCCCCCCCCCCCCCCCCCCCCCCCCCCAAAATATGATACCCCCTCCCTTGTTTTTAAGCATGGGGGATAAATTATTGGGGGCCTACCCCTAACTTATACGCTTCTATAACTTGTTAAAAAAAAACCCCTCCCCTGCACTTACGTGGTGCGATAAGTTTTCCATGGTGAATCCCCCTGGCGCAGGTCCATGCTTGTATTCATACTTCTCCTCTCGGCGTGTCGGAAGGTGCTTCATGGAAACTTCTTGCAAAATCATGGTTTAATCATGAGATAAATCTTCAACTAACATATATATTTTCAACAATGCAAAGTATACGTATAATACTTACAAACTCATGTTGAAGTGTGTAGCTTGAGTTAGATGCGAGTTGTTTGTTGTTTTCCAAGAGATTGACAACCTATTGTAGCCCCTATGCACTAGTCGAGTCAGCTTCGTCCCATGGAATGACAATTATATTCGTGGTTCTCGCTATGTCTGCAATAAGGTAGGAGTGAGGCTAGACACCCATTTCACATTTGGCACCAATGCGGGGATCGAAGAGACGTAAACTAGAGAAAAACACGAGCATCTTGTGAAGTTATCCCTTAACTTCCTCTAGGATCACCTAGAGTCAAAACTTCTTTTTAAAACTGCATAGCTTAAGATTATCGTCTTTTGCTGTGTAGAGGTAGCTTGGAAGTAGGTTGTACTTCCTAAGTACCTTTTAGGATTGTAGGATTGTAGGATTAGAATAGGATTTTGAGAATGATTGATGGAAGAGACAAGTCTTCAGATCAAGGCTCAAAAAACCAGAAAAAGCAAGAAAACGAGTGTTTGTGGACATTTTTTACAACCCTATTGCAGTAGAATCTAGGAGTAGGGTAAGTAGAATCCTAGGTGGGATCTCAGAACATTGCTCTATTCAAAAGAATCAATTGTGAGTTTTTTATGTGAAGTTGAAGAATCTCAAGTCTACGGCTAGAAATAGCACAAAAAGACTGTCCACCATTGAATCCGACTGGAGATTATGCTTTAAAAGTTTTATGAACCAGTGGTTAAGCTTATGGATGCATTCGAGGTAAAATTTCAAGAGTTTGCAAAAACTCAGATTATTTACTTTTTCTTGATATTTTAGGCCAAATTAAGTTTTGACTTGACTCAGAGGCTTACAATAGATCACAAAAGGACTGTTCACTAAAAAATTGAAAAAGTGTTCATTTTAGGCCAAAAGTAAATAATCACAATTATTTACTTTTAGCTCAAAAGTGACCAAGGTTGATACCAGAGACTCTATGCATATGTACAAACATCTTTTTAAAGGCCCATAGAATTTAGATCACAAAACTGACCAAAAACTTGGTAAAAACTGAAATCTGTTCTGATTGTTGAGAATTTGAGTGTAAATTGGGAAAATTTTGTTCAAACTTAGTGAAACTTGACTCATAGGCTTATATTGATGTGTTAAACAAGTATACATGCTCAATTGACCAAAAAGATGCAAAACTTTACCAGAAGTAAATAATCATGATTATTTACTTTTGTCCCATTTTCCAACTTTTTTGACCAAACCAATATACCACTAATTTTAGCATGTTATATTAAGCCCACAAATCAAATTTGGCAAGATTTGGATAACTGATGTGAAAATTGTGGCCAAATTTACAAAGTCAGTCTGCAGACACAAAACTGTCGACCATTTGAAAAGGAATTATCCAAACTTGATGAAACTTGGCTAGGGAACTTAAGTTGAGCTGCTTAACCATTCTATGTCAAGATTGTGTCAAAAAATCGCATAAAAATAGCAGGAGTAAATAATCGTGATTATTTACATCTGCTACAAAATTTGACATTTTGCACATTTGAGTATACCACAAGGTCAAGCATATCAAGTAGACCACAAAAATCAAATTTGGTGAAATTTGGATCACAAAATTGAAATTTAAGCCAAATTCTTGAAAATTGAGTACGCGGACATGAAACAGTTTGATAACTTGAACAAATTTTGTTCAAACTAAGTGAAACTTGTCCAGAGACCTTAGCCAGTTGCATACTTGGCAAATCAAGCAAAAAGTGTAAAAAACTAAGAAAAGTAAATAATCACGATTATTCGCTTCTGATACAGAGATAGACTTTTGAGCTTGTATAGTGTTAGACCAACATAATACAAGGCCACCGAGAAATTTTGGGCTCAATCAGATCCAAATTAGTACACGTTCACTCATTTTGCAGGTTGCAGATTAGTCCTTTGGCTTTTTTCAAAAGTAGAATCTGAAAGTCTCAATTGCTGACTCACCTAGCTCAAATTGAAGAGATACACATAGACCAACCACAATCTTTGTGAAAGAATAGCTAACTTGATTAAAACTGATATAGGAATCAGGTTGCAGACAAGGAATTGAAAGCTTGACAGAAGTTGCAATCAAGTTAAGTGGAAGAAGTTGACAACAAGTCAAACCGACGATAAGTACTCTATCCAGGGCTTCACAAGTCTGTATGAACCTTAGATCTGGTCATATACTAGCAAATCAAGGTTTATTTGGAGAGACCGCTAGTAGAGTATCGACCGAAGAGAGTGTGAATCAAGGCAATCACTTGGACACTGTCTTTGAATAAGTCTCATACACTTTTTCAGAATCAACATTTGAAATGTATTTCTATTGGACTCATTCAAAAACCAGAACGACAGTGCGGTATATGCATATACTCACCTTTTGTAAGACTAATCGCCATGGAGCTCAGGTTTACCTCGATCCTAACAAAGAGTATACTAGGATCGGAGTCTATTATTGGGAGGAAAGAAATGTCAAAGATCTTCTATAGACTTCTCATGCGAAATCAAGAAAGTTAACACCCATGAAGATCATTTATATCTTCAAAATCAAAGACAAGCTTTTTGTAGATCTACCAACCTACCTATTTAGGGATTGTTATAGCAATAACTTTGTTATGATCAGTCCTGAGGAGGTGGAACAAACCAAATACCAAGGGTACTCCATAAGGGATTTGATATTGGGCCAAGGACCAGAAAATATTCCAAGAGATGAACTCCGCGATAGATCTTTTGAGAGTAATGTTAAAAAACCAAAAACTACCTCATCGCAAAGAAAACCGGGTGACACTAAAGCTAGTGTAGGGCTACATGAGTCACTATTTCCAACAGACTGGTTTGAAGGACTCGGAACAGGACTAACTATCAGGAGACCAGGAGTTGAACCAAATAGACGTGTCAGACCAATTAATTTTCAAAAATGGATCAAAAAATATAGTGGATCAGTGGATCCATATGACCACTTAGCAAGCTTTAAACAAGTGCTAATAGCAGAATGCATATTTGATTTCCATACTCAATTCGAGGGATTTGGAATGACATTAGAAGGGAAAGCACTAACATGGTTCCAAAACATTCCACCGAGATCAATCATGGACTTAAATACATTAGCTCAAGGATTTGTAGCTGCATGTTCCAAAACATGGATTAAACACAATACTGTAGCTCAAATCTATAGCTTCAAACAGAAACAAGGTGAGTCTGTTAGGGATTGTGCAACTAGAATGAAACAATACATTGCAAGATGCCCAGAACTAGAGATACTTGCAGAGAAAGATTAGTATCATTGTTTCCAGAGAGACTGCTAAAAAAAGAGCTTCATGCTATATTGTATAGTAAGAAGCATATGACTCTAGAAGAGTGTGTGTCAGATGCTATTGACTTGAGATACAATTGTGATATTTTCAATGAAGAAGATGTCCCTAAGGATAACCAAAGTGAGAAAACAACATCCCCCAAACCAGCACAAGTGAGAACTACTGCAGCAGCATGGCTTACAGCCATAGAAGACATGCTCAAAAGGATGAATGAAATGATGAATAACATGCAAAAAGCACCTATGAGGGGACCAAGGCAAGGGATACCTCAATAGGGACAACCAATTAGGTCACAAAATTGGTGTACAATTGAGGGTAAATGGAACAACCATGAGACCAATGAGTGCTATTACCGACCAAAGTATAATGAGAGTCTTCAATACATGCCTATGAGGCCATAAGGACAACCCATGTACAGATATCAGCCTAATATAGTCCGAGCTCAAAGACCACCAATGAGTTTGGAAAGACCTCAACCTATGTTGGGCCAACAACCTCCATATCTTGGACATTATGCAGTACCTATCAAGTACATGCATTCAGAGGGAGTCATAGATGAACAAGCACTACTGCCTATTACACCCTATGCTGAGCCTAGTCCATCTACAATAATGGTAGAAGGAGATTGGTATAATTCACATCCACCACCAATGAAAGAACCTGTGACTTATACTACACCAAAGCTTGCACCGATGTACTATGTAGCTAATCAAGATGTAGACCCATGATTAAGCCAAGAACTGGGAAACCTATCATAACTATGGTACAAACGATCACTGGAAAATTGAATGCCCAGAGCCTGACAAGAATATTAAGCCAGTTGAAGCTTTTTGTATACAATGTTGTAAAAAGGGAGGACACTTCTCTGAAGATTGTCCAAAAAGTCCATTGAACAAGGGTAAAACAATAGCGAATGTAGTCCAAGTGATACCTAGTAGCTCATCTGAAGACTGAGAGTGAACCTATTGTTCCAATCAAGGTAATCACCAGAGCCCAGGCTAAGAAAAAGAAACATAACTCCTCTGATGATTCAGAGAATACTGAAATTTCCTCTCAAAAGACCAAGAGGAGCAGAAGCAAAAGGTATGAGATAAGAAAACAAAAACAAAGGGCTGAAATCAAGGAAAAAGCAAACAAAGTATTCTAGGAAAAAGTAAAAGAAACTGGAAGTGAAATCAAGGAAACCAAAGTGAAATCTGGAGGATCAATTTTAGTAGACAAAATTTTTGAGCCAATCAATGCAGTCTTGGAAGCTTACCAAGTGGGACTTAAAGCAGGCCAAAGCATGGAAAACAAATGGAAAAACTATATTTCTCTAGATATGGAAGTAGCTAAGCTTGAAGCTTATCAAAATCTTGTAAGAATTACTCAAGAGATGCTGGAAAAACAAAATACCAAGCTTGAGAGTATGTCAAAACCTGAGGAGCTTGTGGTAGGAACGAGTAAAGAGAAATCCGAAGTGGTGGTAGAGCCCCACCTTGAAACTAAAGAGCCAGAACTCATAGTGCCTGACAGTGTAGAGGCCTTAGATGGAATTTCGTTCATAGAAGAAGACTGGCCAGGACACTTATGGAGAAAAGTTAGAGATTAATGATGGTAGCCTAACTCTAAAGTCAGCTCCTATAGAGGAAGTTTGGTTAGACAATCTACCTTCTGATATGGACATGGATGTATAATCCTTGTATGGGGATTGCGACTCTAAATATTCAAGAATGTCTAAACCAATGACTCTGAAAACACTATCCTCTTACTTGGGAGATAACGAATACGAATCCATAGTGGTGTAAAATCACTGAGATAAAAAGAGCGGAACAGACCCTAGAGGTAGAAAACATCCATTCAATCATGTCTACACCCATTCAATGCGCTCTTACTTAAGGAGAACTGTTAAAAATCAGACCACATCTATGGAATGATCTATAGAAAACTCTAGAGAAGGTGGGGATAATAGGGCTAATCGGAAAAAAATTGGGAAAATGAAACACAAATTGGATAACAAAGAGATTCGATCCGTTCCAATGAACAAAGTTGGAGAACACTACGAAGGGAAAGAAGGAAACACAACCCTTTCAGTGAGATATAATGATGTAGAAACCATGGCAATACTGGATAGTGGGGCAAGGTAGCCATAGACATGAAATCAATATGAAAATCATGGGAAAAACCAACCATTAGACAAACTCGAATGAAATTGCAATTGGATGATGGACACATCAAAAAACCCTTAGGATTGCTTGAAAAAGTGATAGTTAATTCCTTTGGAATTGATTACCAACATACTTTTGCAATAGTGGACTTTGAAAAGAAACTCAATTATGAAATCATCTTGGGAAGACCTTTCATGTGACAAGTACAACTTATCTAGGATTGGGGAAACAATTACCGGTCCTTGAAGCAAGTGGGATCAATAACAAGGGTTAATCTAAAAGATCAGATTATAGAGATATCATGAAGATACCCATACAAGAATTTGACTCAGTCTCTTTGGCTGAAACTAAGCTTCCATCTTGGTTGAACAAAGACACACCATTTGGATGTGCAAAGCCTCTCAAAAAATGGGAGCTTAAAATGAGAAGACTGTATCTTAGAAAGGGATTGCACAAATGATGCCTATGTACCTGAACCCTTTCGAGATCCAATGGATGTATGTGTAAATATGTCTATACCTACTCAATTTTGCAATGAGGAAGGCTAGATATAATTTCCATACAAATGATTTCAACCCCTCATATTGAAGACGAAATTTAAGAATCCAAGGACTTAATGAAGGCTCAATAAGTCTTTTTAGACCTCTGCTATGATGCAACAGATGAGTTAGAAGAACATTCAGCTACCTCAAATGATTCGGGGTTAAAAAAAGAACATGTGAGAGCTAAACTACTCATGAAAGGAGGGGAGGAAAAGGAAAAGTTTTTGACTTTCCAAACCAGAAACCGAGAAGACAGAAATGGTATAGAAGAAAAAGAGACATGAGAAACTTGAAATCTAGACCTATGCTATCAGTCTCCAGTAGAACACAGTTTTTGATGCAGATAGATGTACATGATTGTGTCAAAGACAAAATCAATGGTAGATATCCTTTAATCGAAAAGCAAGAAATATAAAAAAATTTGAGAAAAATGAGAAAAGAAACTCAAGCCAAAGCTAAATACCAGGACACTGATGATTCAAGCATGACACGAGTTGAACAAAGAAAGAAGTATCAAGAGTTGAAGAAAGCTCTAAAGGAGATATATACAAATGAAATGGAAACCACTAATGAGGAAGGTAAAGATTTAATGAGTGTTCCATCCCATTACAAGAAATATACTCTCCAAGATCGAAAAATCATAGTTGAACAACTTGTCATCAGGGAACTACAAAAACAGGGCGAGTCCTACGAAGGACCTGAAAATGCAAAGAAGATAGATCTGGCCGAACCAGGAGAGGAACCTAGACCTGCCTACATTGAGGAAGAAGAAGAAGAGATTTTGTTAAGCTTACTAAAAGAATATCGAGATATCTTTGCTTGGTCTTATAAGGATCTCAAGGGTGTTAATCCAAAAATCTGTCAACATACCATATCTATGAGAGATGATGTGAAATCAAGCAGACAAAGGCCATATATTATAATGAGAAATTTTCCAGAAAGATAAGAAAAGAGATAGAAAAGCTGAAGGAAGACGAGTTCAGGAAATTGAACACACAGATTGGGTGTCTCCAATTGTGGTAGTACCCAAGAAAAATGAAAAACTAAGGGTGTGTGTCAATCTCAAGAAAGTGAATGCAACTACTATTAGAGACATGTTTCCTCTTCCAATCACTGAGAATGTTTTAAAACAAGTTGCAAGAAAAGAAGCTTACGGCTTTTTAGATGGATTTCTGGGATACAATCAACTTCTAGCTGACCCCAAAGATCAACATAAAACTGCTTTTGCAACTGAATGGGGTATTTTTGTCTATCGGGTTATGCTTTTTGGGTTAACTAATTCTCTTGCCCACCTTTCAAAGAAGGATTATGAATAATCTATGTCATAAAAAAGTATAGACATTATCTATTAGCTAACAAATTTTTGTTCTTTGTGGACCACCAAGCCTTATTGTACTTGGTCAACAAGCCATGCAACACAGGAAGAATAGTGAGATGGTTTATCATTCTTTTGGAATTTGATTTCACTGTAGTTGTGAACAAGGGAACCACTCATCAAAAATTAGATCATTTGTCAAGGATTATATCAGGAGAACCACTAAAGGGAGTAGACGATGACCTACCAGATGCGTATCTGTTCTCTGTGAAATTGATACCTCGATGGTCAAAAAACATGGTATCATTGATGACCATAGCTCAAGTGGATTTGCAAATACCATTTCCTATTACAATCAAATTAATTGAGCAATTGGCATGTATCAATTACTAGCTAGAAGGCTGTGCAAAATAAATCAAGATAAAATATTGCTTTTATGTATTAATCTTGAGGAGAAAACCTAATACGTAAGTCAATCACATAGTACCATAGTAGGACTTCACTTTGCGGAAGACCAAACTATGCAATGGATCTTGAGACTTGGAGTATTTTGGCCAACTTTGAGGAGTGATGTTCACTCATTTGTAAAAAAATGTCCTCAATGCCAGAAACAAGCACCCATACCTCATGTGACATTGTTCCGAACATCACTTGTTCCTAAGTGGAGTAACTATCTAGTTACTTACTTATCAAGCTGTACATTTCCTGAGGATATGAGTAAACGCTACCAAAGAGAAATTGAAACTGAAGCAAGAGACTATACTCTTATTGGAAACCAATTGTATCGAAGAAGAAAAGATCAACATATGAATCTTTGTGCAAATGAAGACGAATATATTCCCATTATAGAACAAACACATGCTAGATTAGCTGGAGGTCACTTTTCTAGTGAAACCACCGCAAGAGAAATCTTAATGGCATGCATATGGTAGCCAACACTTTTTGTAGATGCCAAAGAGTATGTTTGAAGGTGTGATGCATGTCAACAAGCTAAAATGCCAACCCGTATAGATAGCATGTCTTTAAGACCAATGATGGGGGCAAGAGCTTTTGCAAAATGGGATATAGACTTTGTTGGGCTAATACAGACACCTGCTTATAGAACTCAAGATCAATATATCATTGTAGCTACGGACTATTTGACCAAGTGGGCAGAGGCTAAAGCAACCCAAAAGAATGATGCCAGAACCACACCCACATTCTTGTATGAGAATGCGTTCACAAGATATGGACTTCCAATAGAAATTGTCAATGATAAGGAGACTCATTTCCTCAATGAGATAATTGAGTATCTGCTTAATGAATTTATGGTCATTCATAACAAATCGGTTCCCTATCACCCTAATAGTTTTTTGATTCCCATCTACTTACAAAAATCTTCAAAAAAAGGGGACTTAGTTTTAGTCTATTCCCTTAAGCAACACATTCCCAAGTTTAAGAAAAAGGAAAACGGACCGTTTATCATTGAAGATGTATCTCCTAGTGGAGCAGTTAAGTTGTCTACCCTAGATGGCGAACCAATGGCTAATTGGACTAGTGGATGCCGTTTAAAGAAGTACATTTTTCCACTAACCAATGAATTGCTAGAAAATATGCATGTAGCAAAGCAAAGAAAGATAAAACAACAGCAGGTCATTGGTGAAGCCCAAGAGTAAGCTCTCCTTTGAGTACTCAAAAGGAAAGCTGCTCTCAGAAATCAACAAATACCTATTCCCATCAACACTCTAGAACTAGATGACCGACTATGGAAATTATAGAAAGATGCAGTGTCGACAAATGATGAATGGTTAGATGGAATGGATCTTCGCATCAAAGTACATCTGAACAATCATAGCACAATGCATTGGTCGATATAGAAGCTCAGGTAAATGCAGCCATTTATTCCACGTACAAGAAAGCAACAAGTCAGTCTTCGACTTTAGGAATATCGACTATTAAAGGATGCAACAAAAGTCCAACACTGACATTGGGAGTTGTCAACTTAAATGTGATAGTACATGCATTTTCATGCCCTCATTAGTTTATATGCTTACCAGATGAACACATGAATGAAACAATGATTCTTAGAATCTCATGCATGCGGACGTAGAAAGCAGTACTAGGTTGGAATACCAATCAACTCAAGCTATCACCTAAAGGCGGACAAAATCATTGTTCCAATTGCACCAAGCAAAGAGGAATGGAAAGGAGGATACGAGCAGAGGAAACCAGAAAGCAATAAATCTTCTCCATCCTATAGACAAGAAAATTCTACAAGTAGCATGCAAGGAGTAAGGCATATTTGGGTACCAAAAGCACAGCTTAAGGACAAGCCGATTCAAATTTGGATGCCCAAAACATCATCTACTGTACCAAAGATGGTTCCAAGGTTCAAAACACAAAGAGGGGCATCTTCGAGCAGGGACCCTAAAACAAAATGGATTTGGAGGAAAAAGGAGCATTTATCTTCTCCGAAAACTGTAACACCTATGAAGCAGTGGAGAGTTAAGTCTCAAAGCACTCGCCCATAACATTTATTGAAGAAAAACCAAGATACCAATGGTGGGGAAAATCTTGACAACCATCATTATTGGAAATCAGCATGCCAAAGCATCCTAAAGCAAAGAGCACACAAGCTAAACGATTTGCTCTTTGGGAAACGGCAAAAGAAAACCTCGACCTCAAAAATCCTTGAGTTAATTACTCAAGACCCAACTCTTGCACATCATAATGATTTGAATTGTATTGATCTTCAAAGCATAGTAGAGCCAACCATAGACACGATTGTTCAACCCATGCACACAGTCATCCCGGAGTACGCCGTTTAGGAGGAGTGGAAAGGAACTAAGTAATTAAGGGCAATGTTTGAAGAGGGAGGAAATAGTTTGATATTAACGTGCGATTTTTTTCAAAATTACCTAATAATGCCCTTACAAAATCATCAATAGGAAAAATATAACTGATAACATCTCCCTGATGAGTGTAAATAGTTTATATACTATTAAAAAATCATCAAAAAATAGTCCTTTTTGGTTATTTTTATCATTTTTTCTTGATATTGGGAAATCCACCAAAAAAGAATAAAACAGTGTTTCTCAATGGATTTTTCTAATTATTGATTTTTCACCTTGATTTTTTAGCACATTTTGTTATTTTCTTTGATTTTTCCAATAAATAGGTCAAAAATTAATAATAAATAGAAAATGAGCTCAGATGGAGAAACTGAAGATACGTTGATGATCAAAGGACAAGGTGGACATGCACAAAGAATTTCAATCGAATCAACAGATGGAAGCAGGAAGCCTAAATTAGGCTGCCAAGGCCTACTTTCATAAATTCTTGCAGAATGAGCTACCGGAATCCAAAAGCAACAAAACAAACAGAGACAGAACCTTCTACGATAACCCAACCAGAAATAACAAAGGCATCCACAAAAGCCTCAAGCAAGAGAAGCAGTTGAGGCAACCGTAATGCCTTAAGGAGAAGTAGAACCCCTGTCGCAACCACAAGCAACCACCACAACACCAACCAAGGAGCCACAAATTGAAACAACAGAAACTTTTAGATAGGAGCTTGAAGATTGGGAAACAAACAATAAAGTCATCATGTAGGTCAACAAATATGCCAAGTAGATGTAGTAGATGATAGAAAATTACGAACAAAAGCACTTAGCCATAGTGCTAAGGCTAGGGAGCTGGAATTAGTTATTGATGCTCTACAAGGAGAGTTAGATGACCGAATGAACATTATTGTAGATCTTCAAAGACAAATCAAAGAGCTAAAGATGAAGCAGAACAACACTAGGTTGCAAAAGAGAAGCAACAGAAAGAAATGGAGGAGTTGGGAGAACTTCTAACCAAGTTATCTGATGCTTGCAAAAGTAAAGATCAACAACTGACAGAAGTAACCAATAAACTTCTCACCATACTGTATCAGTCCAAACGATCCAAGTGCATCTCGATGTAGCAAACGCTTCTCTGCAGTAATCAGAACAAAGGATCAATGATCATGCAGCCTTTTTGAGATAGATAAGGGAAAATCCTACTGTCGCTTCAATAAAAGGTACAGATGAAGTCTATAAGACTTTGGAAAAGAGAAACAAGGATCTTGAGCTAGAGCTAAAGCTAGAGCAATCACAAAGATGAGACCTTGCCTTGATACACGTCCAACGAGAAGAGCAACTGCTCAAAGAAATAGCCGAATTAAAAAGAGTTAATCAGTTGTTGCTGAGAGAGGGACAACCAGAACATCAAGAAGAAGCAGGTACCTGTGAGCAACCAAATGTTGATGTTCCCTCAATATCTTCTTCTAAGATGGAAACATAGCCAATAGAAGGGCTAGAAGGAGAAGCATATTTTCAGGTACCACTCACTGAAACAGAGCAAGTGCCCATGGTCCAGCTTTCTAAAGCTGAGAAAGATGCACTCAAAGAGCAAATTGCCCAGGAAACAGATGTAGAATGGAAAGCAGCGATGGATTGGGAGTTGAGAATTCTTCACGTAGTCAATGTAACTCAACTCACTTCCAACCAAATCAATGCACAATGGCATCAGTAATCATTGCCATACCCTTTGATAAAAGTAGAGCTACTACAGGTAAAATAAAGGCTATGCAAGGATATGCAAGGAGAAGTCTCAGAGGATAGCCACCCCAAGTGGATAAAGGCTATACAAGGATATGCAAGGAGAAGGCTCAGAGGATAGCCACCCCAAGTGGAGAAAGAGCTGGTTGAACAAGAATTGGAGATAATTGATTCTGTTCACAAGAGCACCTGCAGCCCTTCAAAAAGACCCAACATTCTTAATTGTACCAAGCATAAGGACATGGCAAGCATATGAAGCACTAAAAAAGAAGAGGCCAATATGGTTGAACTATCCACAACTACCAACTCCAGAGAAGGGACCGCCAACAAAGGAATACATGGTGAAAACCCTAACGGGTGCCATGACTTTCTTCAAGAGCCTTCCTGACCTCTCATGTGCCATGTTGTATAAGATTTGTAGAATGCTACTCACATGCATTCAAGATTTTCATGAGCCTGAGCAAGCCGGAGCACCATGGATGTCTTTCCTCGAAGGCAATAAGGGTCTTTGTTATGGCTTAAGTGGCCAGCCTTCAGAAGAAGTTCTTTACAGCTTCTACGTCTGATGCATGTTGCTGCCCTCTAGCAATATGTTGGCGTTTGAGAAAGCATTCTATATAGGTTTCTTCACTTTGAAAACGAAGATATTTGGGCGAGTGATTAGTAACCTTATATCTAGATTTGTTGGCTATTCAGCCATTGAGCTTAAAAAAAGAGTCACTATGCAATTCTTGCAAGTTCTTGACAAAGAAAGAAGAATCAGATATGAGAAAGCACTCCATGCGCTTAAAGACCACCTTGCTAGCCATCAACCTGAAGACTACTTCAGTCCATGAAGCTGTGTCAAGGGACGACACAGTTGAGGAGAGGGAGAATGTTAGCAGCAAGCTAACTAGGATAACATTTTTCAGAGCTCTTATTGTAAAAATAGTTATTATTTTGATGGATTGAAAATGTTGTAACTCCTACTTTCCAGATAAACAGTGAAATTGATGAGCCGGGGCTACAAGCTTCCAGATTGTATCAACCTGCCTTTAGTTAGAGCTCCCAAATTATTTGTTTTGACCACAACCTTGGCTAAGGTATAAAAGCTAATTTTTGTAAGTTTTTCATAAGTTTTGGATGATAGAAACACAACGTGAGCTAATGGCGCTCACTTCTCTCCTTCTCACGCTTCCTACTCCCTTCTCGATTGTCACATTGCAGTGCCGTTTGTTGCGTTGCAACCACAGGTAAGAGCTCTACGCATTGATGTAAGCATTTCATGGTAATCCGTAGCTTCTGGCATCGTCGAACCCGCGGCATAATTTCATCATAAGTAGGAATTTAAGCTTCAAAATCATAAACTAAGTATAGGCGGGGTATCGGGGCATCATTGCTAAGCATTTAGATGCATTATGGGTCAAAATTGACTAGGTAAAAAACTGACTGCTACTGTTAACAATCACGATTTTTGCACTTGACCTAAAGTGAGATTTGAGACCATAAGCATGTGTGCTTATGTCTTAAAAACATATCCTAGAAGTTTCATAATGTTTGGATGTTGTTTGATGCAATAACGATGGAGAGGGGGAATAGGGAACACACCAAGCACACCAAATGTTTGCCTCTCTATAGCCCAAGGATTCCACAACACCCCTAACCTCTCTAATAACACCTTCAAATTGGCTAATTTGCACTAGCAACTCCACTTTAGCATATCAAACCACCGCCTCACTCCTTGCAAAAAAACACTTTTCAACAGAAACACACCCACACTGCTCGACTCACCCTTTCCGGCTCACAAGACACCCCAATTCTTCCCTCTTGCCCCTCTTGGTAGCACCCTTCAAGCTGCAGGAAAATCCTCTGCAAGCACCGGCAAGTACACAAAGATCAAGAGAAAAGGAGGGGGATGGGGAGAAGCAACACAAGAAGTAGGGGGCAAATGTTTGGTACTATCTCATAGGGAGATATTACATTCAAGTATGCAACTCAAATGGAAAGCTTGCAATACACAGGCTTGAAAAAAACCCAATCACTCTCTCTGGCAAAAAATCCCTCAAAAACTCACTCCTATGCCCTTTTATAAGGCTTGGCTAAGGCTAAAACGGAAAAAAAAAAGATCTATCTAGCCTCCTTTAGAAATTTCCTTGCATGGCCACTTGGCACTTGGTGTTTGGTATCTGCATGGTGCCTCTATGCTTTGTTCGCTCAACTTGATATCTTTTTATTTGCACTTATGGATAGCTCTTGGATAACCTCTCTCTCTCTCTCTCTCTCTATCTCTCTCTCTCTCTCTCTCTCTCTCTCTCTCTCTCTCTCTCTCTCTCTCTCTCTCTCTCTCTCTCTCTCTCTCTCTCTCTCTCTCTCTCTCTCTCTCTCTCTCTCGTTTTCACTGCTCTTTGTGGCGGGCTAAGCCCCTTGAACTTTCTGGCGTTCTTTCTCTTCTACTGGTTGTCCTCTGGCCGTGAGACCCTCCCCTTGAGTGGGCTCCTTGAACATCCTTGGGGTTGCATCCTCTCTCTCTTCCGTGGGACACACTCCTCCTTAGGCAATAGCGATGTCGCTATTGGGGGGGGGGGGGTGTACCTCTTTAACTTCAAAAGTATGGGCCCTTAGCGGGCATGGGCACTGGCCCTTACTGTCCGCCACATCATCACTACGCGAATAGCGTCGCCCAGTGGGGGCGCAAGCTCGAACCACCAAATGCCACCATCGGCGGAACCAAAACAACAGGGCTTCATCCGCGGCCCAGCGCCACCGTGCAAAGCCACCACTATGCTACCATGCATGACCGCCATCACTACGCACTCAACAGGCTTGTGCCCCCTTTGTGATGCTAGATGGATCCCCACGCTTTGGACTATATCCAATGCTTCTTTGTTTCCCATCTGTGCATGTGGGACCTTCTTATGCCACGTGGTAGCACCACAAGGCCCAAGCCTCTTAAGGATTTTAAAATGTATAAGTGCCCTTTTTTTCCAAAAAACATCCCATTTGATGAGATACAACTCCCACCTTTTGCAATGCTTGCCGACTCTTCATTTACGATCCAATCATCGAGCCACAAAACCCGGTCATAACCTCATGCTGTTGACTTCAAACCCATCCAATCTCATTGCCTTTCACAGTTCTCCAAGCCCTCGAATCGAGGACGCAAAAACTGATCAAATCATCTGCAATCAACTCCGGATAAGTGCACCCCATTTTTTGATTTTAGTATCTCTCCGTTTCGGACTCCGTTTGCCATGTAGTCAATTCTTGCTAACCCTGTATGATGCATACACTATTGTAGAACTTTTTTGGGGCTCAAAAGGCACCAGATGGCACGATTCCCTATGTAGTCAGGTGGGCACCAACCTAGCCCTCGATAAAACTTCAAATCGCCATAAAATGCAAACTGTGGCTCTGGTCTATAATCCAAAAAGATGTGTGGGCTCCATAATTTGAGCACTACACACCTATACCCGGACTTCCACTTGGACAACCTGTCCCTAGCTGCCTTGTCTGGCAGGAATCTGCAACATACTGAACCTTCAACGTTCAATAACTTGAGCTCCGTAGCTCGGCTTGATGAGCCATTTGGACCTGCTCCTTCAACACTTCAAGCTCTTCTTCTTGGACCCAAAAGCTGCACTTTTCACCTCATTCATTTGCTCCCCCAATTAGCCCCTCATGGAGCCTTCCTTAGCCTATAAACCGCATCAAGCATACATTTCCACTTCTGCTTGTCATCCCATGATCTTCCTAGCTGCTCCAGCCTTTTGCCATGTTCCTCCTAGCTTGCACATATGTGTCCATGCCACCTTCTAGAGTTGACACACTTTGGCTGTACCAATAGATGTGATTTTTTTGATGAGCGATTAGCTTTTTGTGATTTCAGTCATTTGAGTGTAGCTTGAGTTGGATGCGAGTTTTCTATTGTTTTCCAAGAGATTGACAACCTCTTGTAGCCTCTATGCACTAGTCAAGTCCGCTTCGTCCCATGGAATGCCAATTATATTCGTGGTTCTCGCTATGTCTGCAATAAGATAGGAGTGAGGTTAGACACCCGTCCCACAAGGAACCAGATGCCCAAAGATTCTGTGTGTATCTAATTTTCTCTAGTGAGAACTTTGTCAGAAAGGAGTCCATCTGCTCGGGTGACATGCCGACCAGAGTGACAAGAAAACTAAAACTAGGAGAGTATGTGTTATCTTCATCGGCCATGGCTATAGATACACAAATAACACACACAAAATCTATCATTTTATAGAAGAAACACTTAATTAATAAAAATAATAAATAAACAAAGCTGCAACACAAATGAATGAATCTAAAGTGTATTATAGACTTATAAAAAGAGTTTTACAAAAGAGTCCTAGTAAAAATCATTAGTTAATCTCTCATCTTCTATGACTCATCTGATGCACCAAAGATGTCTATCTCACTCTGTACTTCTGCATCTTCGTCATCAAACTCTACTTCTTCATTGCTCTCCACATCAGCTTCAGTATTTGATACCTCATCTCTAGGTTCAGGTATATGCTCACACTACAGGAGGTTGTGTGCTCTTGTGATGCTTTTAGTGACGAAAATACACTGGGTTTTTATAACCCCCGACGTCGCTAAGAGCGTCGATACAGGGACGTCTTTATAAGCGTCGCTATGCTAGTCGCTATAAACGTCACTATATAGCAACGCCTATAGCGACGTTGCAGGGCCATCAATCACGACGCTCAGAGCCTAATATAGCGATGGTCATAGCGACGCCCGAGATGAAAAAATTTTGGTGGCAGGGCATTGAATGCCCTGCCACCATCAACCATATATATTGAATGTTTCATTTGTCTATTTACCTTTGAAAAAAAGTGCAAAGGTAAATATAGACCCAAAATAGTCACCCACAAGACAATATAATCATGAACTCCATCATCCATAGTACATATTGTTTGCAAAATAAAGATACAAAACTGACAAGCGTGAATTGATGAAATTAAATCAATGACAATTGTACACATCGACAAAATCACTTGATTGATAATCTTTGCAAATGTAATAGTTACAAACCATTGTCATTATTTAAAAAATATACATGGTTTTCAAAAAGACGTATAAAAGTCGTCTCATGATACATAAGCTATGACAAAAAGAAACTAATGCTATCTAGCTATGGCTAAACTGACGTCGTCTAATCAAACGTCTCATCGCGTCGAAGCGGCGTATCTATCGGATTCTACAACAAAAAACAATAACATAGCTTTTTGTAAGTATAAACTACGTTTATAAAACAATACAATAAATAGAAAAGAATAAACCCTAATACTAACCATGCCGCCGTGAGAATGAAAGATGTCTATAAGGGCGTTTAAGCCCTTCCTGCCTACGTACTCACGCTCGTACGGTGTGGGATCACATCCTATAAACGACCACTGTCAAAACATACAAAGAATCCATTATGTTAGAATTTCAAATCCCATAAACCCTAAACTATCAAACATAGATGCGAAAACACTTACAAAATCGGCCTCAAATGATGCCCACCCGCCGCTCCCCAAGTGGTGCGAGCTCCCTGCCACTACTTGCACTCTGACTGCCTCCTTTTGTTGCTTCTACTTGTCCGGATTCTCGCGCGCTTCTTTCTTTGCATGCTTCCAATCTTCTTTGGCAAGCCAATCTGGTCTACTCCACCCACGCTTGATTGCTTTTTGCACTTCGGAACGCTTATGCTTGCAGTATTCGTGCATTCGAACCTTCATCACATCTTCATTGAAGCAGTCATCCCGTGTTGGAATGGGAAACTCATCATGAAGCATGCTGATAACTCTGCCTTTTAATTAATTCGGTACTTCACTCCAGGTGTTTAGTATGTAGTGTCTAAACACCTGAAAGCAAAGACCGCGCATGCACGCAATCACCTTCTTGCCTTCAACATCCAAGATGATGCCACCACTGAAGTTGACGGAGTAAGGCAAGCCCTCTCGCCGCTGAAGTGTAAACCTGGGTGTCTCGGCAGGGATCTCTAGCGGCATGTGAACGGGGGTACGGACACGAGGTGTCTCCACTGGAGTCTCAGCCCCGAAGTGAGGAATGTCCACTGGAGTGACTCCTGGAGGAGTAGCTAGTGATGTGTAGCTACGGGGAACGATAGTCAGCCGTGCAAAACTTGGTGTCGATGGCGATGCCGTGGCTGGTGTAGGGATGGGCAAAGAAGGGGAGGGTAAAGAGCCTCGTCGAACACGACGCGGTGTCAAAGCATCGGTGGCGCCACCCCCACAACAACCGCCATCGCCACCACTAGAGCACCGGTGCCTAGACGAGTGTGAAGATCGTCTCGTTGACACCAAATCTTTGGAGCGCGCTGAGGACTCCGAAACAAAGGGAGATGCGCGCTGAGGACTCCGAAATAGAGGGAGATGCACAGGGAGTAGGAACGCGCGATGGTGTGCCAGAGCGATGACGCTCCACGTACCACTGTCTCTGCTGGGGTGACAAAGAAGAAAGAAACTCCTCATCATCCATACCTGCATTAAACACACGAACATTTAAACTTAATATTGAATGAATGGAGTAGAAACCATGGACAAGTAGATAGACAGATAGATAGATAGATAGATAGATAGAGAGAGAGAGAGAGAGAGAGAGAGAGAGAGAGAGAGAGAGGAGGAGGTGCTCTTCATCTCTGCTTATGAGAACATACCTAGAGCATACGTACCTAGAGTGGACGCAAAGACCATTAAATACAATGACGCAATGACACATATAAATACAATGGCGCAATGACGCAAATACTTAGAGAGCCAGAGTTTTTACAAAACGAAGCAAAATTGTTCAAAACGGAGAATCATACAAGAACTTGAAGGTGCTTGTAGCTTTGGAATGTTCAAAGGCTAGCAGCAACACAAAGCGTTCTTTCTCTATTCAACTTGAGTGATGGAAGAGGCAAGTGCATAACTCTGAATTTACAAAACGGAGCAAAATTGTTCAAATACAATATTTATGGCTTTAAGAGATCTCTCTCTCATCCTCTCATAGCTCAGCATAACATCCTATATCTATATAGAGCTCTCCGTTTAAACAAATATCCTCTGTTTCATTTTGTAGATCCTCTACATGCACCCCATAGAGAGTAGCAGCTTGATGTTCGTCTGGCACCACCTCCACGGCTTCTGACTGAGCATCTTCTCCGATCTCCTCCATTGATGTCACTGTGATTGGCACATGGTAGCCTTCATACGTCCGTCCACTACGAGGGGCTACCTCTATGACGTACCACCAGTTTGATGCAGATTTTGTAGGATGAAATATCACCTGCTAGAGCCACATAACTTACATGAGAGCTTCCAAGCACATAAATTCTAAAATGGTATGTTAACTATTTACATACTTACTTGTTCACAATGCTCGGGTAGTATGAAAGTGTCTCTTAGGTCAGTCCATTTCTTAGTTGAATCCACCTCAAGAAAACTAGAATCTCCTCTACGCACAAGAGCATTGCGACCCTCCATGATTATCTTGAACCATTGCACGTTGAACAAGTCGACAAAAAATCCTCTATAATGGATCCTCAAAATCTCTTGTAGCGTGATATTAAAGTCCACACACAAATTTTTTAACAAATCCCACTATGATATACTCCACTATGAACATACCTGACACATTTTATGCCAGTCGTGTGACTTCAAACCGATAAAATTTCCTTCTTTAGTAAAACACATTCGGAGTGAGTGCATTACACCAGTGGGGGTCCGCAAAGATCGAATGGTCTCTTTTACTTTGCTTTCTTGGGCTCCTATGAAAATCCATGGTGCTTTAGGGAGTTTTATCGATCCATTGGACATTGTTTGCGGCCAATATTTCTCCATGCGATCCACATTTCTAAGGTCAACTCTGGCTCCCAAAGTATCTTTCTTGCCGGTCAGATGGTCCCATAGTAGATTACCCACATTCTTGAATATGTGCATTGGATCGAGCAAGTGATTAATCATGAGTCGGGACCAATATGGTAACTCATACCATAGAGATAGTCTCTTCATCCCCGGGGGCAATCCGTCATCACACATCTCCTTCTGCTCTAACCATGCTTGTGCAGACATCCTCGGTGGCTCTCTTCCCAAAAAGCCATCGCGTAACACATGATTCTCTAGAAGATACGCTTGATGACCTTCGTACATTTGCTTCTTCAATGAGGGCGCCCTACGTGCATTTAGTCTAGGTCCACATGTGACACATGCTCTGTATCCGCCTGTTTGAAGCCCTGCATGTATACACATGATAATAGATCAGCTTGAGAAAAACCAAGATTTACAGTGTCTAAGTGAGGAGTGTAAATAGATCACCTGAGCATTCTGTTAGTCCAGGATAGTCATGCATGGTCCACATTAGAATGCCTCTGATCAAAGCATTCTGTCGACTTGTGTGTCGGCTCATATCCACCACTTCTATGCCAATCCACAATTGTTGTAGCTCTTCCAATATTGGACGAAGATACACATCCATATTCTTCACTTTATATCGCCCCGGCACAATCAAGCTTAGCCATAGACGCCCCTTCTTCGTAGTCAACCACGAGGGAATGTTGTAGTTGAGGATGACAACGGGCCATACACTGTAAGATGTTGATCTTTGACCAAATGGATTTACGCCATCCATAGCCAGGCCTAAGCGCAAATTTCGAGCTTCCCTGGCAAAATCCGACCATGTTCCATCTATATGTTTCCAGACTGCACAATCTGCAGGAATCCGTAGCACACCATCCAAAGATTTATTCTCCTCATGCCATGATGCTAGGGTGGCCATGGACTTACATTCGAAGAAATGATTGATGCGAGGAAGCAATGGAAAATGTCGCAAAACCTTTTGCGGAATTTTTGTTCCATGGAGATCTACTCGATATCTATCGGAATCACATTTCGAACACTTCTCCATGTCTATGTATTCCCCTCTGAAAAGAATGCAGTCATTACCACAAGCGTGAATCGAATTGTAATCCATCCCCAAGTTTCGCAAAATCTTTCTTGCTTCCTCTCGGGAATCTGGCATCACATTATCAGCTGGTAGTATGTGCTCTTTGAGCAATCTACACAACATAAAAATATGATACAATTATGTAAAAATCTATTAGATCATTATACATTTAGAGTTTTATTAAAGTAAACTAATTGTAATAGATCACCTGAAAAGCGTTGTGACACTAGTGTCACTCCATCCAAACTTTGTCTGCATGTTGAGAAGAACCAGGAGAGCTTTCAATCTAAACACACGTGCTCCATTATACAATGGCGTATCGGCTTCACTTTTCATATCATCATAGACAAGCCTTTCCGAATCCATGATCGTCTCGATCATTTCATCAATCTCGGGCTCAAACATTGCCTCGTTGGGGATGTGGTCTGCATGATCATCCCCCGAGCTGTCAGAGGCTACATCTTGTGGCTTCACATATGCTGCTTGACCAAAGCGCCTATGAACACTTCTATTGGGTTGCAAGATTGCTGCCTGTTGGACAGCGTCAGAGTCCGACGAGTTATAATTGGCAAAAACTCGATCTATAATAGATGAATCGAACTTGCCAAATTCGCGAACGTGCTACAAAGAGACATGTCTTGTACGTCGCACAGCATGCTTGCAATGATTACAACGACATAAGATGCTTGTTGAGAGATAGGTGTTTCGGTTGGACGGCCCCACATCCTCGTCACTACTCATAATGAGGGTAAAAATCTTATAACCTGGGCAACAAATTTAATCTTCTATTGGCATCCTTCATCTTATCTCTCTCTCTCTCTCTCTCTCTCTCTCTCTCTCTCTCTCTCTCTCTCTCTCTTTGTTCACACTGTAAACTACCTCACATTCTCTAGTCATGTCCAATCCCTGCACACCTCGGTCTAGAGGTGCACGGAGATCAGAACCATCGGGGGTATAATCTCATCTTTATTGATCAATGCCTATATTTGTGGGTACAAGAAATCTACACACCCACGTCTACATGATATTGCATGTAGTGGACAAAACCCCTTTGCCTCTTCTCTAGCTGTAGCATTTCACAGCATCTTAACATCTTTTCACAGTAGATCTTTGTTTGTAGCATGCAGGTACGCCATTCTTGCAATGTAGCTGATGTCTGCTCAAGGCACTTAATTCTTAATCTAGATTTGACGGGATGTGGGGTGTGTGTGTGTGTGTGTGTGTGTGTGTGTGTGTGTGTGACCCTTGGAATCATCATCTTGCATCACTAATTTTTGTTGTAGGCTCAATTTGTTCTTCCATTAGCTGAACATGACGGCTTATTGTATGGTAGCAGCAGTCGAACATGCAGGTGGAATTGCTGGTCTGCATGGACTGTCGAGGCTGTGAATGCAGAAAATTTTCTCACCATTTCTTCTAACCTTATCTTAAACGATAAAAAGAAGAAAATGGTATAACCTTTCTATCACCCAAGTGTGGTAGATTGGTTATGCCAATTCCCTCTTCAATAACATGTAAATAACATAAATAAACCTAAATCTAATCTAGTATAACGTAAATCTAAATCTAACGTAAATAAACCTAAATCTAATCAAACGTGAATCTAACTAAAAATAAACTTAAATCTAATTTAACGTAAGTCTACATGTAGCCTAATCTTTAACGTCTTTTGGGATTGTTTCCTACGACGTCAAAACTCTCTTCTTCTTGTGTGTGTGTGTGTGTGTGTGGGTGTGTGTGTGCCAATAAAAAGAGAAAAACGGTATAACCTTTGTATCACCCAAGTGTGGTAGATTGGTTATGCCATTTTCCTCTTGAATAATAGATCTTGAGTTCAACTCCTCGTCGGCTAGATTTTTAGGTCTCTTTAATTAGTATCCTACGACATTAAATTAAACTCTCTTCTTCTCGGGTGTGTGTGTACGCCAATAAAAAAAAGAGAAAAATGGTAGAACTTTTCTATCACCGAAGTGTGATAGATTGGTTATGCCATTTCCCTCATGAATAACAGGTCTTGAGTTCAACTCCTGTCGACTAGATCTTTAAGGTCTCTTGGAATAGTTTCCTACGATGTTAAGACTCTCTTCTTCTTCTTCTTTTTCTCTCTCTCTCTCTCTCTCTCTCTCTCTCTCTCTCTCTCTCTCTCTCTCTCTCTCTGTCTCTCTCTGTCTCTCTTTTCCTCTCATAATGTGTGTGTGCATTTTTTGTTATGCATGTGTGTGTGCGTTTTTGGTTTATGCATGCTCTCTCTCTCTCTCTCTCTCTCTCTCTCTCTCTCTCTCTCTTCCTCTCTCAATGTGTGTGTGCATTCTTTGTTTATGCATGTGTGTGTGCATTTTTTGTTTATGCTTGTGCTCTCTCTCTCTCTCTCTCTCTCTCTCTCTCTCTCTCTCTATCTCTCTCTCTATCTCAAAAACACGATGTGTGTGTGTGTGTGTGTGTGTGTGTGTGAGAGAGAGAGAGAGAGAGAGAGAGAGAGAGAGAGAGAGAGAAAGTGGGGAAGGGAACATGAGAGTGCAGAGAGGGAAGGAGCATGCCTGGCTCTCCTTCCTCTCCTTGTGTGTGTGTGTGTGTGGAGAAGAAAGAGAGAGAGAGAGAGAGAGACAGAGCATTACCTTGCTTGCTTGAGCGCGCACCGAAAACTTAGATATGAGATCTGAGTTTTAGAATGCTCTCGGTTAGTTTTTTTAGGCCTGGCGGAGTCACTATAAGCGTCGCTATGTTACTTGCATAGCAACGCCTATAGTGACGCTTATAGTGATGCCGTGGTTTTTTATGTTTGAGCGTTTCACTATGAGCGTCGCTACTATTAACTACCTCTTATAGTGTCACCACTGACCTCCAGCTTAAAATCCAAAATTATCATCAGTCGGCTCCGCACTTTGTTCATGAATCACCTCTTCGACCTCAACGTCGGATCCTTTACATAGTTGCTTGCTCCGTGGAGCAACTTGAACAACATAGAGCCAACGCAGTTTAGACAGATCATTTTTATCATTTTCTCTCCATAGTGGATCTAGTGTGAACACAACTTGTTCACAATGTTGCAAAAGTATGAATGTATCCCGCGCATCTATCCACACCCACCTAGAGTTCACTTGAATCAATCCACTCGTGTCTTTGCGCACAGTTGCATTAGGGCCACTGGTAATAACTTTGAACCACTTGACATCAAAGATAAAAATATCAAACTTTCTTATGCTAATCTTCAAGATGTCTTGGATGTAGCCAAAGTATTCAAGTTGACTAGTCTCTGTGTTCTCATCCTTGGCACTACTCCCACTTCCTTGAACGAAGCTTGCCCTAACACCACTGTCAAAAGTGACCTTTTGTTTGTCAATCCGTTGCACTCTAAAGTGTTCCCCATGCGACCACAAAGCTCCATATTTGTGATACTGCAGCCACAAAATTGAAACAAACTTAAAAGTTATTAAAGTAATGTGATCATGTGGAGCTCAAAAAGGAAGTTATGAAAATATACATGCCAAATTCCACCATGCACATTGCTTCAATAGCATTTAAGCGTGTTGCATCGATGTTGTCTTCTCTTATCTCTTTTGAATCGATCCAGCGTACCAACTCACTGATTTTGTAGATTGTTCTTCTAATGTCATCTATCAAACAATCCTTTAGGAAAATTGGTAAGATAAACTATAAAAATTTGTGCCAATCGTGCGACTTAAGACCACTAAGATTGCCATCTCCCATAAAAGCCATTTTGAAACATCGCATGAACCTAGTGGGAGTCTTGAATGAAGATATAGTGTTCTTCACTTGTTGCTCTTCTCTACGACTCAAAACCCATGGAACTTTTGGTATAGCAAACTTTCCACTGGGTTTAAGTCGAGGCCACATCTCTGGCATTCGACCCACAACCTGCAGGTAATCTCTTTGGGCCTTGCTCTCCCTTTTTCGAGTGATGGTTTTCCATATGATATCCCCCACATTCTTGAAGATATATGTGGATTGGGTTGAGCAGATGATTAATCAGCAGGGATAAATTTTCCTTGTGTGTCCTCTCTATACCTGTTTGATCCACATTTGGGACACTGTTCCAAATTTTTATACTCATTGCAAAAAAGTATACAATCATTAGGACATGCATGTATTTTGTGATAATCTAAGCCCACATCAGCAAGAAGCTTTTTAGCAGCTGGATGGATAGGGGGCATGTGATTCCCTTTTGGCAAGATTTGCTTGTTGAGCAACATGTCGTTACATGCACAAGTCAGCCCCTTGATCACATTATTGAACTGTAATTTGCACTTTATCATACTTAGGATACAATGTATTTACCTGAAAAGCTCTGTGACGGAGGTGTCAGATCACCCATAGGCAGAGTGCACATTAAGCATTTTCAAAGCGGTATGGGGAACTGAGATTTTTTGCACCATTGTAAAGCCGCATGCGTGCAAGAGTTTGCATCATCTCGTCCTCTTTATCGTTGCTATCATGTCATCGATATGGATGGGATGGCTAAGGTTGGTGGATGAGGTTAGTTGGCAGTATTGCCTTGAATGTTGTCGTCTTCTATGTTTTAAATGATGGGATCCATGTCAAAGAACACTTCTAACATTTTCTCCATCTGTACTTCTTGAAATGCCACATCAGGTATTGCTTGGGAGGACTGAGTCGATGGCTATTGATTTGAAAATCGTCTTCTCTGGAATGAAGTTGGAGCAATATCTACTTGCGGAGTTGGATCTACTGTCTCTGGACCATGAGATCAATAACACATGTCTTGTAGTTGCTCTATCATAAAGAGATCGTAATTTTGTATGTGCTAGATTTTTTGTTTTTGAGAGATCTGATGCTTGTAATGCACACAAGGCTACACCATCCTATCGTCCATACTTTATCTATTAATGATGCAACAAGTAATTAAAACACTCTTAGTTATAACTACACACTACTAACTACATGACAATACATGATAACCTCACATTCTCTAGCCAGGCCCGATCCCCGCACACCTCAGTCTAGAGGTGCACGGAGATTAGGACCACAGGGTAATAATCTCGTCTTTATTAGTCAATGACTATATATTATGGTTTTTGAAGTCTGTGTGCACTTTTGAAGTCTGATTGCGTTATTTTACTTCGTTTGTCAATGTCCCTTTTTCGTTTTGAAGTACACAAGTCATTTTCGAAGTCTGTTTGCATTTTTTCAACTATTTACCGCTAGCTCTAACAACCTCACATTCTCTAGCCATGCGCGATCCTCGCACACCTTGGTCTAGAGGTGCACGGAGATTAGGACCATAGGGTAATAATATTGTTTTTATAGGTCAATGACTATATATTAGTGTTTTTGAAGTCTCTGCACTTTTGAAGTCCAATTATGCTTTTGAAACCTATAACCTAACCTAACCTAACCTATAACCTATAATCTAACCTAACCTATAACCTAAACCTAACCTAATCGAACTCCGTTTGCGTTTTTTGAAGTACACGAGTCATTTTAAAATCCGTATGTGTTTTTTCTACTATTTGCCGCTAGCGCTAACCTAACCTATAATCTAACCTACCCTATAACCTAAACTAACTTAACATAACATCTAACATAATCTCTAGCCTAACCTAACCTATAACTTATAACCTATAACCTGTTTGCTTTTTTTGAAGTACACAAGTCATTTTCAAAGTCGTTTGTATTTTTTCTACTATTAATTTGCCGCTAGCTCTAATCTAACCTAACCTATAACCTAAACCTAACCTAATATAAACTATAATCTAACTTAACCTTTAATCTAAACCTAACCTATAACCTAAACCTAACCTATAATCTAACTTATAACCTAACCTAACCGAAGTCTGTTTGCATTTTTTGAAGTACTTTGTTTGCATTTTTTTCACTATTTGCCGCTAGCTCTAGCCTAACCTAACCTAATGTATAACCTAACCTATAACTTATACCCTATACCCTAACCTAACCTATAACCTAAACCTAAACCTAACCGAAACCTATAACCTAAAGCTCATTAATTGCATGATGATGATGAGATGGTAGCGTAATTTCAAAACAAAATTTCTCCAAAGCATAATTTCAAAAAAAAAAATCATAGCATAATTTCGAAACAAAATTTCTACAAATCATAATTTCAAAACAAAATTTTTCCTTAGCATAATTTTAATACAAAATTTTCCCAAATGAAAATTTCAAAACAAAATTGCATAAAATTTAAAGCATTGAAAGCCTAATGAATGAAATTTTATTTTGACGATATACAATATAATTTAAATTAAATAAAACTGCATAAAACTTTAGAGCACTAACATGTGACCTATTTGAGCAAGGAAGGGTCTTAAAAATGTCTTCAAACCTGCAAAAACGCGCGCGCGCGCACACACACTATGTTAGACACACATACACACAAACCTACAAGAAAACTTGAAAAGAATCCCACCTTGATGCTGGGGAGTAGTCCACAAGCAAGAATCTCACCTTCGGCAACTCGTTGGGCAACATAACTACAGCAGGTGAGGCGGAGGAGGGCAAGAGAAGAGGTGGAGAATGCGGAAAATGCACAAGGAAAGACCCGTGGCTTCTTTTTTTGTGGTAAGGACGTTGGAAGACAGTTCGGTATAGGCATCAGAAAGTACCTCGATAAAGGCGCCGGAATAGCTACCGGTATAGGCGTCAAAAATTCAAAACTTAAATTTAGAAAAAAATTGATCTCCCTCCAGATTTACCTATACATATACAAGCCCACCATTGATGTGAGTAATTTGACGTCCGAATTCAAGCGGGCTCTTGTAGTGAATGAACTAGAGGTAAAGGCATAAGCCATTGGCTATTGCCTGGTCTCTCTTAAAATGTATTATTTAACTAGGTGGAGAAAGTTGTGGCATTTCTAAATGGGTGGTTACCAGTAAGAAGGTTGCATGCCACAACATAAACCATTTTGTGTTCAAGATGTTATAAGGCCTTGCACATGGCATAAAGGATCATGAGATTAACAGACAATATTTTGACAAAATTTAAGGACATTTTGGGATGTTTTGGCGAAATATGAGAGGTATTATGTTTAGGAGAAATTTGATGGGCACTTTAGAAATTTAAACAAAATCAAGGGCGATACAATGTAAAATGTGTACCCGCATACGACGTGATTTTCCCAAAAAGCTAATTACACGGCAATTGAAATGTACTTGAACTATTCTATTTCTTTACGCAGGTTGGAAAAATAACAAGCAGCGGCTGTGCCACGTGTTGACAATTTGCTCTCTGAACGTGCACCAAGTCTCCGCATGTAGGTGAGAAAGTGAGAAAGAGAGACACACGCGGGACATCACAGGTCTGAGTCTAGAGAGAGAGAGAGAGAGAGAGAGAGAGAGGCTGCATTTTTTTGATGCACCGCCGTGTCTGTCGCAAAAGAGAGGTTGCATTTTTTTGCTGCACACAGAGAGAGAGAGAGAGAGAGAGAGAGAGAGAGAGAGAGAGAGAGAGAGAGAGAGAGAGAGAGAGAGAGAGAGAGAGAGAGAGAGAGAGAGAGAGAGAGAGAGAGAGAGAGAATCATTTGATAGGGAGCTGAGTAAGTTGGCACTTTACCAATTGTAAAGTTCACTCTCTTCCAGTGAGAGGATTGCCTTCAGGCTTGCCTAGAGCTGAGTTAGTTGGTACTCTACCAATTGTAAAGTTCACTTTGTGCCTATGAGAGGATTGCAGTGAGGCTTGCCTAGAGGAATGCAGGATCGATGATTGGATGCGAGCAAAGAGCGGCTATAAAAATACATTTTCCCTAACCGATTAAAATAAGGGCAAATTTGAAATTCTCTCGGTTACCATGTCAAAATTTGAAGCTTTTGCCTAACTCGATTTTAAAAAAAAGCTTTTGCCAGTAATTACACTAAGACTTATGTAAATTTCTTGATTTAAAAAAAAGACAAGCTCAAAATCTAATGAGGATTTTACAATTTTAGACGGTTAAATACATTGAACCCGGTTTTGTTTTTAACACTGATTATCTTTGCAAGAGCAGATTAGGGAGGGAAGATCTAAGAAGGGAAAGAGGGGCCGATGGGAGAAGCTTGCACGGAGAAAAGTCTACGAAGTCACAAGGAGGGTCTGCGGGATTGGAAGAGGTGGGTAGGGCTAGGGGGGGTGGAAGCAGAGGTAGAGACAAGGGAGGCGACGATGGTGGCTGAGTGGGAGTCACTGAGAAGGGCGAAGAGGGGTCTCAGGTTGGAGGGGTGGGGGTGTACGGGAAGTTTGATAGATTGCTAATAAATATCGTGGTGGTTGGTTTTGACATGGCCATGTGTCTTGCAACTACCCCTCCCTCCCCAAACTCGATCATGCATGCAACCCCAACAAATACATCCATCCACAAATAGGGGTCAGACGTGTGAGGCTTCCCCAAGCAATGAGAGAGAGTGCCTACGACTTTCATCTCCAATCCCAGTGTAGCACTCAAAATTCAACCACAAGCCCCCACTTACTTCATGTATAGCTAGCCCCACACCCTACAACCTCCACCCTCTGCTAGCCAGGACGCCAAGACTCTCGATCCACTACAGGTCTCAGTGCATGCTCGCTACAAGCTTGATGAGCCACCTACTTCTCTATTGCTACCTGTCTACCACCCTTGATCTTGACAAGCTCCATTTTTGCCTAGTTGTAGCCCTACGAGAGAGAGAGAGAGAGAGAGAGAGAGAGAGAGAGAGAGAGAGAGAGGAAGAAGAAGAAGAAGAGAACTTTCAATGTGATATGGTCAATTGCAAGAGACCTTAACATTCATGTGACGAGTCTTGGAAGAGGCAATTGTACTTGCTAGCTAGGTTAAGTGTAATCCAACATATAAATTTTGAAATCTACCCATATATAGAGAATCTGGCTTCAAAAATTGCTACACTAGCCATGCAACCACCCCCACGTCATAAACCCATAATGAATACTGTCGAGATACTTCCTCTGAGAGGCAATCAAAGTACTGCTCGCCAAATCAATTCTGCATACAATGTCCAACCTCCAACCCCAATGGCATAGTGTCTCCTCCTACTGTGAAGTGTAAATATGTTGGCGTATTGGGTCATGCCAACACATGCCTCCTAAGTTCCAACAAATAGCACTTGATGACTCGATCAACTGACTCTGATGCCCCAAATGCAAGACCAAAACTAAACCCAAGAAGCATGGGAGAGTTGCAAGCATGATTGGTGCCTTGACTGGTGAGGATGGTGAGAGGAGATAATAATGCCTCTAAAGAATTTTTTTTCCAATGCAACCACTATATTCAAAGGATACTAGCTCTCCATTAGTCTACTTAGAGGGCCACTACCACTCATCGGGGTCCCATATCAACTGTGCAAAGGGGACTCTAGCCTAATCACAAATTATGTGCCTCGTTAGAGAGAAACATAGGATGGCAAGAGAAGACATCATGCAAAGGGAACCCATTACTTAATTCAATCCCAAGAGACCTCAAATTGAGTTGATAATTCTTAAACTCAACACACACAAGTACACACACACAAACACACACACACACACACACACAAAAAGGGGGCGGGGAGGGGGGACAGGAAACGAATTTGCCATGATTGGTAGGAGTGTGTCGGAGCTTGGTATGACCAACTAGAAGGAGATTTTCTCTTAGTCAATCCATGAGAATGTGAAGAGTAATTACACTTCATTAGTTGTTATATCTTACACTCAAAAAGATAGACATAGTGTTGATCCAAAATATAGGTTTGTGCTTGGTTGACAAAGAGTGCTTAGACCTTGCAAGTTGTCATACATTGCCATGTCGAAAGTAGTTACAGCGATAGTTGATGTACAAGTGTATTAAAGAGCTCTAAAAGCTCACATGAGAATCGTAGGCATGTGCCCTGACTGTGGATGGAAGGAGATCAATGGTTGCTTCAATTGAAGGACACTTTCTTCTTGGTTGCAGCAATGCGCGGGTCACATGTTAGGTACCCCCACATGGTGATGGATAATTCATTACATGGGTAAAATTACCACCACATGTCGTGGCCACACGTCACACAAAGTTCGTTATTGTTATTTTGAAGGGGGGGGGGAGGGAGCAACTGCACCCATTTGGCCTCCCGTTAGCTCAATCTCATTCGGTAACCAGCAATAATAAACATTGGGATCTTCTAGATTACCTATGGATGGGTGAAATGCTCCTAGATTTTCTAAAACTCTTTAAGTCCTCATTCTTTTCCATCCTTAGCATTTATTCCCATCTCGTCAAGAGTAATGTAAACAAAACATCAAAAGAAGTGCATGATAGATTTTTTTAATTGTATTCTTTATTCAAACCTATGAATTTCCTTTCAAAAAAGCTATTCAAAAACCACCATCCGCACACTACATTTTCTCTCACTCACTTTCTCTCTCAACCCAAGTTATTTATCGTGTGAACATGAGGGAGAATGGCCTCACTACTAAAGGGCACGGGAGAAAAGAGATGGGATCCGCGGTGGGGGTCCAAAGGGGGAATCTTGAGACGAATGGATGGCGAAAAAAATGGGTGCCGATCGTAGGCACAGAGACTCGAACCCTCGCCACCACCATGAGAGCCCAATGCTCTAATCGCTACGCCCTCAACGGGGTAGTTGACATATGGGCAAACAATATAATGATAAATAAACCTGAACATGTCCCCCTGTTTGTCCAAGTTTACCTTTTTGTGTCCTAGTTTACCCCGGCATCCTACGGTTGCGCGCGTCTCGATCGTCGTGTCTTGGCTTCGCTGCCATGGATCCCACCGCTTGGGCTTCAATATATGGCCCGTGCCCTTTAGTGCTGAGGGGAGAATGGGTTGAGGAGGTCAAATCAACATTCTCAAGTTTTTGGGGGGTAGTTCAAAACAGCTAACCCCTCTGCTTGTCCTCATCACTATATCACACGGGCATGGTCAAATGGGATCAATGGTGGAGGAGGAAAAGGCGACGCGCGGCAATTATGGATCGTCAGATCTAAAGTTGCCCCGAATTTACTAATTATCGGCCCACATTTACAATATGACATACTCAAATCGCCTATATTTCAACGTACGCATGAGGGTGTAGTGGTTAGTGTACATGGCTCGTGGTGGGGAGGTCGGGGGTTCGAGACATCGGGTGCGGAATTTACCAAACGCCCCGAGTTTACCAAATGCGCATCCGATGGCCCATATCACCCTCAACCGTCGATCCCATTTGAGCATGCCCGTGCGAGATATTCTGGAGGCCTGCGTGCGGGGGTACCCTTAGAAATTTAAACAAAATCAAGGGCGATACGATGTAAAATGCGTCCCCGCGTACGACGTGCTTTTCCCAGAAAGCTAATTAAGCGGCAGATGAAATGTACTTTAAAATGAGGCGTGTGCGTAGACGTACTCCAGAAAAACTATCGACCCCTCACGACATCGTGCCCTAGTCGTAACGACGACGGCTTCTTCTCCATCGCTTCCACAGATCATCATCAATATGAGACATCGAGCTCATGCAGCTGCCGGTGGCGCAGATGACGGAACCTTGTACGAGTACGCAGGCATGCACATGACCGTGCCCCAAGCAAAAGAATTCTTCAGAATGGGGTCTTTCACGGCCAACGTGAAATGCCCTTTCTGCCATCAACTCAACACGTCCTACTTCCGCTACCTCAACAACCGCAAAACATCCCCCTCGGGCCTCCTCCAGCCTCGCTTTCAATGCCGCCCCTGCGGAAGAACCTTCCCCCTCGTGGGCACCATCCGCCCGCGACCCTATGTTACCACCAAGAGGCTCAAGAAGCAGCAGGAGCAAGCTGGTGCTTCCATGGCTTTGGACGTTGCATTCACCGGCGGACCTGGCTACTATAATCACATGACACATATTGACGCGCTTCAACTATCGCAATTTCATGTCCAGCCTCTGCTGCAATACGTCAACGCGCCTATCAACGGCGAAACAGCAGCAGGATATGCTCATGTGAGCATGAATCCCTGCACAATAAACGCATGCCCCAATAATTATAATGTTGATGGAACGTTGCCTAATTCTTATCAGCAGATTAATGACGTTTATAATCCAGCACATCTCCCACAAAGCAACATTTGTCCTAATAATTATATTGATGAACATTGGTTCAATTCTCAGCAGACTGACATGAGTACTAGTCAAGCACAATTAGTGCCACAAATTGCAGCTGATCCACCTGCAACGCATGACTCTTCATTCCATCATGTCATTCCATCCTTCGACTCACCGGCTAACATTGTGCCTGCAGAAGTAGATGATCCATCGACCTCTTATATCTTCACAGTCGATATTGATGCCACACAAGCCACTAATAATTTAATCACAGCTCAACATTGCAATTATATGGACAAGATGCAATTAGCAGCAGCCGAATATGATCCATCGTCTATCTTCACACGCGATGATGCAGCTGCACAAGACACTAATTTCATCGACAGTACTCAACATTGTAATATGGACAAGGAGCCATTAGCAGCTGCTCTTGATGCAACATCAATAGCAGGCTCGCGGCCCGACATTAATATATTGCAGACCACAAGCACTGATATATTAGGCATTGATGATTTTGATGTTGCCACATTACTCCATCATGATGACACTGAGCTTATAGGTACGACCGGTATTATTGACGAGAGCATCGACGGCTATGCTAGAGTTTTTGAGAATGAGCTTTTTGCAAGATTGGACGATAATGTTGAAATGCTCATCGATGGTGTCGAGGATATAAGTACCCCTGTTGTTCATGAAGGTAATGATCTCATGCAGGCTAATAATAACACTTCATCACATACTGACAGTACTATGCACATCGGCCCCAACTTTGCACCGAATTCTGTATCAGAAAACATGCCAGCAACTCAAAATTATGTAATATACGGCGAGCAGGAACAGACGTTGGGCACGCACTTACTGCCAGCTACATGTGAGAGTTTGACAGATGATAATGGATGCATGTTGGTAATCAATGATGCATTCAGACCTAGTGCCAAAACACCAGAACGTGATCAGACTCAAAAGCTTATAAGCGATGATTTCAGCTTGTCTAGTGATGTAGAGCAGGCTGTCAGGTATTTGGACAGCATGACACTGCCTACGTCACTGACGTCCTATATGAATGATCTAGAAGAGGACTTGCCCAGCACCTTCGAGTCGAGTGCCATATGGGACGACGACGTATTTTGCTCCGGCCCCGGCCTGTGGGTATCCTGATTGTTACAAAAGGAAATGATTCCAGCACATACATGGAAATTATATTAATGCCCAGGCGCTTGACCTGCATATGCATGCTAATTAAGCTCGCGGCACCTTATATAATTATTGCAGGTGGCGGGCTGATCTGGGCATTCTAAGATTTAAACGAAGGACAATCATCAAAGCTGGTGATTATATA
>NC_140950.1:24684977-24752477 GCF_014529385.1 Adiantum capillus-veneris | reverse complement strand
TACACACACACACACACACACACAAGAAGAAGAGAGTTTTAACGTCGTAGGAAACTATCCCAAAAGACGTTAAAGATTAGGTTAGATGTAGACTTACGTTAAATAAGATTTAGGTTTATTTTTAGTTAGATTTACATTTATTTAGGTTTACGCTTATTTACGTTAGATCGAGTCCACGCAAGAATTACTTACGGTTTAGGGTTTAGAGTTAGACGAACAGTGAAAAGATCTACTGTGAAAAGATGTTAAGATGCTGTGAAGTGCTACAGCTAGAGAAGAGGCAAAGGGGTTTTGTCCACTACATGCAGTATCATGTAGACGTGGGTGTGTAGATTTCTTGTACCCACAAATATAGGTATTGACCAATAAAGACGAGATTATAACCCGGTGGTTCTGATCTCCGTGCACCTCTAGACCGAGGTGTGCGGGGATTGGACATGACTAGAGAATGTGAGGTAAAGAGAGAGAGAGAGAGAGAGAGAGAGAGAGAGAGAGAGAGAGAGAGAGAGAGAGAGATAAGACGAAGAATGCCAATAAAATATTAAATTTGTTGTCCAGGTTATAAGATTTTTATCCTCATTATGAGTAGTGACGAGGATGTGGGACCGTCCAACCGAAACACCTATCTCTCAACGAGGGTCTTATGTCCTTGTAATCAATGCAAGCATGCTGTGCGACGGACAAGACGTGTTTCTTTGCAGCACGTTCGCGAATTTGGCGAGTTCGGTCCATCTATTATAGATCGAGTTGTTGCCAATTATAACTCGTCGGACTCTGACGCTGGCCAACAAGCAGCAATCTTGCAACCCAATAGACGTGTTCGCAGGCACTTTGGTCAAGCAGCATATGTGAGGCCACAAGATGTAGCCTCTGACAGCTCGGGGGATGATCATGCAGAGCACATTTCCAACGAGGCAATGTTTGAGCCCGAGATTGATGAAATGATCGAGACGATCATGGATTCAGAAAGGCTTATCTATGATGATATGAAAAGTGAAGCCGATACGCCATTGTATAATGGAGCACATATGTCTAGATTGAAAGCACTCCTGGTTCTTCTCAACATGCAGGTAAAGTTTGGATGGAGTGACACTAGCGTCACAGCGCTTTTCAGGTGATCTATTACAATTAGTTTACTTTAATAAAACTCTAAATGTATAATGATCTGATAGATTTTTACACGACTGTATCGTATTTTTATGTTGTGTAGATTGCTTAAAGAGCACATACTACCAGCTGACAATGTGATGCCAGATTCCCGAGATGAAGCAAGAAAGATTTTGCGAAACTTGGGGATGGATTACAATTCTATCCACGCTTGTCCTAATGACTGCATTCTTTTCAGAGGGGAATACATAGACATGGAGAAGTGTCCGAAATGTGATTCCGAAAGATATCGAGTAGATCTCCACGGGACAAAAATTCCACAAAAGGCTTTGCGACATTTTCCTCTGCTTCCTCGCATCAAGCATTTCTTCGAATGTAAGTCCATGGCCGCCCTAGCATCATGGCATGAGGAGAATAAATCTCCGGATGGTGTGCTACGAATTCCTGCAGATTGCACAGCCTGGAAACATATAGATGGAACATGGTCGGATTTTGCCAGGGAAGCTCGAAATTTGCGCTTAGGCCTGGCTATGGATGGCGTAAATCCATTTGGTCAAAGATCAACATATTACAGTGTATGGCCCGTTGTCATCGTCAACTACAACATTCCCCCGTGGTTGACTACGAAGAAGGGGCACCTATGGCTAAGCTTGATTGTTCCAGGGCGATATAAAGTGGGGAATATGGATGTGTATCTTCGTCCACTATTGGAAGAGCTACAACAATTGTGGATTGGCATAGAGGTGGTGGATATGAGCCGACACACAGGACGACGGAATGCTTTGATCAGAGGCATTCTAATGTGGACCATGCATGACTATCCCGGGCTAACAGAATGCTCAGGTGATCTATTGACACTCCTCACTCAGACACTGTAAATCTTGTTTTTTCCCATTGTTGATCTATTATCATGTGTTACGCGACGGCTTTTTGGGAAGAGAGCCACCAAGGATGTCTGCACAAGCATGGTTAGAGCAGAAGGAGATGTGCGATGACGGATTGCCTCCACGGATGAAGAGACTATCTCTATGGTACGAGTTACCATACTGGCCCTGACTCATGATCAATCACTTGCTCGATCCAATGCACATATTCAAGAATGTGGGTAATCTACTATGGGACCATCTGACCGGCAAGAAAGATACTTTGGGAGCCAGAGTTGACCTTAGAAATGTGGATCGTATGGAGCAATATTGGCCGCAAACAGCGTCTGATGGATCGATAAAACTCCCTAAAGCACCATGGATTTTCACAGGAGCCCAAGAACGCAAAGTAAAAGAGACCATTCGATCTTTGCGGACCCCCACTGGCGTAATGCACTCGCTCCGAACGTGTTTTACTAAAGAAGGAAAGCTTACCGGTTTGAAGTCACACGATTGGCATAAAATGTGTCAGGTACGTTCATAGTGGACTTTAATATCATTGCATAAAATGTGGACTTTAATATCATTTCTGCACATACTTTATAGTTTATTTTACCGGTTGCCGAAGTGACTGAGGAAGAGTGGGAGTACTCTCGGGGTTGCGCGACCAAGGTAAGTTTGCAATGTACGACTAGCAAGTGACTATATTTATAAACGTTTGAACGGCCACTCATAATCTTTGTTCGTTGTAGTATAAGTCATACACAGCAGCATGGTGTAAAGGTCGACATTTTAGGGTGGAACGAATCGACAAAAAGCGTTTTACTCAAGATTATGGAATCATGGCAAAATTTGAACAGTCTATTCGACGACGTTCCTCTGATGCAGATCCTGTGGTGGCGGAACTCACTTACTTCGGCACGCTGCAAGAGATTTTGAGGATCGATTACAGAGGATTTTTTGTCGACTTGTTCGACGTGCAATGGTTCAAGATAATCATGGAGGGTCGCAACGCTACTGTGCGTAGAGGAGAGTGTGGTTTTCTTGAGGTGGATTCTACTAAGAAATGAACTGACCTAAGAGACACTTTCGTACTACCCGAGCATTAATTATGTAAATAGTTAACATCCCCCTTTTACAAGTTATGTGCTTGAAAGCTCTCATGTAAGTTATGTGGCTCTGGCAGGTAATATTTCATCCTACAAAGTCTACATCAAACTGGTGGTACTTCATAGAGGTAGCCCCTCGTAGTGCAAGGACGTATGAAGGCTACCATGTGCCAATCACAACGGCATCAATGGAGGAGATCAGAGAAGATGCTCAATCAGAAGCTGCTACGGTGGTGCCAGACGAGCATCAAGATGCTACTACTCTATATGGGGTGCATGCAGAGGAGCTACAAAATGAAACAGAGGATATGTGTTTAAACGGAGAGCTCTATATAGATATAGGAAGTTATGCTGAGGTATGCGAGGATGAGAGAGAGATCTCTTAAAGCCACAAATATTGTATTTGAACAATTTTGCTCCGTGTTGTAAAAGCTCTGGCTCTCTAAGTACCTTCCATGGTGTATAACGCTCTTTTCTACTCGTGCTCACATCTTTTGATTGAAAATTCTAAGTTTTCGACTTGCCTCTTCTATCACTCAATTCATTGCGTCATTGTATTTATATGCGTCATTACGTCATTGTATTTAATGGTCTTTGCGTCATTGTCTACTCTATTCATTCAATATTAAGTTTAAATATTCGTGTGTTTAATGCAGGTATGGATGATGAGGAGTTTCTTTCTTCTTTGTCACCGCAGCAGAGACAGTGGTACGTGGAGCGTCATCGCTCTGGCGCATCATCCCGCGTTCCTACTCCATCCGCATCTCCCTCTCTTTGGGAGCATTCGGCCCGCTCCGAAGCTTCAGCGTCGACGAGACCAGCTTCACACTCGTCTAGACACCGGCGCTCTAGTGGTGGCGGTGGCGGTTGTTGTGGGGATTCCGCCACCGATGCCTCCACACCGCCTCGTGTTCGACGAGGCTCTTTACCCTCCCCTTCTTTGCCCGCCCCCACACCAGCCACAGCATCGCCCTCTACGCCAGGTTTTGCATGGCTGACTGTTCCTAGAAGCTACACACCTCTACCTACTCCGCCAGGAGCCACCCCACTAAACACTCCTCGCTTCGGGGCCCAGACGCCGGTGGAGACACCTGACGTCCGTACCCCCATCGACACGCCGCTAGAGACCCCTGCCGGGACACCCAGGTTCACGCGTCACCGGCCAGAGGGCTTGTCTTACTCCGTCGACTTCAGCGGCGGCATCATCATGGATGATGACGGCAAGAAGGTGATCTCGCGCATGCGTGGTCTTTGCTCTCAGCTGTTTAGACACTACATACTAAACAAATGGAGTGAAGTACCAAGTGATTTAAAAAACAGAGTCATCAGCATACTTCATGACGAGTTTCCCGTTCCAACACGGGATCAGCGCTTCAATGAAGACCTGATGAAGATTCGAATGCGCGAATACTGCAAACACAAGCGTTTCGAAGTGCAAAAAAAAATCAAGAATGGGTGGAGCAGGCCAGATTGGTTGGCCAAAGAAGATTGGAAGAATGCGAAGAAAGCAGCGCGCGAGAATCCCGACAAGTGGAAGCAACAAAAGGATGCAGCCAGAGCGCGAGTAGAGGCAGGGAGCTCGCACCACTTGGGGAGCGGTGGATGGGCATCATTTGAGGCCGATTTTGTAAGTGTTTTCGCATTGCTCTTTATGTTCGATAGTTTAGGGTTTATGAGTTTTTTAATTCTAACATAAGGAAATCTTTGTATGTTTTGACAGTGGTCGATGATAGGACGTGATCCCACACCGTACGAGCGCGAGTACGCAGGCAGGAAGGGCTTAAACGCCCTGATGGACATTCTCAGTTCTCGCGGCGGCATGGTTAGTATTAGGGTTTACTCTTTTCTATTTTTTGTATTGTTTTATAAATGTCGTTATATGTTTATACTTACTGAAAGCTCTCTTATTGTCTTTTTTTGCAGAATCCGATAGATACGCCGCTTGGACGCGATGAGACGTCTGACTAGACGACGTCAGTTTAGCCGTAGCTAGATAGCATTAGTTTAGGGTTTCTCATAGCTTATGTATCATGAGACGGATTTTATACGTCTTTTTGAACCATGTATATTATTACATTTGTCACCGCAGTTCCTTTTGCCAATCAATTCTTTATGCCTATGATGTTGTACAATTGTCATTATTACATTTGCCAATCAATTCATTTTGCCTATGATGTGTACAATTGTCAATTTTGCAAACAATGCATCTTGTGGGTGACTATTTTGGGTCTATTATCTACCCTTGCACTTTTTTTAAAAAGTGAATCAAGTACAATATGGTTGATGGGTGGCAGGGCATTCAATGCCCTGTCACCAAAAAAAAATTCTCTCGGGCGCTATAACCGTCGCTATTTATGGCTCTGTAGCGTCGCTATGAGCGTCGCTATAGTCTTCTGTGTAAACGTCGCTATAACCGTCGCTATGAGCGTCGCTATATAGCGACGCATATAGCGACGCTCTCGTAGCGACGGTTTTAGCGACGCAGGGGGTTATAAAAACCCAGTGTATTTCCGTCGCTAACAGCGTCACAAGAGCACACAACCTCTTGTAGTGATTGTGTCTTTGAGAGAGAGAAAGAAACAGAATGTACACACATGCATAAACAAATAACACATACACACACACACATTGAATTTACACACATGTAGAAACAAAAAATACATATCACACACATTGTGAGAGAGAGAGAGAGAGAGAGAGAGAGAGAGAGAGAGAGAGAGAGAGAGAACAAAAAGAAATAGAAAGAGAAAGAGAGACAGAGAGAGGGAGAAAGCAAAGAGAGAGCGAGAAAGCAAAGAGAGAGCGAGAGAGATAAATAAAAAAAGTAGAGAAAATATGAAATGAAATGTTAAATTAAGATTTAGGGTTAGGTTAGATTTAAAATTAGGTTAGACTTAATATTATGTTAGATTTAAGATTAGATTAGATTTAGGTTTATGTTAGATTTAAAATTAGGTTAAGATTTAAGTTAGATTACATTTAAATTTCATTTAGGTTAGATTACATCTAGGTATAGGTTAGATTTAAGAGTAGATTAGGTTTAGGTTTAAAATTGGGGTAAGATTTAAGATTACGTTAGACTTAAGATTACATTAGATTTAGGTTTATGTTAAATTTAAGGTTAGGTTAAAATTTGAATTAGATTACATATAAGTTTGATTTAAGCTAGATTACATTTAGGTTTAGGTTCGATTTAAAATTAGATTAGATTTAGGTTTGTGTAAGATTTAAAATTACATTAGACTTAAGATTAGATTATATTTGGGTTTATGATAGATTTAGATTTAGGTTAGATCTACGTTAGATTTAAAATTAGGTAAGATTTAAGTTAGATTTAAGGTTAGATCTAGTTTACCTTCAGGATTACGGTTTGAATTTAGAGTTAGGCCAATGATGATCTCTCTCTTCCTCTCCACGGATTGATGCCGCCACTTGGTGTAATCATATACATGCTACCTGTACTTATCTATATTAGAGCTTTTAGGACATGTCCCTTGAACAAGTGTAATTAAAGGAGCTATTGTGAAGAGATGTTAAGTTGCTGTGAATTGATGCATAGTCATGTAAACATGGGTGTGTAGATTTCTCGTACCCACAAATATAAGCATTGACCAATAAAGACGAGAGTATAACCCGATGGTTCTGATCTCCGTGCACCTCTACACCGAGGTCTGCGGAGATTGGACATGACTAGAGAATGTGAAGTAGTACAATGTGATCTGAGAGAGAGAGAGAGAGAGAGAGAGAGAGAGAGAGAGAGAGAGAGAGAGAGAGAGAGAGAGAGAGAGAGAGAGAGAGCATGCCAATAGTAGATTAAATTTATGTTTTGGTGCTATAAGGTTTTTACATTCATTATGAGTAGTGGTGACGATGTGAGGCCATCCAACCGAAACACCTATCTATCAACAAGGGTCTTATGTCCTTGTAGTCAATGCAAACATGCTATACGACGGACAAGATGCGTTTCTTTGCATCACCTTCGCGAATTTGGCAAGTTTGAGCCATCTATTATAGATCGAATTGTTGCTAATTACAACTCATCAGACTCTGACGCTGGCCAACAAGCAGAAGTTTGGCTGGTATCAGAGTCCCTGGTCTCCATTTGAGAGTGGCTAGACGGATTTGATAAAGCTCGAGACACACTATGGAAAACCATAGATGATGAGCGCATATTTGGGATGGTCATGCACAATCTTGGTGTCGAGAAAAAAATGATGGAAGATCTAGAGACTAAAATCAATCAATTTTGCGTGCTTCCCAATCCAGTGATGCAAAACTGGATTTCACAATATGAGGATGCGAAGCAAGAGCGACAAAGGGCACGAATCCACTGGAGACGGGAAAGACGACCACAGATGCATTATCCAATGGGTCTTGAGAGTCTACCAACATTCATGAGCTTAAGATGGTTGCACAACCAATTGATAAGTGCACAATAGTGCGGCGAAGAAGTGATTGAGGAGGAGTGGAAGTACTCTCGGGATTGCGCGACCTAGGTAAGTTTGCAATGTATGACTCGGGTCTTCTAGATGTTTGGACGGCCACTCATAATCTTTGTTGATTGCAGTATAGTCATACACGGCAACATGGTGTAAAGGTCGACATTTTAGGGTGGAACGGATCGACAAACAGCGTTTTACACAAGATTGTGGAATCATGGAAAATTTTCAACAGTCTAGTCGACGATGATCCTCTGATGCAGATCCTGTGGTGGTGGAACTCATTTATTTTGGCATGCTACAAGAGATTCTGAGGATCGATTATAGAGGATTTTGTATGGATTTGTTCTACGTTTGGTTCAAGATAAACATGGAGGTTCGCAATGCTACAGTGCATAGAGGAGAGTCAAATTTCCTTGAGGTGGATTCAACTAAAAAATGGACCGATCGAAGAGACACTTTCGTACTACTCTAGCATTGTGAACAAATAAGTATGTGAACATTCAATTTTAGAGGATTGATGGTCTGGAAGCACTCGTGTAAGTTATGTGGATCTTGTAGGTGGTATTTCATCCTACAAAGTCTGCATCAAACTGGTGGTATGTCATAGAGGTACCCTTTTGTAGTGAACGAACATATGAGGGCTACCATGTGCCAATCAGAGTGGCATCAGTGGAGGAGATTGAAGAGGATATTGTTGAGCCGGAAGCCGCTGAGGTGGTACAGGACGAGCCTAGTGCTGCTACTCTCTATGGGATGCATGTAGAGGATCTACAAAATGAAACGGAGGACATCTGCCTAAACGGAGAGCTCTATATAGACATAGGGAGTTACACTGAGTTATACGAGGATGAGAGAGAGACCTCTTAAAGCCATAAATATTGTACTTTAGCAATCTTGCTCCTTTTTATAATATATATTGTATTCACATGGAGTTTTGTCCATTCTTGTCTATATAATATACTTGAGAAATTTAAATTGTGTTTAATCAAATTATAACTTGATTAGATTTTCTTTCCGTTCATCATTAAGATTTAATGTTTGTGTGTTTAATGCAGGTATGGATGATGATGAGTTTCTTTCATGCTTGTCACTCCAGCAGAGGAGGTGGTACGAGGAGCGTCATCGCTCTGGAGCACTATCGTGACGTTCCACTCCTTCAGTGTCTGCTTCTATTTCAGAGCACTCACTACACTCCGAGAGTTTGGTGTCGACAAGACGATCTACACACTCTTCTAGGCACTAACATTCTAGTGGTGGCGGAGACAGTTGCTGTGGAGATCTTGCCGCTGATGCTTCGCCACCGCCTCGTAGTCGACGAGGCTCCTTACCCTTACCTTCTTTGCTCGCCCCCACACCAGCCACGACATCGCCATCTACTCCAGGTTTTGCACGGACCGTTCCTGGCTACACACCGCTTGCTACTTCTCTAGGAGTCACCCTAGTCGACACTCCTCGCTTCGGGGCCTAGACTCCAGTGGAGACACCTGTCGTCCGTACCCCCATCGAGACGCCACTCAATATGCCACTTGATACCCCTGCCAAGACACCTAGGTTCACACATCATAGGCAAGAGGGTTTATCGTACTTGGTTGACATGAGCAGCGGCATCATCTTGAATGACGAAGGCAAGAAGGTGATCTCATGCATGCGTGGCCTTTGCTCTAAGGTGTTTTGACACTACATACTAAACATCTCGAGTGAAGTGCCAAATGAATTAAAAGACAGAGTCATTAGCATGTTGCATGACAAGTTTTTCGTGTCAAGTCAAGATGAGGGCTTCAATGAAGACCTGATGAAGGTGCAGATGCACGAATACTGCAAACACAAGCATTCTGAAGTGCAAAAAGCAATAAAGCATGGGTGGAACATGCCAGATTGACTTGCCAAAGAAGATTGGAAGAATGAAAAGCGAGCAGCACGCGAGAATCCTGACAAGTGGAAGCAACAAAAGGAGGCAGCCAAAGCGCGTGTAGAGGCAGGGAGTCGCACCACTTGGGGAGCGGCGGTGGGCATCATTTGAGGCCGATTTTGTAAGTGTTTTTGCATTACCCTTTACGTTTGGTAGTTATGGATAATTATACTTTCAAATTCTAACATAACGTATTCTTCGTATGTTTTGAACAGTGGTCGATGACCTTAGACCGTACGAGCATGAAAATGCGGGCAGAAAGGGCTTACACGCCCTTATGGACATAATTCTCACTTCTCGTGCCGACATGGTTAGTATATCACTTTACTCTCTTACATTTGTTGTATTTTAATGATAACCTAAGAAAATATATTGTTTTGTAATTATGTGTTTCTACTCACAAAAAAATTTATTTTTTATTTTTACATAATCCGACCGATACACTGCTTGGACCGATGAAACGTCTGATTAGACGACATCAATGTTTACCATGTCCCTACGACAATACCTTCTCACCTCTCTGTCTAGCCTTGCCCTTTTGAGCAGGTACTACAGAGCTTTGGGTTCTTCAAAGGGGGTGAGTCCTCTTCTCCCTACTATTCAGAAGGTGGATTCCCTTCTTGCTGAGCAAGAGTGTCCTCGAGTGGAGTGTCTGATCCACCATCTTGTGATCCCACATACTATAGTTGATGGAGAATCAGGTGTCAATGTTTTGAGTTACACCATATTTGCCAAGCTTGGCCTATCTTTTAATGGAGTTCCTGTTACTAGATTACGCATGGGTGATCACTGTTATGTGAGTGCTGAAGGTTTCATCCAGGATTTGCCCGTTACTGTGGCGGGTCAAATTATGGATTAATTGTTATGTTTTGCGGCGTAGCCCACCTGGGAAGTACCAGCTAGGCTTTTGGGGAGACCTTGGATATGAATGGCTGACTGTGTTATTGATATCCCTAGAGGGCATCTGTTGCTGGGTAGAGGATCTTCTTGGGTGGTTTTGCTAGCTTGTCCTTCTTCTATTATGAGTCTTGGGGATTACTTTTGAGCTTGAGAGTGATGCAGATGATGACTGGAGTTCTACTTCTTCATGTACACCCAATTCTTATTGTATTTACCTTGATGCTATTGAGATCACCCAAGATGAGGATATGAGGAGACTCTACCTTTGGCTAGAGTAGAGGACATGGCGAGGGTTCCTATAAAGTGGTGTTTTTGGGATCTTCTTTAGGATCACCATTAAGGGAGGAAGTTATTTGTTTATGTCAGGAGTATCAGGAAATTTTTGCTTGGGATTACACATAGTTGAAAGATTTCCCACCCGAGTTAGTTGTGCATTGCATCCTACTTAAACCAGGTGTTGTTCTTATTCATCAACGTTAGTATAGATTTCTAGAGCATTATAGAGAGATGGTCTATATGGAGATTAAAAAACTTTTAGAGGTTGGGCTAATTTTTCACGTGGATAACACTGAGTGGGTTTCCCCTATTGTTGTTGTACCCAAGAAAAATAAGCAGCTTCGTATATGTGTTGACTATAAACAACTCAATAACGCTACAATCAAAGACTACTATCCTTTGCCTTCTATTGATCAGCTTTTAGATGCTTTAGCTGGGAGAACGATTCATGGATTTATGGATGGGCTCTCAAGATACAACCAGATGGCCGACGTAGCTGATGGAGATAAGATTAGAACCACTTTTACCACCATCTTTGAGACATCTGTGTATCATGTCATGCCATTTGGGTTATGTAATGCTAGTGCATCATATCAAAAATATAAGCATGAAAGTTTTTGAGATGACCTTATAGACTTTCCTAGGCGTGGGGACCACTTGAGAGAATTTTCTTCAACCCCTCCATTATGTGTTTCAAAAGTTTCGAGAGAAGTCCATTGCATTGAATGCTTGCAAATGTGTGTTTGGAGTCTCCTATGGTATTTTATTCGTAAATCTTATTAGTGAACACGTGATAGCTATGGTTGAGGCCATCCTCACCTTTCTTGCACCTACTACCAATCGTCAAGTTAGAGGCTTTCTTGGGGATGTTAAGCATTATAGCTGTTTGATTAAAGATATGGCTCATCCACTTAATACTCTTTTGAGGGTTGAGCAAAAGTTTATTTGGGGGACACCTCAAGCGATCTCCATTTCTTCCCTTAAAAGTGCGTTTACTAAGACTCCTATTCTTAAGCCACCCAATGCTTCCAAACCTTTTCATTTATTTTCCACTTGCTCGCATTATGTTTTATCTAGTTGCATTGCCCAAATTTATGAAATTGCATCCTGTTGCATATTATAGTTGCAAGCTTAAAGATGCTAAGACACACTATAGTTGGGTATAGCGGGCTTGTTTAGCTATTGTTGAGAGTGCTAGGAAGTTTTGCACATATTTATCCACGCAACACTCCATTATATATGTGTTAAGGACTCATTACGCCTTATGATGAATAAGTTGGATCCCCTGAGAGTATTATACTATGTCTTGTTGAGTTGCAAACCTTTGATTATGAGCTTAAATCTAAACCTCCTGCATTCAAAAGCTTGTAGATTGCTTGGCTGATGTGCCTCCCTGTGCTGATGAGCGTCCAAGGGGTCCAATGATAATGTCGGAGATTTAATTAATTGATTTTGCATTTATCAAGTACTCTCTTGCAAAGGGGAAAGGGGGAGACTTGTCCCAAGGCTACCCTTGTTGCTTGGTATGAATCCTGTTTATGATTGGCTAAGCCTAGAGGGGTCCAATGAGTTTCAAGCAAGAGCTACAAGGGGGTGCCACACACGAACCTAGTATGTTTTTCATTAAGCCTTCTCAAGAGTGGTATGAAAAAGTTGATCATTATTTGTCTACCCTAGAATTTCCCCCCGACATGAGTAAAGCTGTTGAAAAGATTAGTTACCCATGAAAATAAATTCTCTATTATTGATGGGTCTTTAAATCATAAGGAATTTGAGGGCATTTATCAGCCTTGTGTTGCAAAGAAAGAGATCCTTCATATTCTAAAAGAGTGTCATGATAGTGCATGTGAGGGACATTTCGTCGAGAAGTTGACCACATTGAAGAGCAGGATATTGGTGGCCTAGTGTGTTTAAGGACTCGTTTGAGTGGTGTAAGAGATGTGATGTTTGCCAAAGATACACCCGCCGTGACAATCGTTTCGCCCTAACAATCCTATTATGGCCACATTACCATTTGAGAAGTGGGGCATTGACTATGTTGGGCCCATCACTCCTACATCTAAGCATGGGAAATCCTAGATCATTGTTGCAACTGATTACTTGACAAAGTGGTCTGAGGCTAGAGCGGTGAGGATACAAACTATTGTTATTTGTCATTTTGGGGCACTAGTAAAACTTGTATTTGATAGGGGGACACACTTTTTAAAGGTTGTTCTTGAGTATCTCACTTCTTATTTTAACATTAGACATCGTAAAACCACCCCTTATGATCCTTCTACCAATGGGTAAGTTGCGATCACTAATAAGACTCTAGTAACTATTTTAAGAAAAGCCGTGGATGTGAATAAAAGGGGCTGGGATGAGAAATTACTAGCAGTTGTGTGGGCATATAACACTACTTTTAAGGATGCAACCGGTTTCACTCAGTTCTCTCTCATTTATGGTCAAGAGTGTGTGATACACATTGAGCATGAGCTTTCCACCTCGAGGTTATTGCATGCATATTCCTTTCCTTTTGAGGAGGGTTTGAAAGAGAGATTGGGCACATTAGAGCACCTAGATAAGTGGAGATTGAGAGCTTACCTACATCAAGAGGTAGCAAAGAAGCATCAAACAAAACAAAGATCAAAGAAGGCTAAATTGAAGATGGGAAATTGGTTTTACTGTATGATGCACGTAATGAGTTGTTCCCCAAGAATTGTGTGGTCCGATCCTTCTCGTATTTTGAAGGTCTTTCCTAGGAACAAGACGCATCTTGCAAAAATGGATGTGACATAGTTTTCCACAATAACGAGCTTTGATAAAATTATACCTTATTGGATGTGATCTTGTTCCTTGTTGCAGATGATAGTGGTGTGTTTTCCCTTTGGTCTCTCTACTTTGATGGAGCTTGTCACGACAAGGAGAAGATTGGAAGTTGTGGTATTGTCATATACCGACCCAAGGGGGATGCTATTTTATTGGGAGTTCTTTTGGGTGATCATTTGAGTAATAATACTACAAAGTATCAAGCATTTTTTATTGGTTTGAGAGCTAACTTATTTTGGTAGCAATAGATGTTTATATTTATAACGATTTACAGCTTGTCGTGCACCAGTTTCATGACCACGCATGCACCCTTCACCCTTTGATGCACTACGATAGCCTTTTAGCTCATGACCTCTTCACCCATTATACCTCTTCAACCCTTATCTTTTTACCTCGTCAGGAGAACCATGTTGCAGATTCCCTTCCTTTAATGGCCATATCTAGATCTTTCACCCAAAATTTTGATAGTTCCTTGGTGAAAAGCCTCGTCCATCCATGATGATCCTTGGGATATGTTTTAAAATGTTAAATGTTTGGGATTAGAGGGGTAACGTAATAATATTAGGAGTTTGCAAACCACCCACCCTACCACTTTTGATTCCTTTATTTTATCTATAACTCGTAGACTTATTCACTTTTCTGATATCACTTTCCTCACTATTGACCCTTGCCATTTGCTTATGATTCTGTAGCCTAATGGATAAAGCATCGGTCTAACCAAAAAATCTGAGTTCACACTAGCAGGCTACTTTTCCCGCAAGATGCCACTGTTGCATTTTTTGGGACAAGTGCATCATTTATTTTGCAGTACCACCGCATGCATTTTTATCTGCACATGTATTGCATTACCACCATGTTGCACTTGTTTGCATCAGCATCATCACCATCTACACTATTGTTGCCTTGATTGATGCGCTTAATCTTGGTTGAGGAAGGGTTGTTGTTTTGCAATTCAGGAGCACCAAGTAATTTTGAAGCCGACGACACTACCAAATGGAATCACAAGCAAGTGGATTATCTCATCGATTTATAAAATTTGCACCAAAATGCATTTTTGCTTACATTAAGGTCAATTTTTGGGTAGTTGGTAAAGTTGTAAAGGTCTAAGGTTAAGCCTTTTTAAAAAGAGAATGATTTACAAAAATGAAAGGGTGCATTGGGTTGGTGCCTACTCCTAAAAGAGAAGAGGGGCAAGGGATCCATTTTCAAAAGCCGGCTACTGAGAGAGAGCAAGCTGTGAGCCTTTGTTGCATTTGCAAACACCTATGTGTAGTGTGTGTGTGTGTGTGTGTGCATGTTCTCCATTGAGTTAGAGAGAGAAAGTCACTCTTTTGTGAATCAAAGAGAGTGTGTGAGAGAATCTTTGTTTGCTTGGCTATCAACAAGGGAGATAGCATGACCTTTTGTTGCATTCAAAGAAAGAAGATAAAGAGAGAAATAACCTCTCTGTGGTGAGCGAGAGAAGCTCTTCGCAACATTGGAAGGGAGAGAACTCTACAGGATTGAGAGAGAAAGAGAAAGAGCCCCTATGGGCTGCCTTGAAAATCAAAGGAGAGTGAGTGCCTTTGCAGGGCTGGTTCAAGAGGAGAGAGAGCTTGGCTCTCTGCATAGAATTGATGAGGAGGAGAGGCTTGCCTCTAGGCTGTCAAGAGCGATAAAAGGAAAGCAATAGGGTCGGCTCTGCATAGAATCAAGGAGAGAGAGAGAGAGATAGCATGGCCAGCTTGCTTTGAAGAATCAAAAGAGATAGAGACTTACTGTTGGAGAGAGAGAGAGAGAGAGAGAGAGAGAGAGAGAGAGAGAGAGAGTAGGTGATATAATCAATCCATTACTAACTTTGCCAAGAAATTAGAAAACATCATTTATTCACTATAAACATAGTGGATGACTGCTCGAGAGAGAGAGAGAGAGAGAGAGAGAGAGAGAGAGAGAGAGAGAGAGAGAGAGAGAGAGAGAGAGAGAGAGAGAGAGAGAGAGAGAGAGAGAGAGAGGTTGTATTCAAATTGAAAGGGAGAGTGCGGCTCACCACCAAATGGTAAGAGGTGCTCTCATTCTCAGGTCATTTTTTATACTTGCAGACTTCAAGCCAAGTTCCACTACAAAAGCAAACACCAAACTCATGACTACTATCAAACCTCAGAACTTGCAGGGATTTAATATTTACGTAATTACGTCAAATTTTGTGTGATCACAAGGTCTTATTGGCTCATTTACATGATCACAGTAAACATGATCACACAGAAACCGGGTTAGGGTGACTTGCAAACCCACAAAATTGCCACCAGGATTTTCTAATTCCTCGACGCTGGGTGGGCACGTCGCGGTTTATTATTTTCCTTGCGGGCCCGTCGAGGAAACAGGAAAGCCCGGCAGGCTATTAGCGTTATATATACGCGGGCCCAATCGGGCCCGCTGGGTGTATTAGCGCTTTCGTCTTCTGAGAGAGAGAGAGAGAGAGAGAGAGAGAGAGAGAGAGAGAGAGAGAGAGAGAGAGAGAGAGAGAGAGAGAGAGAGAGAGAGAGAGAGAGAGAGAGAGAGAGAGAGAGAGAGAGAGAGAGAGAGCGCTTGCACCACCTTTGCAGGTACGTCGAGAGGAGAGAGGAGAGAGGGAGAGAGGGGTCATGTGGGAGCGTGCTTTGCATCGCAATGCGTGACAGTAGCAGAGTACTTGACCACACGATCCGACTATGTGTTGTGTGTGTGTATGCGTTGTGTGGTAGCGTGCCTTTTGTCGTAGTGCGCGGTAGTAATAAGGTACCTTACCACACAATGGGAGTGTGTGTGTAAGCTGTTCTATGGAAGAGTGCTTATCACAGGGGCATCGCCTCGGTGACGCGGGGAAGATGGTGTCCTTGTGGTAATTATTGGCTTACTGTCTGGATACTACGTCGGTAACGTGGCGAGTCTAGTATCCGTATGGTAAGTCAGCTTCCCTTCCCCTTTCCCAAAAAACATATGGGCATCGGTCGGTAACGCGCCTATATGATGTTCGTATGTAGGCCATTGTTTTTCCTTAGATTCAGGCGGCACTCGATCGATAACACGGCTAATAGAGTGTCGTTTGTTACAAGCATATGTTTTTGCATAAATGTGGCGTTCAGGTCGTTAATCCGACCGTACGAACGTCATATAATTTGTATGGGCATGTGCAGTTAATTTTTTAAGTATTAAGTATATGAAATACTTGGTCGGTAACGCGGCTGTGAAGAGTATTTCATATACAAAATGTATGAATTGTTTGATTTTGTTGTTTTTAACTGTCCATTTGAAATTATATACTAGCTAATCATATTCAAAAGAATACTTTATTAATCAATCATCGCTATTTTAAATGTTCCATTTATATAGAATATTTTATTCATCAATCATCACTATTTTAAATGTTCCATTTATAGAATACTTTATTCATCAATCATTGCTATTTTAAATGTTTCATTTATATAGAATACTTTATTTATCAATGATCGCTATTTTAAATGTTCCATTTATATAAATTACATGTAAAAAAAATATTTGCACACAAATTGCATGTTTAATATTCGTTTTTAATCTTTTTAAAGGACTCTCAAGCATTATCGCTAGTTTTAATGCTTCATTTACATAAATTCTCTGCAAAAAATATAAATACATATAATTTGCATGTTAAATATTCTTTTGTATCTTTTAAAGAGTATCAATTATCATCGCTTTTTGATTGCTACATTTACATAAATTCTATGTAAAAAATTGTGTGAACACAATTTGCTAGTCTAATTGTGTGAACACAATTTGATAGTCCAATTTGTATACTTCCAATGTTTTAAATGTTTTTGAAGATTTTAAGTCGGTGTGTGCTTTGTTTGAATTAGTATGTGCGCACGGAGAAAAATATAAGTTAAAAATTCAATATATGCCGAAATGTTAAAGACCGTTAACATGTATTGTTTGATCTGAATTAAGTTCTTATAAACCATTTGTTTGAACTGCTTTTTACACGTGTAACAGATTGCAATTTTAAGTGAAGATTATATTCAATTTTTATTAATATTTCCATAACATTTGTTAAAGTCTTCAAGTGGTGGGTAAGAGTTTACCTGAGATAGTGTGAGAGTGGTAGTGTCATTCACAACCATGAATTTGTATTTGATATGCTGTTTTTGTATTGTCCAGTGAAAATATGATGCTAGATCAAAAGAAATATATTATGCGTGCCATTCGTAAAGAATGTATTTTGGCAATCTCATCATGTGCAACTGATCACATACAACAGATTAGTGAAAGCGATGTCTACATCAAAGACATCACTAGCACTATATGGGAGAACACACAGCGTAGGTTGCGACTTGAAGGCCAATACGAGTTGTTGAGTCCAGCTAGGATACGAGAATTTGACCCCTAGCACAAGGTCAGGACAGTGTTGAGCAATATGAAAGTATGTTGCAGAGACTTAAAGGAAGATATCCCACCTGCTTGCGACATAGAGCTCTCGGATAAATTGTGGGAAGAACAGAAGATAAAGATGAAGCGTGTGAAATCGCAGGACCAAGCAGCTTTACCCAAGAGATTGAAGATGGCCCAAGATGCGCAAGCAGCTTTGGAAGGTCGATCCGATGCTAGTGGCACCGACACAATCATGTGCACTGCTTTGAATGCAAAGTGCACTCATCTTGTCGGCATCCCTCATGAAGCCTTGGTAGAAGGTATGAGGATTGGAGAAGCCTCCTTCGGTGTGTGCACATTGTACACTATCAAAGGCATCTCATTTTTTCCAGACCACATTACATATGTGGGAAAATGTTACAAGGGAGGGAGTGAGGCGAAATTTGATAGCTTTCAGACAGAGCAAGGAATGCAAACGCTTCACCCCTCCATTGTAAGGTGCATTGGGTTTACTACAGAAGCTCCTTGGATCACGATATTCCCATACTACAATGGGGGTACCGTGGGCGACATGATGTGCCGCTTATCGTTTGCTCACGGATTGTTCAGACGACACATGCACAGGCTACATCACTGCTGGAGGTCATTGCCTGTAGCAAACAACCCTGTAAGCGAGATAGACACTGTGCGGATGAAAGCAGTGGTCGAGCAAATGTCGGAAATTTGTCATGCCTTAATCGATGGCATTGTGGATGCCCACTCGGCCGATATAGTGCACATTGACCTGCACCCGTTCAACGTAATGTTGGACTTTACTCGCACCAATAAACCCCATGTCGGTATCATTGATTGGGGTATGATGCTGAGAACACCTGCTAAGCACGTAGAAAATAATTATTTTTCTCCAAGCGCACAGTCGGACGAAGCAGTTTTGAATGCACAAAGAGCAGGGAACTCCGAGATGGCTAATCGACCGTGGATTGCTCCCAAACTATACGATCCACGGTGCACAGATGCATACACAAAAGCTAGTGACATTTATGCATTGGGCTACCTGTTCAACATGCTGGCAGATTTTTGGAGTGCAGCCAAAAGAAATTATTTTCCAAACAAATTTTTTCACCACCCGGACGAAGATGTTATGAGGGCTATTCGAATTAAAGTAGATTGTTGGATGAAGTTAAAAGAGGGACCAAAGAAGGAATGCTTCTGATGTGTTGATATTTTTTAAAGAACATTTAAAGACAGACTTTAACCCTGTGCAATGTCCACTTGTTGAACTTGCACCATCATTTTATCCGATTTAAACATTTCTATGATATACATGTCTTGTCAAGTGTATTCTTTTTCTTTTATTGAAGTGTATTATCTGGTTTGAAGTGGTTCACCTAATTGAGTCAATTATCTTTAGTTAATTATCTTTAATCATTTCAAATTTGTCATTTAACTGTCAAAATTTCAACTTTGCCTTGTGATTCAATTAGTCGCATTTGAAGTGGTTTGATTTAGTGGATTCCGTGCAGTGTCCCAATGAGTGAGATTATATATTTGCTAATGATATTGAATATTTGCCACTCTGTTGACTGCAGCTCTAAGAGAAAATGGTCAATCAAGAACAAGATATTGACACCCAATCATTGCCTGATGATCAACAAGCGGCTGTTAATGCATTTCAGCGCATGAAGTCTCCGTCACACGGCATGTCGGCACAACAAGCGACGCGTACTGCTCGCCAACTCTCAAAGTGGGTAAATCCAAACCATATGCAGTGGAAAGAGATCAATAAATAAGTGACAAAGGACATGATCAAGACAATATGGCCATGTGAGGACGCAGAGATCAAGAAAGGAAAGTGGAAGGTTTCGAAGTGTAGCCATGATGGTATCAAAGATAACGTTGAGAGAATTTATTTAGAGGTTTATGGCCATCCCCTGTACAATGCAGATTGTGCGCTATATTTTGCCAAAATGTTATATGTTCACTTTGTGCAACAGCGACCAGTAGAGTTCTCGTCAAAGGAGACAACTGTTACCACTCATGATTTAAGGGAGAGTTGTGTCACTTTCACCCGAGATGAGCTGGCATTGATAGTGGATGGCGCCGACCTACAGTTAAAGAGAGAGAAGGATATTTACATGAAACAGTTGGTAGAGAAAGATGCAAAAATAACACGTCTTTCTATAGCCCGCAACCCTCACAAGTCTGGATGGAGAAAAGCATTCACCACTTAAGTCAGGACGTTCAAATCCTAACACAGCGAGTGAATCCAACACCTGTACAAGGGACACACATCAGCCACCTTGTCTTGCATCTGGAGTTGGTTCCCTCGTCTACTTCAGATGCATTCTCATCTTCCCAATGTCCAGTTTGATACAAGAATTTTGATGGATGGTGTGGGTACTATACATTGACATGTGGTCACTATTATCATTTAGTTTGTCTTATTCGTTTGATGCAAAACAATAGTCGATGCGCAATATGTTCACAAGATATTCCACAAGGAATATATATTATGTTTGGCATGGAAAACGAATATAAATTCAAGCAAGCACGCCCAGACACCCCTAGCACAATTAGAAATCTAATTGATGAGCAAGATGCTGCTTCAGGGCAACACAATTGAGATCGACAAACTATGTAATATCGCGACTAACTATGTACTATCGAGAATATGAAGCATTGTAATTACTCAAAACACATTTGAATACAAGGTCTTTTACAATGGTTTTTGACATTTACTCATTCTACTCTCAAGCTCTATTGAATCAGTTGAGTTGTTATCTAGTTCTAAGTCTGAGTGTTGTGGTTCTCCTTGTAATTCAATCTCCACATCTATTATCAAATTCTCTTCTATTTCGTCTACAGTGCATTGAGATACACCAACATTGAAATATTCTTCATTTTTGTTTTGACAATCATACAACCAGGTTGGAATTTCCTCCTCGTAGCCAATACTTTCGATGTGATTCAGTATCTTTTCATTGCAATACATATACACTAATTTCTCTGCTTTGTCTACTAATAGTCTGTTGCGAATAGTGCTGTGAACATACTTGTACATACTCTAGTTTCTCTTTGAACTTGAATTTGCTGCACATTGTGCGAGTACTTTCATTGCAAGAGGACGTAAGGTAGAGTAATGCTCTTCACCATTCATCGCCCACCACTTCCATGCAGGTTGCTCTTTTTCCATTACCTGTACAAAATCATTCACAAAAGGACTTTTTTTTAATCTAAATGCACTTATTTCTTTGATGCAATCAATTCGGTCCCGAACGTGTTGACCACGTGATAGAAATCGCCTACCACCTCTGTATTGGACATCATATCTAAATTCCAATACTCTGGATTGAGCATGTAAGCCACGCTATGGAGTGGACTATGAGCGCTCTTCCACCTTGCATGAAAATATTTAGCCAAAATTTTTCGCTGTTTGCTAGAGAATGGTACTCGCGACTCCTTATCTACTACAGACTCTTTCAGCTCTTCAAGATTTTCAAGACTCTGTTGGACTCACCACCATGTCATCCACACTTTGCCCAAGTTTGGCGCCCTTTGATCAAGATTGCGGATCGCAAACATAACGAGCATCATTACATGGTATGCATCCATTACACTCCTCCACCAAGCAACCTTGTTTGCATTGCCACGTAGACATGTAATTTTATCTTTCACTGTTTCTTTCTGCTCAACTGCCATTCATCAAAGGCCGCACAATTGAATGTGTCAATCACAACACATTTATTACGGAGAAGTGATTTCAAGGTATAAAAGTGTGTGCAAAACCGAGTTTCAGCAGGAAGTTTCAACATCACTGACATGCGCATCCTATACAAATCGAGCACTCTCTGTCGTTTCAATATAAATTTCACAACCTGACGTGCTGTATCAATTATTTTGGCAAATCATGTGGTTTCTTTGCTAGTGTACCAATCTTTCAACACCAAGTTCAAGCTGTGCGTATTACAACCATTGGAAAAAATGTGTGGGAAGCACTTCTTTATTAATTTACTGGCGTTTTTATAATTCTTTGCGTTGTCCATCACAACTTGAACGACATGTTCAGCACCAATTTCTTTAATTACATTAGTCAAGATCTCAAAAATGTATTTGCCACTTTTAATTGCACCAGAACTATCAATCGCCTTTATGAACGTTTCTCCCCTTGGACAAACCAGCATTACATTGATCAACGGTCTTCTCTGAATATTTGACCAGCCATCACTCACAATCGTACATCCTGAAAGTGAAATATTCCCAAGCATTATTTTGCCAGCATGCTCTTTGACTTCGATGTAACATTTGTCCAAGAAAACATTTCTTATCATGTGATAAGAAGGAGCTGAAAGTCCTGGACCAAACTCACTGATTTTCTTCCAAGCAGCCTTCCAATGATTGTTGTCTACCATGACTAAAGCACTTCCAGTAAAGAATATTTCTTTGGCGAGTGTTGTTTGTGCTTCTTCTAGAGATTGCACTCGTAAGCTTTGATGCAATGAGTTTTGACGCATTTGACAAAGTCCACCTTCATTGTGACGTTTAAAAAGAACACTGCCTGGAATTTCCTCTCCTTGCGTAGGTTGTTCTCCATGGTTAGTTGGCGTCACTACTACAGGATCTGCGGAGTTAATATTTGGCTTTAGGAAATCTTGATTCGAAGGCACAAAGCTATATATTGTCATCTTTGCTTGCCACCCTTTTTGGCGATCTCTTCTCTCAAACGCTTTGCAACTGCAGGTGCCTGAGAATGTTCACATTTTCTACAATTGTTTTTAGTGCTACCCAAAAAATGATCCCTAATACGTGGTGCACCGCCAGATTTTGTTGTGTGACAAAATTTACATTGCCACTCCATGTATCGGCCTTATATGTTGTGAGCATAATCCCACTCTTTGCTAGGAGTTTTTTTATTCTTTGGCTTCTTCGTACCACTTGTGCCCACATTTTGCTCCATTTCTTTTAAATTAAAATTGAAGAGAAAAGAACAAGATGTTACAAATTGAGAACAATTTTTTTATTTTCAAGATATATTATAATTTAAAAACCATGCAATATGAAAGTAACCATGATGCACAATATGAGATTTTCAATGCACGCTAGTCAATCCACATATCGATTGCCTATATTGTGAGCAACCATACACATTGCAATGTAATCTATACATGGCGTAATAACCATAACAATGCTATGAATCTCTCTATGCAATTATCATTATAATGATTATTTATATGTCCATTTTGATTTGCAAACAATAAGACACTTCTAATTTTATTTGTTACAAAAAAACAAACGAAAGCAATAAAATATATAATTGGTCATTTCATACACTAATAATCTATTGTAATAAATAATGCACTCTCTGTATAAACTAATGCATGAACTAACGCAAATAAATCTTCAATATAGTCACCCAATTAGAGACTACTTGTACCAAGTGAAGGATTGTAGCCCACCCATGAAACCAATTCAATATATAAAAGCTATTTTAACCCAATCAAGGATTATAGCTCTTATATTGTAAATCAACTCAAATATAAGACTTCAAGGATCTTTATATGCCTGGTACACTAGTAGAGGACATCCGACCCTTGACTATCGACTCGTCATTTACATATGCTCATCTTCTAAAACCAATTACAGCCCTCATTTGGACCAATGGCTTCTTCGCAATGAGCATGATTCCCCAAGTTTTCAGTTGTTTTGGTTTCGTACCTTATGTCGGTAAACAAATTAAATTTTTTTAGAAGTGGTTACCGAATTAAGAATCATGTTTGGCCCAAGAAAGGACCTGTGACTGTGCAATCTTAGGTCAATTCCCAAGGAGATGACAATACCCGACACTCGGATACACTCCCCAAGGATTTTCCTAGCTAAAATATCGGGGTTAGCACACTATTTACTATATATAATTACGCCTGCCGAGATTTTTCATTCTCCCGACGGGCCCGTCGGGAAAAAGAAAGAGCCCGGTGGGTCCCACAGGGAAATTATAAAAGCCTGGAGGGCTAACCAACTCTATAGGTTTTTGCAGGTCAAAATCAAAGTCACGTTAACAATTAAGGTGATCACGTGATTTTTTTGTGCAAATACTAGAGTTATTTACGTAATCACCCGATCATGATTACGTTAATGAAATCCCTGCTCAAAAGCGATGGCGTGACAACAATACCAAAGCAGAGATTTCTCTACCTCTAGCTATTTACATGATTTACACACTTTTGCTTCCATATAGTCACTCATAGCAACTTCCGTGAAAGTTTGTAAATTTATTAAAATCTAAAGTTGCAAGGCAAGCTTAATGCATTTCATTTAAAGTGCTTATGCAATTTTAGTGAAAACCTTGCAAAAAGAGAAAAGCACCTTCCTTTCGCATACATGACACAACGTTTTTTTTTTCATTTGTCAAAGTTAACACACTTTTGGTTTGCGATATAAGGCACGCAAAAATGTCCTTCATAAAAAATTAGCTAAAGATGCTCACCCACTCTCTAAGATGCAAATGTTGAACTAAATGGTAAAAACACTCATCGTCATCGAATGTTCATAGCTTACTAACTGTTTAATCCTAAACCAATTTCAAGTATTGATTTCTTTGAAATTTTAACAAAAACTACCTCTTCATCTTGTGAACATTTTGAATACCTTGGAATTTTTTTAAAAAAATTCCAAAGTACCCTTGTATCAATTTTGGATAGAACACTCAAATTCTCACCTAGAGAAATTGTAATAACTATCTATTTCTAAGTGTTATACTAAAAGACACTTGCTATTGAAAATAAATAATGAATGTTTCATCCGTCATATACGAATTATATTAGACAACATAAATCTACTCTTTATCAAGAGTGCACTATAAAAGCACGTTATGGTGTCCATTGACACCAACTATTGAGCTATTGATAGCCTCATAGATGAACACTTTACATAATTAGGCTATAGATTTATGTGACCTTTTTTCTATGTTTTTGAACTACTTGCATGACTCCACTACACAAGAGTATGTTGTCATAATTACATGCTCATTACATGTCTCTCTGTGTGTAGCACAATCTGCCATGGTGGAGTGTTGTGTGTAGTGAGCACCTCAAAGAACTCCATTGGAAATCTCTCTCTCTCTCTCTCTCTCTCTCTCTCTCTCTCTCTCTCTTTTGGAATGTTTGTACATTAATTTACAAAATCACATGTCACATGTCACCATCTCTCTTCTTTATCCTCTCTCTCTCTCTCTCTCTCTCTATGCTACTCTTCCAAATACACTTATCAAGATCAAAATTAAAGGGTTGGAAGCGTGGACTCTCAAGCTAATGACGAATGTTCAGCTTCAGGACCAATGGCATATACATAGAGAGATTGCCTTGCACTGGTTCCAAGGCACCCAGTTTTTTCATTAGAACTAGGGCAATCAAGTCAAGTCAGATATTGCAAAAAGCCGATGCATCTCACCGAGGAGGAAGTTGTTGCAGTTATGAGGTATGAAGCATAGGCTGAGCGAGAATATCAACAAGGATGTTGTGAAAAAATGTAGGTTGAGAATAACATATCCCAAGGGGAAGGCACACAAAGAGAGCTGGTTGAACTAAAGAAAATGGGGAAGAGAGAAAGAGACATACTATTGAGGGTGTTGTCCCGTATGTTGACATAAATGTATCAATATAGTAAGGATGACAAGCTGGATAATATGCAAGGAATTATGAATGATGAGCATTCCTTCCAATTCATAGAGAATCTCTAGGAGAGTAGTATCACTCATGGTAGAGAAGAATTGTTGAAAATCATTAACAAGCACAATAGCAGAGTGGTTTATGATAAAAATGATATCCTAGGATGGTATCACCAAAATAGCTATTGAATAAACAAAGACTGGGCTAAGCCTACACTTCTTCTTAAGATTATGCAACTACGTACTCAAATCTTGATGAAGCAAAGCCAACGAGTTCTTTAGAGCAAGTTATTTCAATGATGGAAATTTGTGCAAATAGATCATTGGTAGCAAGATTTTCATCGAGTTAGATTTTATCAAGTGTATCCAATGCTTTGATCCAATCGTTAAATGATAGCACTTGGGTAAGAGATCCATCTAGAAAGATGTTTGTATCAATAGAAGCCATTGGATTAGGCTTGTCTTGAGCAAGTTTGACGATTGCATTAAGCTTGTTTGTGAGAAATTTTTGACCATTTTTCCTTGCATTTATATCTATAGATATAGACATAAACTAAACTGCGTGGGCTCAAATTAGCACATAGATGGGGTGCCATGTGCACACAACATGGATTCTCCATGGTTGACCGCCACTTACATTTATTGCTAACATGGTACTGAAAAAATGCAAGCTACAATAGTGTGTTCCATTAGTAGAGGCTAAGAGAGCTAAATCTCACATTGTGATATAAATACCACACTCTCCAACTTTGCTATTTTTGGCAGAATGGAGAGAGAAAGGCAAAATTGCACTCCACCTTCCAATGTTGTTGTTGGAGCTTCTTCTTCTAGTTGTTGTTGGTGATGTTGTCTTAATACCATCAAGTTCAACATGATTAGTAGATGCTATGGTAGCAAATTTTTTTGGGTTTGGATCTCTGTTTGCAAATTAGGTCAATTTATATTTTTCCATAAACATTATTGGGATTTTCGCATCAATTTAGTATCCAAATGACCTGAAACCTTGGGGTTGGACTATAAATAACATGTAGGTCAAGGTGGCTAGGTTTTGGTTCAAAAATCTGGGAGGGGGCATGGATTTCATACTTGGTCACTGCATGAGCTAAGATTTGGGGAAGTGTGTCCTACTAGCCAATCCTAGCAGACTAATGAAATCTTTCAAATTTTGATCAAAATTCACTAAGCTATCACAAATTTCTAGCTTATGGCCATATGTCTTTCACGAGACCCAAACTAGTTTTTGAAGCCTTCTTTGTTGCAATCCTATGATTAATAGGCATTAGTATTTTGTGACATGATGCCTTGATGAAGAACACATGTATATACACTTGTTTGTCAATCTTCACCATATTTTGACTATTCTGATTGGACCTGCTGCCAATGATGAAGAACACGTGTATATACACCTGTTTGTCAATTTTCACCATGATTTGACTACTTTCATTGGACCTTTTGCCGATGGTGCTAAATTTATGTTCTTGTCAAGCATTTCCTAGATACACTTTGGTACCTTAGGTCATGTAAAAACTTCCAAAGTTCTAAACTCAGGGTTTTCTCAAAAAAGCCTAATTTTTGCTACTTGGAGACTCTGGAGGTACACTTTCTTGAATTTTCAGCCAAACCTGTAGATTTATTTGAAACTCTTGATACCCCTGGCCTATAGGTATTAAGCTAAATGTGGACCAGATCTAGGTTGAAATGGCATCTGGGAGAGATGGATCACAATCTATGTTTAAACATCATTCTTTACTGTTTTTGGTGCACAGTAGTCATGGGGTCATGGGGAGTCTTCTGTAGAAACTTTTGGAGTTAGGGTGCAAGGGGACCTGGATCACGATCCATGTTCCCTCACAAATCTAGAAACTAATCATATTTCTTTAAAGTACACATCATGCTGATTATTTTCCCCAACTCTTTTTTAGTTTGGGTCACTTTCGATCCTCCTATCAAGCCTTTGAAACTTGTAGAAATCAACTTTTGATTTTGATTGTTGTGGTCATTTTAGCGTCTTTTGTGCTATGCAGACCATATGGCAATGTTGGCTAAGGTATATGGATACTACTTGTAGTATCTTTTGTAGAGTGGTGGCCCCGATGACACATAGTAGGCAAAAACATGGTGTGTGTTTTAGGTCACTGAATGCTCTAGCTCTCTCTCTCACTCTCACAATGACAAATGAGGTCTAAATTGACTTACCTTGGGTATAAGTATCCGCCAGCATACCTGGAATCCCACATGTAATTTTAATTTCTTTGTTTAGATTTCTCATGTCATATCACCTACGGCTCAAACGACTTGTGATTTGGATATCCTATCATTGCTTGCCCTTGATTTTGCAAATTTGACCATTCGTAAGCTAGCCAAAAAGTTGATTTGCACCAAATATTTTGAAACTCCCTATGCTTGAAGCTTTTACTTTGATAACTCGGTGTTTTCTTTCAAAATTTTATTTCAAATCTCTTGGATAATATTATTATTATTTTATCCTTATTTACTAAAATTTTAAGAAAATAGCTAGAATTTATTATTTATCCAAAAATTAGCCAAAACTATTCCTCACACTTGTATATACATGCTCTCACTCTAGGCATCATGATTGCCAAAATTTGGTTAGTATGGCTCATTAATATGCCTTATAAGAGATAAAAAGAAAATAAAAAGCAAAAAACACACTTTGTACACTATACACATGAATTCTCTTCATCTTGTAGTAGCCATACACTAGTACTCTACCCTTCCTATTTTGAGTATTTTTGCATGAAAGACTGGCTGTAATGTTGTGTCTATGCAAGGCCATGCAATGTGGCCATATCATGCCAATGGAAGAAATGCATAGGGAAACACTATGCTATGTATGATGTGGGTACTAAACTATTTGTTCAGTGGTGTTGGTTGTAGAGGCTTCATATATATCATGTTTCCCAAATAAAAGAGCTTGAAGCTGTCACGCTCTTTCTTTGATTGTGGATTATGAAGTACCTATTTCATGATTTCAGTTGTTGTTGGGGGCTTAGGTGCTCACTTGTCCTTGGTTATTGTGGTTGGTGGAGACAACTGGGATGGGTATCAAGTTTATGGTTTTAGTCTCCCAATTCCATGGTCTCTGCACTGGTTGGAAGAGAAGTGGATATGGAGATTTCCCTTCATTGTGGCTTAGTTTCTCCATAGGCCGAGAAGCTCACCTCATAGAGTTAACCATTCGTGTTGCCACAATTAGCTCACTAACCATGTGAGTGTTTCCATGCCCTAGCCGGGTAGCTCATCCCTCCGGATTGATGATTTTGTTAATCATTGGAGCTATTGCAACGTTGTCGGGGATGATGGCCCACGCTAGTGTAATTGTGGCATAAATGATTGTGTTCCCTCACTAATTTCACTTGTGTGTTTATGTTTTTGTGGATTTTGAATGTGTGTGCATGAAGCATTATGTTCATAATTCCCTAATGTGTTACCATATCTTGCCAATTGTGTGTTTACACACTCTAATTTCACACTAACCCCTTGCTGATTTCACTAATTTTTGCTAATTTACTAACTTGCTATGAAGGATTGGAGCATTCGACCATTCAATTGATCTTCAATGGAAAGGTAATTAAGGTGGTATTCTCAACCTCCCTAGAATCTAGAGATGTATAGAATTCTGTAGAAATCCCACCATGATGCAATGTAATGCTGTGCTATGTTGATGCAATGCAATGTTTATGTTATGGATTGAAAATTTTGGGATTATTCGTTTTCACGCCGTCGTAATGCCAAAATTTTTAAGATTTGGTAGCGTATGATTTGACAAGTTTCAATTGCTAATTGATGATTGTAGGTTGCTAATTGGGTACCTAATTGAGTTAATTGCATGTTTTGGATGGTCAATTTCAAGTGTGTGTGCACTAAAATCAAGTGTGTGTGCATTCTAATTGAGTGTGTATATGCTAATTTTAGATGTGTGTGCACTATTTTGCCCATGTTTGAGCACCTAGAAATAAATGTGTGCATTGTGATTTTTCAATTTGTGAAATCACATTGCAAATCCGACAAATTTAACCCTTTTGTGTGCGCACCTAAAGATTGGTAAAAATTGCCAATTTTTTTGTGTGTGTGTGTGATTGCATAAATGATGTGTGTAATGATGAAATGCCACGTTTTTGTGCTCAAAACAGGGATTTTTACACTCTAATTCCGTCTTTTAACCTAATTTTGTCTGTAATTTTGCCGATTTCATTGCCTAGTCTTAATTTTATTGATAAATGTTGGCAATTAAATTGATGTGATTTTTTATTTGGCTGCACCATTCCCAATGTGTGGAGAATTTGTATAATTTTTTTAGGTGTTTTTCGGATATTTTTTATAATTTTTTGCATTCATTTTAGGAAAATTCCATTAAAAAATGATTTCGCGATCTTTACGAGCGATTTTGTGTGTGCGTATTTACGGCACCATTTTGTTCGCATTCGTGCGCTCTGTGGTCGAGTTTTGAGCAGTTTGCTATTTTCGAGGACCGGGTTGACGAGTGTGTCGCAAGTTATATTTTTGATAAAATCTGCTATTTTCTGTGTGCTTTTGCATGTCGTAAATGCTTGATTTTCTAAGGTTCCTAAAATTTTCGAGAATTTTCTGGATTTTTATGGCAAGTTTTGGAATTTTCTCGTTATTTTTTGGAGTTTCGGATAATTTTCGACCTATTTTTGGCATTTTGGAAATTTGAAAATTTAAATAAAAAACAAACATCAGCAGGTCAACGCTCATCGCCGCCACAAGTCAGGTAAGAGGGTAAGTAATTTTTTTTTCAAAAATTCACATAAATCAATAGAAAAGTCATTCAAAAATCAATTAAAAATTATTTTTTAAAAAAATAATAACAATTTAAAAACAAACAACTAATACAAATATAGAAAAAACCCATAAATTTTTTTAAAAAGCATAAAAATATTAAAAAATCAAAAAATCCAATTATTAAAAAACCCACATAAAAATTTCAAAAATTCATAGAAAAATCATAAAAAGAATAAAACACTCGTAAAAAATCAAAATTGATCAGAAAAGAATCACAAAAAGAGTAAAAAAAAAACTCACAAAATTAAAAAAAAATTAACAATAAAAAAGAGAAGCATAAAAAATTCACTTAAAAAATAAAAACATCTTAGAAAATTCTATAAAAATATAAAATTGTCAAAAAAATCACAGAAAAGTAAAAAACCTCAAAAAAATATTAAAAATCCTTAAATTCACGAAAAAATAAAACAAAAATAGAAAAATTCACAAAAAATAAAGGGCACATAGAAAAATCAAAAAATTAGTAAAAAAGTAACAATTCACTAGTAACTCACCAAAAATCATAAACTAACCAGAACAAATCAAAATAAATCACAAAAAATACATAAAAATCATAAAACCTTCAAAGAAATCACAAAAAAAATTAGAAAATTATAAAAAATTATAAAAAATCAAAACTTTTCCAAAAAATCGTAAATAATCATAAAAGAATAAAAAAATAAAAAGAGAGTGGTCATAAGCGTAGAATTAGCCAAAAAATCCATGAAGTGCCAGAAAAAGAAAGAAAAAATCAAAACAAGCCAGAAACAGTCAGAAAAGAAAACATCAAAAGCGGAGAAGTAGTGTATCACACACCGAGCAACACCGCAAGCCGAAAATCACACTGGGAAAACTGCTCAAAAGCGAATCAGAGATCAGCCCAAAAAAAACGAGCAAAAAGACCAACTTCAAGCAGTGTAGCGTTAGTAAAATAAATTTCAAGAATTTTGCATGCTAGAAATCGACTAGTACAAATAATTGTGCTACAAGTTGAGCTTCCAGTTGGACGAACAGGGACACAACGCACATGCGATTGCATATTAGGCTAGTAGGAGCAGCAGACATTCTGCTTATCGGTACCAAAATCTGCTAGGAGATAGTTTCTACAAAAACAGTCAACATGGACTCAAATCGAGCCGAGAATTCAAGTACAATAAAACAAGCTAGTAGGAGTGGCAACACATGCACAACTGCAACCGACCAGGTTTTGCAGCTTTATGGCTACAATGGGGATAATTTTTTGTACACAGATACAGAAGGTCATAGGTATCTTATGAGCAGTAAAAGAAACACAGGAGCCAAGATCCTGTTGATAAGAGTAAAGCCAAATTCAGAGAACTCCCAGATGTTCACTGACTTCAGTGGAGCCAGGTATTGCAAGCTCAAAGATGAGGTGCAAATAGAAGTTTAAAAAATCAACCCAAGTGGTTATCCAGAAATCTCCACAAGCCAGCAAAACATCCAGTCAGTGCATATGCAATTAGGGTCATTGTACATGGATTACACTGGTCAGATCCATAGTCAAGAACCAAAACTGCATTATCCAACAGATTAGCCAATAGAAGCGAGTCTAATTGGAGAACCAAGCCAAAGACGGTACAAAGGTCAAGACGGAGCATTCTATAGCTTGATGCTCAGTGTTTGAAAAGAAGATGCCGACAACTTGGCAAGTACAGAAGCTGAAACTTCTCAGCTAGATCTTGACATGACAGAGCCAGTTGAAATACCACCTATCATGGCGTATTGCTCAGATTGTGGACGAAAAGGTGGACATTTTTCTAAAGATTGTCCAAGAAATCCAGACAACAGGGATACATCAACTGCCAATCAAGGAACATAGCAAATTGGAAATGCAAATCTTGATGTAAGTGTAATTAACTCGTTGCTTTTAATGCAATCAGATGATTTTGCATTACCTTTAGAAGCACCAGTAAAAACACTACAAATTCAAAATCAGCATCAAGATGCACAGGCACCTGAAAAGCTTAAAATTGATTCTTTGAACAACAAATTCTTGCATGAATTTAGTAAAGGTGTCGAGATATCACCAAAGGTTGAAAAGACTGTTAGGTTTGCAAATGATTCTGCATCCACTAACACAAGTCAGCAATCATTCACGAGTCGAAGGGACACATCAAACAAAATGATGTTAGCTTTGTATGGTACACATATTTCATATGCACACTATGTAGACCAAAAAGGAAAACTGTACAAAAAGGATCAACCTGTGTTTGAACGGCCCACCTACTAGCTCATAGAAGCGCATCAAGTGATAGATCAGAAAGGATGGTTCATTTCAGAGGAAAGAATCTATTATAACCCATCCTCTCTAGAGCTGAAGTATATTACCCAGGTGAACCCAGCAATTTGTTCAGAGCCAAACCCTCCTCCATCAAAAATCAAGCTTCATGTTTTGACCAAATGAACATATACTTTGACCAAATGAGTCGTAGATATAGACGAGAGTCTAGCATCTATGATGCCTTGGGTACTGAAACCACAAAAGCTCATATCATAGGAGACCCATGGTATAGAAAATATCAGGGCAAAGATAATGCTATCTATAGCTTGACTTGGGGAATAATTTGTCATGTTTCACAAAGATACACAGGAAACTATGTAGAAGGTTTACAGATGCCAAAGGTCAACAGTGCTAGCCAAAGTGTACCTTCACAATCCCAAAAGGTGAGACTAAACCAGAGCAAAACAATTTTGAACACTTACAATGAATCAGGCTATAGGATCACCCTAAGAAGGGGGGAGATGTGAACGCATCAAGCTCAGCTCTAATACCAGGAAATGCTACAGTAGTTAGAAGCCCTAGAGCTTCTAACGAACAGACCCCTTCAAAGCAGAAACCATTGAAAGATCATCTGGTTGTTGAAAGTTTCCAATTGAACCAGAGCTCCATCAGAATCTACAGACAAATGCTTATATGAAAATCATCAAGGATAGAAGTTTTAGCTAATCTCCACAAATCAAAGTCAAAAACCGATAAATCCAATAGTGTTCAAACAGTTACATGTGACCAAGCTCACATATGCATATCAAGATACACATGGTAACGAATATAAGCAAGGTCATGATCTTGTACAAACCCACACGGATGGCCCTATTGAAGTCAAAGACTATCTGAAGATGATGCAAAGCCTCAAGCTGCCAGAACAGGTCATAGAAAAGTCAAAATCAATGGGAGCTAAAGTCCAGAAAGCTACACAAAGGTCACCACCAAAATCTCCTTTGAAGAGACAGATTCTGCGAGAAATTACACTAGATCTACTAAGATTAGGAGTTAACCAGATGCAGGTGGACAATGCTCATCAGTTGCAAATAAAAAGTGCAGTATCACAGTCATATGAGTCAACATTAATTGAAGCAGATAGTCAAAGCAACGAAAATGCAGATAAAGCTCAACCAAAGGATGCTACCACAATAGAATCAATCAATACAAAAAGAAATCCTGAGAAGATCAAGTGCAACATTGTTGATGAAAATAAAGAAAGGTTGTCAAGAGAAGTAAAAGCTAGATTTTCAGTTAGACAAGAACCTCATGTCTTTTTGCACTTGGAAAAGATGTGTCCAACCATAGCTAGAAGATGCTCCTGAATTCATGAGCATATCAGGAGACAAACGTGCAGAATGCTGGGGAATCATCTCCACCACCGTTGAAGTAAGTTCACAGATAATCATAGCTCAATTCTATGTGATGACAACAAAAGATACGCCAGACGACATCATATTGGGAATGCCAATGGCTCAGAAGATGCTAGAGATACATAATGTAAACAGGATGCAGTCATCAAAGACAAGAAATAATGAAGATCAAGATTGGTCACTCGCGGACGACAACACAAAGTCCTCAAGCACAATTCAAATGGAAGATCTTATTGAAGATGAGTCATCTCCATCATACAGAACTTCAGAAGAGCTTAAAGCAAATGAGGCAATAGCAAGTGCAGATCAAATAGAGCAAAGAGCCACCACAATATCTATTGAGCAAAGAATTCCACAAAATCCATAAGTAATGAAGAACGAGGTTACAGACAACCATGAAGAAATAGGAAGTCCAAAGATCAATCACTCATTGCCAGCTAAATCAGTTGATGAAAGTCAGATTGGAAATTATAGTCTCAAGCTACCCTCCAACGAGACACAGTTAGATCAAGATGAGACCATGGCAAAATCCGGACAAAGATCTTCAATAGAACCAAACATTCCAAATTCAGAGTTACAGAAGTTACAAGGATCGAAGACAAATCTTGCAAACAAAGGTAAAGCTAAAGTGGACCCTCCACTGATTAGCAAAGAAGGTGTGACAACATATGCCTCCACATCAAAGACCCCTCATGGATCAACTTCTTCAAGTAAGACAGGATTTCAAAATTTCAAGTCAAGTGCTGACCCAACTAAAACCTCTAAGGAGAGACCCACAAAATCAAAGATATTTCAGCCAAATTACTCAAGAAAGCAAAGGAAAGTCAAGCAAGTGTTTGTTCAGATCAGTTTAATCAAAGTCAATGATCCGGTTTGGATTAAAGACAGGAAATACACACAAAAATAAACACATGGGATGGATAGCATCACAATGGAGCTTAAAAGAACAAGACTACTCTAGAGGAAACAGATAGATATGGGTACCAAAACCACAGGTTAGGTATATGAGGTAACTTCAAGTCCCTCTCAAGAAAGAAGGCCCACAAGACATCAACCTCGACAATATCCTAGGATACCTAAGAGCAGACATACAACAAAACGACATCAAAAGATGCTAAAGTCTACCACAACTCTCAAGAGGATACATAACAAAGACGGATCTCAAAGATTCTTCCTCTTAGACAAGGATTCTACATAGGCTATACAAAGATTTGGCTACCAATCAACCACAAGCCAACTACAACTAGACCAGACCTGCATGAAGATCTCAAGAACTCAACAAGATCTAGAACAAAGCAAAGTCAACAATGGAGATACAAAGGTCATCAAAAGATTTGGATTCCTAAGTCTTCCAATGCTCCTAGTCAAAAGTCAAATGTCAACGATCAATAGAGGCCTACAAAAACATCAAAGACTCCAATCAACAGGCCCAATTGGAGAATCAAACGGATAATGGAGTCTTCATAGTCAAAGAAGGATAACCCAACCAACAATGCATATTCACAGATGATAAAACAAGTATGGCAAAAGAAACCTTCAATGCCAACCTGGTCCTTCACTAATCCTCTTTTTGAGGATTCAAGCTTACTTTTACCTGAAGGAATGTTTGTAGTAAGTTCAAGAATGTGAAAATTCAAGTCGCCAGGGTGTAAACAACACTCTTTGGCATAGTCATAGTCGGGCTGCTGAGCCATGAAATGAGCAAAGCATTAGTCCCAAAGCTTCAAGTCATATTACACTCTGTGTTGAGAGGTGTAGTTATTAGGCTTACGCTCAAGCTAGAGGAGTTGAGCATATCTAAAGTCATGTCGCTCATGCTGGATGAGATGAGCATAAGAGTCAAAGTCTATTAACTTACACTTGGTGGAGTGTCGTAGAGTCCAACACTCATGCATAGTGCACAGTAAGATGAGAGCACATATCCTCGTCAATGAAAACCATTCTTAAAGGGGTGCCAACTTGAAAATCCATGTAATATGCCTGGGGGATTCACTATTAGTAATGGGGGATGTCACCTGCGTGCATCCAAACTAGAGAAACCCCCCTATGTACGGTATCTTACATGCTAACCTACCCCCCTATATATGAACAAGATATGGACGTTCTCGCAATGAGTCATCTCCCTCATACGGACTTTGTACGGAATGTAATGACCCACTATTTTATGTATACTAGTAACATGACAATTTTAGAAGCACATTTCATATAACCTCGTGATTGAGGTCCTAAGCTTGATATTGACTAGGTGCATGAGCGTGAGCCTTGAGAATTTTACATAAACAAAAAGACCTAGCTAAAGAGGAAGAGTAATGTGAATAGATTGCATCCACTTGAGTGTGGAAAGACCCACTAGTAGGGAAGAAAAGCATATCTTCAAGATTAAAAGAATTTTTTTTGGGCTTAGCAAGATGAGAAAACAAATCTTTAACAAACTACAACTTCTTGGGAGTAGAGATAAAAACAAGTCTACCACCATTACTATTTAACAGACTTATTGGACGCTAGTGAGCCATGTGCCAACCAATTATTTCTAATTATTCTTGTGCAAAGCTTCTCGCACACTAGCAAGCGTCTTGTTGGCCTACCATGGATAGTGCCTATCCTATAGTAATCTGATTTGTTCTATTTAAGGTTGTAAAGAAAGGAGCTTATGACACCCTCTGAATCTATCCACCTCCTTGTCCTTCCCCCCATAGTAGCATCTTCTTCACTCTCTTCATCCTCCTTGCACTACATTGGAACTTGGGATTTTTGTTATACAAACAAATAAGGGAGAATACTCTTTCCATAACACAAAGAGGAGGAGCTTCGATCTAGCTAAGAGGCAGGATGACCATGTGACAATTGGAGGCAAGTGCAACAGAGCAGGTAGTGGACAAGATGGCAAGCATCCCAAGCACACAAACATGAATCCCTGCTACTCTATATCACCTCGCAAGAGTGACCATAAAAAAAGGCCATTCATGCTTCATGGGAAGCTTGGAGATTCTAGTGATAGTGGGGAATTATCTTCTTCACCTTCTAAGGTTTGAATAAAATCCTACAGCTTAGTTGATGCAGCAATATTGTATCAATTAACAATGTCTTAGGCAGGTTAGTTCTCTTGTAAGAATTAAAAAGCAGCATATACACACTACTAGAAACAATTGTCGATTGTGTGCGTGCTTGCATCCTATATGTGAACTTCCAAAATACACGAAGGTTCAAAGACTCACATAAGGACACACAATGATATCCTTGAAATTTGCACACAACAAAAATTTCAAAGATTCCACACATGTGAGAGATTAAATTTTACTTTGCATTAATTACAATAAATGATATGTTTCCCACGATCTATGATGTTTAAAGAGAGGCATACCAAATGCTAAAGCAACAATACTCTGCTCTCCAACATTCATGTTCACAAGTAGTGCAGGCCAAGCAGCTTCATGAATCTTATCAAGGTCCATAAATCTAAATTTTTCTCGAAGAGCCTACATATAGAGTACATTGCAAAAATGTCTTCATCATGCACCCAAGACAAGCCAACTATTAGAAAACTACTTAATCCAAAGAGATGCGTTACAATACCATCAATCCGATTGAGGTAGGAATACACTCCATATCAGCTGGCTTCTTCTCTAATGCTACTTTCCAGGTTACTAGATCTTATCGTGAAAGAGGATCTTATCATGAAAGAGGGATGGTTTGAAAAAAAGAAAATAATGTCAGAAATCAAATTGATCCTAAGAAAGAAGTGACTGGCCTAAGGCCGATGCTGAAGGCTGGATAATGAAAGAAGATGATGTGGACAAACCTATCTGGAGAAAATAGAGACGCATTGTTTTCTTTCATTCCAGCCTGTTGATCCTCTTCTACTAGCCTGCTAGAAAGCAGCCCCCAGCTTCAGCTAAACGTGAAGAGAACAGAAACAAAGTAAATTCTGACGATCTTCTACCATGACACAAAGGCCGCTGACAGCATGAACAACACAAAGTCATAACTTGGACGAACCAAAAGTCCTGATCTTGAGAAGTCACATTATCATAAGCAAGCAGCGACACATTCTCTATGTACATAACTGGAAGAACTTTATGGGCAAGGCATCTATACAAGGTCATCATTTGTCCTTACTAAATAGTTAAAATTAGATTTCCTAATTTGTAGCAATACATGGGTCAGTACCTTGTAAGGACTGCACTTGCTGCCATTAACCACCGGGCATAAGTGGTAGGGTCTGGAATTCAAGCTGCAAGAATTTCACAAACATAGTGGGAAACTTGATGGAAAATCCTAGTCGCACGATGTAGATGTTGCAGGTGAAATCTACGTTCCACGTCAAGTCCATTTACTATTGCAACCTCCTTACAAGTGCATGTGTGCACCATTTGAAATGAGCACCATCAGAGACTGCCAATTGTGCACCTTTCAATGTTGATCCAATGATCTAGCTGAGAGGGCTTCTCCATAGGCCCTCTAAAGGGCCTTACAGTTGGGGGGAACTTTAACCTATTCTATTGCCCCCCCATACTCTACCAGCTTTCCATTAACTAGGGTATGGAATTAAGTACAAATTCCAATTATCATGGAACAGACATGTAGGATCAACCAATATCTTTTCCATCTATCATATGCACTAATTACTTGCAAATCAACCAGAGCATGAAGCCATTTTCTCGCGCTAAAATGTGCTAGTAAGATGTTTAATTGTAACGAAAGGAACTCTCAACAACTGATAAAAAAACGAATTTTGAAAAAACAGTATGATAGAATCGAGTGATCTTTGTTTATACTTACTTTCCAAAGCCTATAAATCGTCGGTAGTCAACGTGTTACTATTCCAAACAGCAACATTGATCTCTTGAAGTCCCTCGATAAGTGAAAGCATGTACTTCTCATTAAACCTAGGATTTTGTCCACCATTTGTATCTTACAGCTCAAAGATTAGTTCCCAATGCTTGATTAAGAATGCAGATACATCAGCCTAAACGACACGAGAATCACATGTATCAGTCTTGGTCCGATATTTGTTACCCGCGTATTCAAGGATAACGTAAGGGTACTACCTTGAAATCCATTCAGTATCTTTCAAGTTCTTACATCTGATAACTGCCAAACAATGTCTCCATCGAGTTAGACAGGACAAAATAAGCACTCAAAACAAAAATATATTCTCTTATTTTGATCAATGGAATGCAAAGCTAGATATACATTCAAAATTCATGATAAAAGCAATATTTTACTGACCTGGATTATCAATAAACACACACCTAAACAAAAATTAAGAGTTATCTCCATTATCTAGTTTCAAAACCGGATAACCTTTTGGTAATTGTATCTAAGCATAATGCTAATTTGGAGATTTTAACTAAGAGGAGAAGTGTATCCGAAAGAAGAAAAAAGCATTTGCAAAAATGGGTGTCTCAAGCATCAGCCAAAGTTCATTCAAGGCTCTACAAATCAGAGATACAACATTGGTGGAAATAAGTGTTTCACCAATGTTGGAGATGACAAAAAGCATGTAGTACTTCAAGGTTGGATTCAAGCGCGTTTAATGGTCGAGTATACACAAGCTGTTTTGCAAGCGAACCATGCGCTATAGTACCAAGATCTCAAGGCGGCTGAGCCAAGTAGACTGCAATTAGTTCTTTTGTTCTCTCTCTCTCTCTCTCTCTCTCTCTCTCTCTCTCTCTCTCTCTCTGTGCATACTCCCTTCTGGAGCAGATATCACCAGCTGTCACATCAGCTTCCATAACCTGCAGACTACGTCCAAATAAGAACTACTCAACAAAGAAAATGAACTACAAATCGACTACTAAACTTCCCTTCAAACCTTGAAATGCAGCCAGAATTTTTTCTTGCATTTGATCAACATGGTCAGCCACTATCACCTCTCCAAGTGAATTTGCTAAACTTTTTGGAGGAGTAGAGGGAGCCGTTATGGTTGCAGGCAAGAAACCATTCCTCTCTTCATAAAAAACGAAGAGATCAACACTGGGTTTTTCTCCATCCATTTATCTTGCCGGCTTTCTATCTTATCCCCCTTCTCTTTGGCCAAATTTTCCGTGTCTCTAAAAGCAGGAGTCTTTCTTATGCATCCTTTAAAACGTAATAATCCTGCAAAAGGGATTTATCCAGCATAGGCTCTTCGTTGATAATCATCTCTCTCTCTCTCGCTCTCTCTCTCTCTCTCTCTCTCTCTCTCTCTCTCTCTCTCTCTCTCTAATAGGAATGTACCTGTGACACACCCCTGTTGTGCTCTCTATGTTCATTAGCCTCTTCCGCACTTTTGCTTCAAGGATTGCAGAACTAGCATGTCATTTGCGTTCGTGAGCCTCTTGCATCGATGTGCATCAAAGATTGTAGGAGCATAGCTCTATATAGGGTTTACAAAATTTGGCTAACAAATTGGCAGGGGTGGACCACATTAATATTAAGCGTTTGATAGCTTGAAAACAAAATAACAAAATGTGCATCATATAAACATATTTAATAGCCCGTTAAACCAAATTGCCAATTATGCCCTATCTTTGGTGGAAAAATCCCATAATTAATACACTCCAAATGACGACATTCCGGACAAGAAGCTCCTAAAGTAATTTTTGTGCCTTCTAAAGTACATCACATTTGGCATACATGTCAATCACACGACCAAGGTAGTGTCAAGCATGAAAGCATAGGTGGTTGCATCTCAAGAGATGCCCTCTCTTCTCATATGTTGAAAACAACCCAAAGCTTTCTAGCACTTCCAGCCCCTATTGGGAATATCCTTCAATCAGTGTGTTCCCAAGGACACAATGTGCCAGAAGTTTTTGTGCTTTTTGAAGAACACCACATTTGGCTCTCCTTCCCTCCTCCTCTCTCTCCATCAAAACAACTTAGCTGATGCTCTCTCTCTCTCTCTCTCTCTCTCTCTCTCCCCCCCCCCCCCCCCCCCCCCCCCACACCACTACCATCCCCCGACGCCCCTCCCTTATGTATACGGCATGAGTATGAAATAATGAGGGGCTACCCCTATTGTATACGCTTATGCACAAAATTCAAAAATCCCCCTCTTGTACACTCACGTGGTACAATACGGAAAAACACAGTGAATCCCCCGGGTCCATATGCTTTTATAGCTACACCATCTTTCTGAAGAACCCCTCAAAATCTTTCTTGCACAATATATTGTTTCCCATGCATTTTTGTGTATGCATCAATAGGATGTCCCATTATAGTACATATGCATTAGACACTCTTTTTTGCTTCCACCTACGCATCTTGAGTGGACTGCAAAAGGCAAACCAATGTTCCATCATGCTACCCTCTCATATTTGCTGCCTTTTTAATTCCATATCTATCAGCAAATAGTCCCTTCAGTACGTTATTAATATTTCCCATGCTAATAAGTACTCCAATAATGAACTTATCCCAAAGGCACTTTTTTCCCACTGGGTTTTTCTCCTTTGATCATCCAGGTATTAGACCCTAATTTAGATTCTCATAAATAAACAGAAGCCTTCTCATTATGCTATTACAATGGACAAATGCAACATCATCTCATCAACAAATCCAATTACAAATGAAGACAATCAGCCCATCAACAACCAATCAAAAACCTTCCTCGGCTTCCACGGACATTTTTTAATAGTGCCTGAGGACGGGCACTAAAATCGGAAGGGGGGAATGTTAACTGAGTCAACATTAGTTAACAGAAGCTGCTAACGATCAAAGATATACAAATGCACATCAAGGATAAATGCAAATAAGAAATAAATATTGGACTTACATATTTTCCACATTTTTCCAAAATGGTCACGTATTGTAAATTCTTGATTTATTTCAAGCCATTGCAATATTTCTAATGTGTTAACAGCTCAAGGCAATATTTCTAATGTGTTAACAGCTCAAGGGGAGTTCCAAGTTGTAAAGAATAGGTCACTTACTGTGCCTAGGTTGCAAATTTAGTAAGTGGTAAGCCCTAAAGGCCTTGGGCACCCAGAAATTGCACATTTTAACCCTCGGTACATAAGGCAGTGTGCAAAACCAATTAGGGTATCAAAGTCATTTGTTGAGAGCACTCTTTGGTGAGAGCTCTTCAGGTGTGTGGCTATGGAGTCCTTGCACTTCTCCTTGCTCATAGGACTTGATTAACACTAATCAATGATTCATTCTCTCTCACTATGCCTCTCTCTTACTTCTTATGATTGCCTATGATGCTTAGATTAGCTAGCTCTTAACTAATTAGTGGGTAATCCCTCTCTAATCTTGTGCGATTGCCCTCTTTTGCTTTTGTGTGCATGTAGGTTTGATTGTAGTGTGTTTCTCGATAGATCTATGTGTGTGTGCTTGCCATTAGTGTGTTGTATGATAGGATTAGTGTAGTGTGCTTCTTGAAATTGTAGTGTGTGTGATTGGGTTGATTAGACGTGAAGACAAGTGGATATGGAGATTGCCCTTCATTGTGGCTTAGCTCCTCCATACGCCAAGAAGCTCACCTCATAGAGTTAACCATTTGTGTTGCTACCATCAGCTCACTAACCGTGTGGGTGTTTCCATGCCCTAGCCGGGTAGATCATCCCTCCGGATTGATAATTTTGTTCGTCATTGCAGTTGTGTGACTATGGAGTCCTTGAATTTCTCCTTGCTCATGAGACTTGATTAACACTAATCAATGATTCATTCTCCCTCACTATGCCTCTCTTATAGTTCTTATGATTACATATGATGCTTAGATTAACTAAATCTTAACTAATTAGTGTTTAATCCCTCTCTAATCTTGTGTGATTTCCCTCTTTTGCTTGTGTGTGCATGTAGGCTTGATTAAAGTGTGGTGCTCGATAGATCTATGTGTGTGTTCTCGCCATTAGTGTGTTGGATGATAGGATTAGTGTAGTGTGCGTCTTGCAATGGTAGTGTGTGTGATTGGGTTGATTAGAGGTGAAGAGAAGTGGATATGGAGATTGCCCTTCATTGTGGCTTAGCTCCTCCATAGGCCGAGAAGATCACCTCATAGAGTTAACCATTTGTGTTGCCACGATTAACTCACTAATCATGTGAGTGTTTCCATGCCTTAGACAGGTAGCTCATCCCTATGGATGGATAATTTTGTTGGTCATTGCAGCTGTGTGGCTATGGAATACTTGAGAATCTCCTTGCTCATAAGACTTGATTAACACTAATCAATGATTCATTCTCTCTCACTATGCCTATTTCTTACTTCTTATGATTGCCTATGATGCTTAGATTAACTAGATCTTAAATAATTAGTGGTTAATACCAATCTAATCTTGTGTCATTGCCCTCTTTAACTTGTGTGTGCATGTACTTTTGATTGGACTGTGGTGCTCGATAGATCTATGTGTGTGTGCTTGCCATTAGTGTGTTGCATGATAGTGTTCTGCTCATCTTGCAATTGCGGTGTGTGTGATTGGGTTGATTAGAGGTGAAGAGAAGTGGATAGGGAGATTGCCCTTCATTGTGGCTTAGCCCCTCCATAGGCCAAGAAGCTCACCTCATAGAATTAACCATTTATGTTGCCACAATTATCTCACTCACCGTGTGAGTGTTTCCATGCCTTAGACGGGTAGCTCTTCCTTCTGGATTGATGATTTTGTTGGTCATTGGAGCTGTGTGGCTAAGGAGTCCATGAGCTTCTCCTTGCTCATGAGACTTGATTAACACTAATCAATGATTCATTCTCTCTCACTATGTCTCTCTCTTACTTATTATGATTTTCTATGATGCTTAGATTAACTAGATCTTAACTAATTAGTGATTAATCCCTCTCTAATCTTGTGTGATTGTCCTCTTTTGCTTGTGTGTGCATGTAGATTTGATTGGAGTGTGGTGCTCGATAGATCTATGTGTGTATGCTTGCCATTAGTGTGTTGTATGATAGGATTAGTGTTCTATGCATCTTGCAATTATAGTGTGTGTGATTGGGTTGATTAGAGGTGAAGAGAAGTGGATATGGAGATTGGCCTTCATTTTGGCTTAGCTCCTCCATAGGCCGAGAAGCTCACCTCATAGAGTTAACCTTCTGTGTTGCCACGATTAGCTCACCAACCGTGTGAGGGTTTCCATGCCCTAGTCCGGGTAGCTTATCCCTCCATATTGATAATTTTGTTGGTCGTTGCAGTTGTGTGGCTATGGAGTGCTTGAGCTTCTCCTTGCTCGTGAGACTTGATTAACACTAATTAATGATTCATTCTCTCTCACTATGCCTCTCTCTTACTTCTTATGAGTGCCTATGATGTGTAGCTTAACTAGATCTTAACTAATTAATGATTCATTCTCTCTCACTATGCCCTCTCTTACTTCTTATGATTGCCTATGATGTGTAGCTTAACTAGATCTTAACTAATTAGTGATTAATCCCTCTCTAATCTTCTATGATTTCCCTCTTTTGCTTGTGTGTGCATGTAGGTTTGATTGGAGTGTGGTGTTTGATATATCTATGTGTGTGTGCTTTCCATTAGTGTGTTGGATGATAGGATTAGTGTAGTGTGCGTCTTACAATCCTAGTGTGTGTGATTGGGTTGATTAGAGGTGAAAAGAGGTGGATATGGACATTGCCCTTCCTTCTGGCCTAGCTCCTCCATAGGCCGATAAGCTCACCTCATAGAGTTAACCATTTGTGTTGCCATGATTAGCTCACTATTCGTGTGAGTGTTTCCATGCCTTAGACGTGTAGCTCATCCCTCCGGATTGATAATTTTGTTGGTCATTGCAGTTATGTGGCTATGGAATCCTTGAGCTTCTCCTTACTAATGAGACTTGATTAACACTGATCAATGATTCATTATCTCTCACTATGCCTCTCTCTTCCTTCTTATGATTGCCTATGATGCTTAGATTAACTAGATCCTAAACAATTAGTGGTTAATACCAATCTAATCTTGTGTCATTGCGCTGTTTTACTTGTGTGTGCATGTAGTTTTTATTGGAGTGTGGTGCTCGATAGATCTATGTGTGTGTGCTTTGCACTAGTGTATTGCATGATACGATTAGTGTTCTGTTCATCTTGCAATTGCGGTGTGTGTGATTGGGTTGATTAGAGGTGAAGAGACGTGGATATGGAGATTGTCCTTTATTGTGGCTTAGCTCCTCCATAGGCCGAGAAGCTCACCTCATAGAATTAACCATTTATGTTGCCACAATTATCTCACTCACCGTGTGAGTGGTTCCATGCCTTAGACGGGTAGCTCATCCCTCCGGATTGATAATTTTGTTGGTCATTCGAGCTGTGTGGCTAAGGAGTCCTTGAGCTTCTCCTTCCTCATGAGACTTGATTAACACTAATCAATGATTCATTCTCTCTCACTATGCCTCTCTCTTACTTCTTATGATTGCCTATGATGTTTAGATTAACTAGATCTTAACTAATTAGTGATTAATTCCTCTCTAATCTTGTGTGATTGTCTTCTTTTGCTTGTGTGTGCAGGTAGATTTGATAGGAGTGTGGTGCTCGATAGATCTATGTGTGTGTGCTTGCCATTAGTGTGTTGTATGATAAGATTAGTGTTTTGTGCATCTTGCAATCATAGTGTGTTTGATTGGTTGATTAGAGGTGAAGAGAAGTGGATATGGATATTTCCCTTCATTGTGGCATAGCTCCTCCATAGGCCGAGAAGCTCACCTCATAGAGTTAACCATTTGTCTCGCCACGATTAACTCACTACCATTGTGAGTGTTTCCATGCCTTAGACGGATAGCTCATCCCTCCGGATAGATAATTTTGTTGGTCATTGCATCTGTGTGGCTATTGAGTCCTTGAGATTCTCCTTGATCATGAGACTTGATTAACACTAATCAATGATTCATTCTCTCTCACTATGGCTCTATCTTACTTCTTATGATTGCTTATGATTCTTAGATCAACTAGATCTTAACTAATTAGTGGTTAATCCCTCTCTAATCATGTGTGATTGCCCTCTTTTGCTTGTATGTGCATGTAGGTAACATTGAAGTGTGGTGCTTGATAGATCTATGTGTGTGTGCTTGCCATTAGTGTGTTGCATGATAGGATCAGTGTTCTGTGCGTATTGCAATTGTAGTGTGTGTGATTGGGTTGATTAGAGGTGAAGAGAAGTGGATATGGAGATTGCCGTTCATTCTGGCTTAGCTCCTCCATAGGACCAGAAGCTCACCTCATAGAGTTAACCATTTGTGTTGCCACAATTAGCTCACTAACCGTGTAAGTGTTTCCATGACCTACAGAGGTAGCTCATCCCTCCGGATTAATAATTTTGTTGGTCATTCCAGCTATGTAGCTATGAAGTCCTTGAGCTTCTCCTTGCTCGTGAGACTTGATTACCATTAATCAATGATTCATTCTCTCTCACTATGCCCCTCTCTTACTTGTTATGATTGCCCATGATGCTTAGATTAAGTAGATCTTAACTAATTAGTGGTTAATCTCTCTCTAATCTTGTGTGATTTTCCTCTTTTGCTTGTGTGTGCATGTAGGCTTCATTAGAGTGTGGTGCTCGATAGATCTATGTGTGTGTGCTTGCCATTAGTGTGCTGGATGATAGGATTAGTGTAGTGTGCGTCTTGCAATTGTAGTGTGTGTGATTGGATTGATTTGAGGTGAAGAGAAGTGGATATGGAGATTGCCCTTCATTGTCGCTTAGCTCCTCCATAGGCCAAGAAGCTCACCTCATAGAGTTAACGATTTGTGTTTCCATGATTAGGTCACTAACTGTGTGAGTGTTTCCATGCCTTGTTCGGGTAGCTCATCCCTCCGGATTGATAATTTTGTTGGTCATTAGAGCTGTGTGGCTGTGGAGTCCTTGAGATTCTCCTTGCTCATGAGACTTGATTAACACTAATCAATGATTCATTCCCTATCACTATGCCTCTATCTTACTTCTTATGATTGCCTATTATGCTTAGATTAACTAGATTTTAACTAACTAGTGGTTAATCCCTCTCTAATCTTGTGTGATTATCCTCTTTTGTGTGATTGCCCTCTCTAATATTGTGTGATTGCCCTCTTTTGCTTGTGTGTGCATGTAGGCTTGATTGGAGTGTGGTGCTCGATAGATCTATGTGTGTGTGCTTTCCATTAGTGTGTTGCATGATAGGATTAGTGTAGTGTTCATCTTGCAATTGTAGTATGTGTGATTGGGTTGATTAGAGGTGAAGAGAAGTGGATATGGAGATTGCGCTTCATTGTGGCTTAGCTCCTGTATAGGCCGAGAAGCTCACCTCATAGAGTTAACCATTTGTGTTTCCATGATTAGCTCAGTAACCGTTGTCTAGAGTTTTTTTGAGCAAGGGATTGCGCATATGTACATACACATGCATGGTGCATCGAATAAAGGATTACCCAATTTCCATAGCCAGGTGGTTACGTGGGGCCCACGTGTGTACAGGTAGGACAGGGTGTACATAGTGCAGCGATTTTCACTATTATCAGTACCAGTGTGTTTTTTCTACAATAAGGAGGAGTTGGTAGCACGTAAAACTTCTCGAGGAAGCTATCCGCGGGCCGACGACATGAGGTAAGCAGGTGCGTCAGCTGGCATCGAGTGGCGTCAGGAGGTCGAACAGGGTCAATATTTACACGCGGAGAAGTATGGACACGACGTGGGTGTTTTCTTGTGATACTTATGCAGAAAGGTCATCATGAGGACCAATTTTTCGGGCCACTTCACGTGGTTGCGGGATGCATTATTGGGAAAAACTGAGTGCCAGGTGTGCGGATGATGCAAAAAGGTGACAACTATGCACTACGAGGTCAATTTTTGGCCTGTTCGGGGTCCGCTTGAGGTCATCTAAAAGGCCAAGGGTGCCCAACTAAAAAAGCTAATTGTGGGAACTGAAAAATGAGAGATAAGACCAGAAAAAACGTGGAGAAGAGAGGAGGAACAGCCGCAGGTGTGTTTTTGGGGTTTTTGGAGCCTGTTTTGGCCGTAAACTGCTCATCTAAGGTCGGATATGAGCACTTTGACATTGTAGACTGGGGTTTTGGGCTGTTCCAGACGCGATGGAGCTGTCCATTTTGCCAAATTCCTCACTCTTTTTTTGCTGTTTTTGTTGTGTAAGTTTCTCCTATGAGCAAAGCTTCTGCTCCAATTTGTGATTGTATCTGGTATATTTTACCCATTTTGTGTGAGCTATTTGCCCCATTGGTGTTTGCCCAAGCTCATTTGTATCTAAACATCAGAATTTCTCCTCTTTTGAGCTGAGGTTTTTGGGTGTGTGTGTGTGTGTGTGTCTCTGTGTGGAGTGGGCAAGTGGATAGTTTCTCTCCTCTCACTCCATAGGTGTGTTTCCTGTCTCGGCCAGGTGTGTTGTGTAAGCCGAGTGGTGTCCCCTAGTGTGTGTGTGTGTGTATCTTCCCAAGAGTGTGTGTGTGTGTATCTTCCCAAGAGTGTGTGTTGGATCGTTATAGAGGCGCTGTGTGTGTTTTCATCCCGCTCACATTCTTTTGGCGCCCACGGAGGATCTTCTTTGAGTACCTTCTACATTGAGCTTCAAGCTTCGAGATTAGGGATTATAGGTTGCAGGATGCAGATTACAGGTTACAGGTTACAGGTTACAGGGACAGGGACATGTAGCTGGAGTACAATGATATACTAGCAGTGGTGTCACTTGCAATTGTTGTGGGTATGCATCACTTGGTGACTATTTGAGCGCATTGTCTGCTGGCCATGGATTGTACGTTACTTGTGGAAACTGCCATTGTACGCCTTTGTGGAGCCATATTTGGTTTTACTTGGCAGTCCCAGCCATTTCTGAGACTTGGTTTGGAAGATAGTCATTTTGCTGAGACTTGACTATACGCGATTTGCATTAGTCTTCGTGTGAGGGTCGAAAGCATGAGGTTTTATTGAGCTGGGGGATTCTCAAATGTGGAGATGCTTTCGGTGATACAGGTAGCTGGAGCACCCTTTTCGTAACCTCGCCATAGGCTATGTAGTAGTGATTCCTACTTGATGCTCGGGTTCTATTGTTGGCAGTTTATGCATACATATACGGTCTATATTTTGGGTTCTCACTGCTCTACTTCTGGGGAAACTCTGCCAAAATTTTTCCAAGTTATGATGGCTGGTCTTTTGGTCTTTTAAGGCATTTATGATGTTATGCTGCTGAAATTTTGGCAAAATCAGAGGATAAGACAGGTGTGCCTTGTTGGGAGATTCATGGTTGGATTTAATGGATGATCAAAATGGCCCTCAATTCACTCCTTTTCATTTAACTCAAAGAATCCAGATAAATGTTCATGTGTCCAGGAAGATTTTTTTCCAGCAGCGCATAGTCTTTATGTTCGGGCCAAGAAGATTACGAGAGATCCTAGAATGTCCTTTGCCTGTTGTCATTCCGATGATTAACTATGAAAACTCATTTGATGTGCATGTGTTTGTCCTTATCTAAATTTGAGCTCCATTGAAGTTTCTAGGGATTGGGTAGTGAGAAGTTTTGGGTTCTTGCACGTGTGTTCGAAGGGGTTCTCAAAGCATCGTAGCTTGGGTAACCATGGCTTTCTCTTATCCGGAGTTTCATGGAAGAAGTGATGAAGATGTGGAAGACTTTTTGGAAAAGATGGAGGTTGCATGCATTAGCAACCAGATCCATGACGCAGCACAAATGTTACGTCTTCTTCAAATTTGTTTGAAGAGTGATGCACGAGTTTGGTCCAAAGCATTTCAAGAGGATTTGCGCGTAGCGGATCCACCCGTAAGATTGAGTTGGGACAATCTAAGGCATGGATTGGAAGTGGAGTTTGTAAAGATAGAAGATCCTGACAAAGTGTGGCAAGAAGTACAGGGTTTAGTGCAAAAGGAAGGTGAGCCAGTACATACGTAAGTTCTCATTAGCATGGGAGAGCATGTGTAAGGCCTTAGCACCACAGGTACCCCCGCCTGACATGATGAAGAAGGACAGGTTCTTGGCTAGTCTTTGAGAGAATATATGTTGGAGAGTGGAGCTAAAGAAGCCTAGGACATATGAAGATGCACTAGAGGTAGCAAGAAACAAAGAGTGGAAGCTGAGGAAAATGAGCCAGTTAGGAGTGGAGGCTTTTCCCATGAGGTTTGAATTTCAGCCTATGGATTCTTCGCAAGGTCGCATGCCAGGGGTTCATCATGAACCAGTGGTTTCTGTTACTCCTCAAGTTATGCCAGCAGTGGTCACTACAGCAGTGCAAGATGATGGGTAAAGGCAAGACATGAGGCAAGTGGTAGATTTAATGAAGAATCTCAGCCTAAACATGCTAGGTCAAGTGGGAAATAATCGAGGTCGAGGGAGGTATGCAAATCAGCCAGGAGGTGAAGAAAGACCTAGGAATGGTGCTGGACAAAGCAATGGTAGGTTTTGGAGGTAGACGTCCACATGTTACAATTGTGGAGAGTTGGGTCACATCAGCCCGCAATGTGATAAGCCACCAAGGATGGGGGGAGACATGTATCCATTGCCAAGACAGGTGTTAACTAGGTCAAATGATTATGGCATCGAAATTAAGGGAGATGAAGGAACCAGTGGATTAACCCAAGAGGAAAAGGGAAAGACAAAAGTGCTAAGTGTAGTCACCTTGGAGAAGGCATCAAAGCTAAAGGATACATTAGTGATGCTTATTGGGAAGAGGACCACAAAGGATAAGGAAGGAAGAAGTGCCCCGTGTCCTAGTTAGAAGAAAGGAAAGAGCCATAAAGGCGAGGATGTCAAGGCCAAGAGGAAAAGGAGAGCTCGTTGAAAGTTTCATGTTTTAGATTTTCCACTAGGGGATGGGCAATTAAGCTATGACTTGAAGGAGGATCTGACGAGCAGGAAGGCATATGTTACTTTTGGGCAGCTTATAGAGATGGTTCCTAAGCTAAAGCGATAGTGGAAGAGGATGGTTAACCCAATGGAGAAAGAGCCAGAGAGAGGTTCAGTAAAGGTGTTGGCAATGGATGAGCTACCAGACATTTGTCCAATAGTAGATGTGTGGCATAAAAGGACAAATTTGGGACAAGGTTATGTGGATAGCGGAGCCCAAATATGGGTCATAACACACTCATGCGTTGAGAAGATGGGTCTCATAGTGGCTGGGGTGTCAGGTTTCCAGATTAGATTGGCAAACCATCAAAAAGTAAAATGCTTGGGTGTTGTAAAGAGCTTAGAAGTGGAGGCATATGATGCAAAGGCAGTGGCTGATTTTCATGTGATGCCAGCAGGGTTGGGAGCATATCCTATTATACTGGGCAGACCATGGTTACGTGCAGTGGGAGCTGTTCAAGATTGGCGACATGGTACGATTAGCCTCTATGGAAAGACAGGTACCAATAAGCTTTATAATATGGACACAAGGAAATGATTATAGGAGCTTTATGAAGATGAGGATGAGTCTAGTGATGAAGACTCTTCCACGGTGATAGATGAGGACAGTGATAGCACTACCAGTAGTGATGAGGATGCTGATGTTGCATTTATTTTGATGGACAAAGAAATCCAGGAGTTTGGTTTAGTTGCATTTGCGAATGAGATTGAAGATGAAAGTGAAGGGCCTTATGAAGTGATTGAAGGGCTGATGCAAACCAAGGTTGAGTTGTCAAAGAAGAAGGAATTGATGACACAAATGATCAGTGGAGACCTCTCAACTATGAAGAAGGATATATATTTGCACATGCTGGATAGTTTTCCTGATTTGTTCATTACTTCATATAAAGAGATCAGAGGGTTCAAGGGCGAAGAGATGCATATAGAGCTGGAAGAAGGTGCTAAGCCAGTGCGGCAAAGGCTAAGAAGGATGGGTCAAGAGCAAATGGAAGCCTTGCGAGAAGAGGTGGACAAGTTATTGAAGGCAGGGTTCATAGTCCCTGTGGAGACCACAGTATGGGTGAGTCCAGTTGTAGTCAGTCCAAAGAAGGATGGGAAGTGGAGAATTTGTGTAGATTTTAAACCCTTAAATGCAGCCACTAAGAAGAACCCATATCCTCTTCCATTCATCGATCAGATCTTGGATTCAGTGGCAGGTTATGAGAGGTACAGTGTGTGTGATGGTTTTTCAATCTATTTTCAATTGAAGATACTCTTAAAGACCGCACAAAGACCACTTTTATTACGCCATGGGGCTGCTATTGCTACACAGTATTGCCATTTGGGTTGTCAAATGGACCTTCCTTCTATCAAGAGAGAGCAAATTGGGTGTTGGAACCATTCATTGGTAGTTGTGTTAAAGCTTTTATGGATGACTTCTGTGTTTATAGCAGTAGGGTTGAACACCATGAGAAGCTGCAGATGGTATTGGCTCGATAGGATGAATGTGGAGGACAACTAAATCCAAATAAATGTCATCTAGCACAGCCAAGGGTGAAGTTATTGGGCCACATGGTGTCAGAAAATGGCATTGAGGCTGATCCAGACAAGGTTAAGTCTATTATTCTTCTTCCATCACCTACGAGTATGAAGCAATTGGAAACCTTTATACACAAAGTGAAGTACATGGCAAGGTTTATTCCATTGTCTTCTCAGATTCTTTATCCATTACAACAAGTGGCAAAGCATGATCCATTGCAATGGGATGACAAGTGTGAAGAAGTGTTTCAAGAGGTGTTAGGGGGGTTGTCAGCCATGCAGGCTCGTGATTGGGAGAAAGTTTTTTATGTAAATCCCTCAGTAGGGGATGATGCCATTGGATCCATGCTATTGCAAAAGGGGAAGGGCAGCCATTATATGAGGCCAGTGTATTGTGCAAGCCGAGTGAAGTTGGTAGCGGAGAGAAAGTTCTCGGAAGTATGGCTAGTGATGGCTAGTGTAATATTTGCTTGTCGACGATTTCGTCATTACTTGCTACCACGACCTTTTGTTTTCTTGAAGAGTTATGCCTTTTTGCCATAGTTAGTTAATGTCACTAACATGTCAAATGTGGTGAAGAAATGGGTAATTGAGCTGCAAGAGTTTGAGTTCTCTTTTCTAGTGGAAGATAGTACAAGGGCTACCCTAGCTGATTTGTTGACCTACAAGGAGAATCCCCTTATTGTTAAGGAAGAGGTGGTGGGAAAGGTAGTTGAAGAAGTGCCACAGATCAGCAATGCACATGTGTTGTTCTTTGATGGTTCATACAGAAAGAGCCATGATGCAGCTTCAGGGGGTATAGCACTTTATGATCCAAAGGGGAAGCTAGTATGCAAGAGAGGGTTCAAATTGCCTGCTCATAGTAACAATGAGGCTGAATATGCTACTCTGGAAGCCGGATTACACATTTGTTTGAGGCATGGGATTCGAAGGTTGAGCATAAAAGGTGATGCCTTGTTAGTGGTGAAGCAAGTGCTGGGTGTGTGGAAGAGCAAGAACACCTCATTGAAGGAAATGTGCTTCAGAATTAAAGGCCTGTTAGAAAAGTTCGAAGCATGGAGCATCAGACACATTGAACGTGCTCTAAATGGAGAGGCACATGAAGCAGCTCAAGGCATGATTGGGGAGCTATTTTTGTTGAGGACCACTTTACCTCTTTATCATGGCCGGGAAATTTTGGCTCAAGAAGAGGAGTTTTTGCTAACAGGAATTATTCCAAAGGAGATTCAGAAGTCTAAGAAGTATGGTTTTGTGCGTAGAGCATACAGGTACAAATTGATTGGTGATGTCTTATACATGAAAGGGGTTGATCTCGTGTTGAGACGTGTACCTTGGCGAGAGGAGCTTTATAGAGTGTTGGAAGAGAATCATGAAGGCGCATGTGGTGGCCATTTTGCTCTAAAGATCACCTTGCATAAGATTTTTCAAGAGGGGTATGTATGGCCTAGTTTGCACAAGGATGTTCACCATTGGTGTAGGTCTTGCAATAGGTGTCAAGCATTTGGGAAGAGAGTGTTGAAGCCAGAGCTACGAAAAACCATTATGGTGTTTGATGTGTTTGAAAAGTGGGGGATTGATGCAATAGGCCCGTTACCTATCACAAGCAGGGGCAAAAGCTATATTTTGACGGCAGTGGACTATCTCTCTAGATGGGTAGAGGCTATAACAGTAAAACAGATCGTTGCAAAGGATGTGGCAAAATTTGTGTATGATGAAATATGGTGCAAGTTTGGGGTGCCATTAGAGCTACTTTCAAATAAGGGGCCAGGATTTAGAGTTAAACTGCTAGACTTCTTATGCGCAAAGATGAAGATTAGGCACCAGCATACCACTCCTTATTACCCACAGTGTAATGGCTTAAATGAAAGATTCAATGGTGAGTTGGTACAGATTCTTTCGAAAGTGACAGAGCACCAAGGAAAGAATTTGGATTTGGAATTGCCTAGTGCATTATGGGCTTATCGTACTTCGGTGAAGACAGGTACAGGGTTTACTCCATTTCATTTGGTATATGGAAAGGAAGCACTATTGCCTATGGAAGTAGAGTTGCCTACATTAAAGATGCTAGAGAAGCTACTTGGGCCATCTAGTAATGCATTCAAAGAGAGGCTCTTACAGTTACAGGAGGTTCAGATGGATAGGATGAGCGCATTGGAGCATTATGGGTAGATGCAAGATAAGGCTTTGGCAAAGATAAATGAAAAGGTCAAAAGTAAGGGTATCAAGAAGCATGACTTAGTTTTGCGTTACAACAGTAAGCTGGACAACACCGTCCAAAAGAAGTTTCAGATTAAGTGGGAAGGCCCTTTCAAGGTAGTGGAGTGTTTTCCAAATGGTACATATCAGTTGGCTAACCTGGATGGGATTCTACATAAAGTCAAGGTTAAATGGATTGCGTCTTAAATTATATCATGCTAGGTTAATGATGGTGGAGCAAGATGAGTTGTCTGTGGAGCAAGCAATGTTGGCGAAGGATGAAGAGACCTGTGATGCGGCGAGTCTCATATCTCTCTATGCTGCTGCTGATCATGAATGATCTAGCAGGCTAGGGGATGGGCAAATTATGTCATGAGTTTTTTTGAGCAAGGGATTGCGCATATGTACATACACATGCATGGTGCATCGAATAAAGGATTACCCAATTTCCATAGCCAGGTGGTTACGTGGGGCCCACGTGTGTACAGGTAGGACAGGGTGTACATAGTGCAACGATTTTCACTATTATCAGTACCAGTGTGTTTTTTCTACAATAAGGAGGAGTTGGTAGTGCGTAAAACTTCTTGAGGAAGCTATCCGCAGGCCGACGACATGAGGTAAGCAGGTGCGTTAGATGGCATCGAGTGGCATCAGGAGGTCGAATGGGGTCAATACTTGCACGCGGAGAAGTATGGACACGACGTGGGTGTTTTCTTGTGATACTTATGTAGAAAGGTCATCATGAGGACCAATTTTTGGGGCCACTTCACGTGGTTGCGGGATGAATTATTTAGAAAAACTGAGTGCCAGGTGTACGGATGATGCAAAAAGGTGACAACTATGTACTGCGAGGTCAGTTTTTGGCCTGTTCGAGGTCCGTTTGAGGTCATCTAAAAGGCCAAGGGTGCTCAACTAAAAAAGCTAAGTGTGGGAACTAAAAAAAGAGAGAGAAGACCAGAGAAAACGTGGAGAAGAGAGGAGGAACAGCCGCAGGTGTGTTTTTGGGGTTTTTGGAGTCTGTTTTGGCCGTAAACTGCTCATCCGAGGTCAGATTTGAGCACTTTGACATTGTAGACTGAGGTTTTGGGCCGTTCCGGACGCGATGGCGCTGTCCATTTTGACTAATTTCTCACTCTTTTTCAGCTGTTTTTGTTGTGTAAGTTTCTCCTATGAGTGAAGCTTCTGCTCCAATTTGTGATTGTATCTGGTATATTTTACCCATTTTGTGTGAGCTATTTGCCCCATTGGTGTTGGCCCAAGCTCATTTGTATATAAACTTCAGAATTTCTCCTCTTTTGAGCTGAGTTTTTTGGGTGTGTGTGTGTGTGTCTCTGTGTGGAGTGGGCAAGTGGATAGTTTCTCTCCTCTCACTCCATAGGTGTGTTTCCTGTCTCGGCCAGGTGTGTTGTGTAAGCCGAGTGGTGCCCCCTAGTGTGTGTGTGTGTGTGTGTATCTTCTCAAGAGTGTGTGTCGGATTGTTATAGAGGCGCTTTGTGTGTTTTCATCCCTCTCACAACGTCAAACAAGTCCACAAAAAATCCTCTATAATCGATCCTCAGAATCTCTGGTAGCGTGCTGAAGTAAGTGAGCTCCACCACCATAGGATGTGCATCAGAGGACCGTCGTCGCCTAGACTGTTCAAATTTTTCCATGCTTTCACAATCTTGTGTAAAACGCTTTTTGTTAATCCATTCCACCCTAATGTCGAACTTTACGCCATGCTACCATATATGACTTATACTACAATCAATGTCAAAGATTAAAAGTGGCCATCCAAACATCTAGAAGACCCAAGTCGTACATTACAACTTACCTTGGTCGTGCAACCCCCAGAGTACTCCCACTCCTCCTCAGTCACTTGTTTGCCACAATGTTGTATGCATTAGTGGTCATCTTCCCCGTCTCCACTTGATTCATGCCCTCTGTTATCAGGAAACTTTCTGCAATGCTACCCTCTGGAGGTGCCTTTTGATGCACATATCCCTAGAGCATTTTCATGAAATGTTCTAAAACAAACATCCATCTGGAATGCACTATGCCAACTATTTCCACCTCATCAACTATGTAAACAAGAAGATGCACTTGAATGGTTAGCATGGTAGTAGGAAAATGTTTCTCAAATATGCATACAACTTCCACATAGTTTAGTTTGGTAGATGGTATGTAATCTACATGAATCTCCGTTTGTGAGATCCATTACACCAACTTTGCAAGTTTGTAGATTGTGGTACGGACGTCAGTAGACAAACATCCCTCAATGGCCATCGATCAAATAAACTGCAACGCATGTCTAGCAATGATATTAAAGTCCACACATGGATATGTTACACAATTTCCAATATGATATATTCCACTTCAAACATACCTGGCACATTTTATGCCAGTCATTTGACCTTAAATAAGTAAGATTCCCTTGTTTAGTGAAACATGTTCGGAGCGAGTTCATTATGCTAGTGGGCGTCCACACGGATCGAATGATCTCTTCTACTTTCCATTCTTGGCATGCTGTCAAAATCCATTGTGCTTTAGGGAGTTTTATCGATCTATCGGGTGCTGTATGCGGCCAATATTGCTCCATATGATCCACATTTTTAAGGTCAATTTTAGCCCCCAAACTATTCTTCTTGCCGATGAGATGGTCCCACAACAAATTACCCACATTCCTGAATATGTGCATTGGATCGAGCAAGTGATAGATCATGAGTATGGGCCAGTATAGTAACTCGTACCATAGAGAGATTCTCTTCATCCCTGGGGGCAAACCATCGTCACACATCTCCTGTTGCTCTAACCATGCTCAAGTAAACATCCTCGGTGGCTCTCTTCTCAAAAAACCATCACATAACTTGTGATTCTCTCGAAGATGCACTTGATGACCTTCGTAGATTTGTTTCTTCAGTGAGGGTGCCCAATGTTCATTAAGTCTAGGTCCACATGTGACACATGCTCTGTATCTGCTTGTTTGAAGCCCTGCATGTATACACATGACAATAGATAAGCTTGAGGAAAACCAATGTTTATAGTGATTAAGTTTGAGTATATATCACCTGAGAATTCTATTAGTCTTGGATGTTCCACATTAGAATGCCTCTGATCAAAGCATTGCGTCAACCTGTGTGTCGGCTCATATCCACTAATTCTATGCCAATCCACAATTGTTGTAGCTCTTCCAATAGTGGATGAAGATACACATCCATATTCTTCACTTTATACGTTCCAGCCAGGCACAATCAAGCTTAGAAATAGGTGTCCCTTCTTGGTAATCAACCATGGGGGAATGTTGTAGTTGACGATGACAACTGGCCATACATTGTAAGATGTTGACCTCTGACCAAATGGATTTATGCCATCCATGGCAAGGACGATGTGCAGATTTTGAGCTTCCATGGCAAAATTTAACCATGTGTCATCTATATGTTTCTAGGCTGTGCAATCTGTAGGAATCCGTAGTACACCATTCGAAGATCTATTCTCCTCATGCCATGATGGTAGGGCATCCATGGACTTACATTCAAAACAATTCTTAATGCGAGGCAGTAGAGGAAAGTGTCGCAAAACCTTTTGTGGAATTTTTTGTTTGTGGAGATCTACTCGATCTCTCTCGGAATCACATTTCCGACACTTTTCCATGTGTACATATTCCTGTCTGAAAAGAATGCAGACGTTAGAACAAGCGTGAATTGAATTGTAATCCATCCCCAAGTTTTGTGAGATCTTTCTTTCTTCCTCTCTAGAATCTAGCATCACATTATCAGCTGGCAGTATATGCTCTTTGAGCAATCTACACAACGCAAAAAATAAAAGACATTTGTGTAAGTAATCTACCAGATCATTATATATCTATAGTTTTTTATTGAAGTAAACACATTGTAATAGATCACTCAAAAAGCGTTGTGGTGCTAGTGTCACTCCATCCAAACTTTTCCTGCATGTTGAGAAGAACCAAGAGCGCTCTCAATCTAGACACATGTGCTCCACCATACAATGGCGTATCGGCTTCACATTTCATGTCATCATAGATAAGCCTTTCCGAATCCATGGTCACCTCAATCATTTCATTGATCTCGGGATCAAACATAGCCGCGTTGGGCCGGTGGTCTGCATGATCACCCTCCGAGGTGTTAGAGGGTGCATCTTGTGGCTTCACGTGTGGTGCTTGACCAAAGCGCATGCGAACTTGTCTATTGGGTTGCAAGATTGCTGCCTGTTTTGGCGAGCGTTAGAGTCTGATGAGTTGTAATTGGCAACAACTCAATCTATAATAAATGGGTCAAAATCACCAAATTCACGAACATGCCGCAAAGAAACACTTCTTGTTCGTCGCACAACATGTTTGCATTGATTACAATGACATAAGATCCTTGTTGAGAGATAGGTGTTTTGATTGGACAGCCCCACATCGTTGTCACTACTCATAATGAATCTAAAAACCTTATAACACATAGACATAAATTTAATCTTCTATTGGCATCCTCCGTCTCTTATCTCTCTCTCTCTCTCTCTCTCTCTCTCTCTCTCTCTCTCTATCTCTTAGATCACACTGTAAACTACCTCACATTCTCTAGTCATGTCCAATCCCCTCATACCTCGGTCTAGAGGTGCACGGAGATTAGAACCACCGGGTTATAATCTCGTCTTTATTACTCAATGCTTATATTTGTGGGTACGAGAAATCTACACACTCACGTCTACATGACAATGCATGTAGTGGACAAAACCCCTTTGCCTCTTCTTTAGTTGTAGCAATTCACAGCAGCTTAACATCTCTTCACAACAACTCCTTTACACTTGCTCAAGGGACATGCCTTAGAAGCTCTAATAGATAAGTACAGGTAGCATGTATATGATTACACCAAGTGGCTGCATCAGAGGAGAGGATTATGTAAGATTTAAACCATAATCCTGAAGGTAAACTAGATCTAACCTTAAATCTAACTTAGATCTAACCTAAATCTAAATCTAACATAGACCTAAATCTAATCTAATCTTAAGTCTAACCTAACCTTAAATCTTACCCTAATCTTACAAACCTAAATCTAATCTAATCTTAAGTCTAACCTAACTTTAAATCTTGACCTAATCTTAAATATAACACAAACCTTAATCCAATCTAGTTTAAATCTAATCTAATCTCAAATCTAACCTAAACCTAAATATAATCTAACCTAAATCAAATTTAAATGTAATCTAACTTAAATCTTAACCTAATCTTAAATCTAACATAAACCTAAATCTAATCTAATCTTAAATCTAATATAATCTTAAGTCTAACCTAACCCTAAATGTAATCTAACCTAACCCTAAATCTTAATTTAACATTTCATTTCATATTTTCTCTACTTTTTTTAATTTATTTCTCTCTCTCTCTCTCTCTCTCTCTCTCTCTCTCAATGTGTGTGAGTATGCATTCTTTGTTTATGCGTGTGTGTACATTCAATGTGTGTGTGTATATTCAATGCGTGTGTGTACATTCAATGTGTGTGTGTGTGTATGTGTTTTTTGTTTATGCATGTGTGTACATTCTATCTCTGTCTCTCCCTCTCTCTCTCTCTCTCTCTCAAAGACACAATGTGTGTGTGTGTGTGTGTGTGTGTGTGTGTGTGTGTGTGAGAGAGAGAGAGAGAGAGAGAGAGAGAGAGAGAGAGAGAGAAGGGAACATGAGAGGGAGGAGAGGGAAGGAGCATACTTGGCTCTCCTTTCTCTCCCCGTGTGTATGTGGGGGGGGGGGGGGGGGGGGGGAGAGAGAGAGAGAGAGAGAGAGAGAGAGAGCGAGAGAGAGAGATGGACATATACCTATTTTGCTAGAGTGTCGAAACTCAGATCTGAGATCTGAGTTTTTGGCGCTCTCGATTTACTTTCTAACCCCTGTCAACGTGGATATGGTCATCGCGATGACCATTGCTATTTAAGAAATATTGTAGCGATAGTCATAGCGACGACCATAGCGATGTCGTGGATTTACACATTTGAGCATCGCACTGCTAGCGTCGCTAATATGAAGAACCTCTTGTAATGTTAGTGTTACAAAACATTGGAATGACCTTCAAGGAATAGTTTGAAATTTAATTGCAAGTTATAAACATAATTTCATACTTGAGCACGTGATTACTAAGAGAAAATTTTGGCATTTCAAAGGTCCTCTCATGGAATTGGGGCTATTCTAGTGCAATTTGACAACATCAAATGACTTTATATGTTAAAACCAAGAAACGACGTATTTTTTTGGCTCCCTGACTTACTTAAATCTTGTCGCTTACACCCTATCTTGAAATTTTGATTGTGAAAAGTCTCTTGAAAATCTTGAGTCCTCCACAAACATTGACACCAAGGTTTTAGGTATCCCATTTGTATTCATACCATGCACTTAAATACATTATCTTCATTGGTCCGAATATGTCTGATGTGAGAGATGATGTCGTATTTGTCCATTGTAATAGCATAACGAGGAGGCTTCTGTTTATTTATGAAAAGTATGTACAAGGGACGTAGAATGATGAGGATCTAAATTAGGGTCTAATACCTGGATGACCAAAGGGAAAAAACCCACTGGAAAAAAAGTGCCTTTGGGATAAGCGCATTATTGAAGTACTTATTAGCATGGGAAATATTAATAAAGTACTGAAGGGATTATTTGCTGATAGATATGGAATTAAAAAGGCAGCAAATATGAGAGGGTAGCATGATGGAACATTGGTTTGCCTTTCGTAGCCCACTCAAGGTGCATAGGTGGAAGCAAAAAAGAGTGTATAATGCATATGTACTATAATGGGACATCCTATTTATGCATACATAAAAATGCATAGGAAACAATATGTTGTGCAAGAAATATTTTGAGGGGTTCTTTCGAAAGATGGTGTAGCTATAAAAGCATATGAAATGGCTTTGCAAGCTGCACCCCTTTAAGAATGGTTTTTGTTGACGAGGATATGTGCTCTCATCTTACTGTGCATTGTGCGTGAGTGTTGGATTCTACGACACTCCACCAAGTGGAAGTTAATAGACTTCGACTCTTATGCTCATCTCATCCAGCATGAGCGACATGAGTTTAGATATGCTCAACTCTTCCAGCTTGAGCGTAAGCCTAATAACTACAACTCTTAACACAGAGTTTAATATGACTTGAAGCTTTGGGACTAATGCTTTGCTCATTTCATGGCTCAGCAACCCCGACTCTGACTATGCCAAAAAGTTTTTTTTGCACCCCTGGAAACTTGACTTTTCGCATTCTTGAGCTTACTACAAACATTCCTTCAGGTAAAAGTAAGCTTGAATCCTCAAAAAGAGGATTAGTGAAGGACCAAGTTGTCATTGAAGGTTTCTTTTTCCATACCTCTTTTATCATTTTTGAATATGTATTCATATTGGTTGGGTTGTCCTTCTTTGACTATGAAGACTCCATTATCCGTTTGATTCTCCAATTGGGCATGTTGTTGATAGGAGTCTTGGATGTTGTTGTAGGCCTCTATTGATCATTGACATTTGACTTTTGACTAGGAGCATTGGAAGAGTTAGAAATCCAAATCTTTTGATGACCTTTGTATCTCCATTGTTGACTTTGCTTTGTTCTAGATCTTGTTGAGTTCTTGAGATCTTCATGCAGGTCTGGTCTAGTTGTAGTTGTCTTGTGGTTGATTGGTAGCCAAATATTTGTATAGCCTATGTAGAATCCTTGTCTAAGAGGAAGATTCTTTGAGATCCGTCTTTGTTATGTATCCTCTTGAGAGTTGTGGTAGACTTTAGCATTCTTCAATGTTGTTCTGTTGTATACCTGCTACTTAGGTATTCGAGGATATTGTCGAGGTTGATACCTTGTGGGCCTTCTTTCTTGGGAGGGACTCGAAGTTACTTCATATGCATAACCTACGGTTTTGGTACCCATATCTGTCCGTTTCCTCCATAGTACTTTTGTTCTTTTAAGCTCCATTGTGATGCTATCCATCCCATGTGTTTGTTTTTTTGTGTTGATTTCCTGTCTTTAATCCAAATTGGATCATTGACTTTGACTAAACTGCTCTAAACAAACACTTGCTTGACTTTCCTTTGTTTTTTTGAGTACTTTGGCTGAAATATCTATGATTTTGTGGGTGTCTCCTTAGAGGTTTTAGTTGGTTCAGCAGTTGACTTGAAATTTTAAAATCCTGTCTTGCTTGTCCTGTCTTGCTTGAAGAAGCTGATCCATGAGGGTTCTTTGATGTAGAGGCATATGCTGTCACACCTTCTTTGCTAATCAGTGGAGGGTCCACTTTAGCTTTACCTTTGTCTACAAGATTTGTCTTCGATCCTTGTGACTTCTGTAACTCTGAATTTGGTATTTTTGGTTCTTTGTCCGGCTTTTGCCATGGTCTCATCTTCATCTAACTATGTCTCGTTGGAGGGTAGCTTGAGACTATGATTTTCAATCTGACTTTCATCAGCTGATTTAGCTGGCAATGAATGATTGATCTTTGGACTTCATATTTCTTCCTGGTTGTTTGCAACCTCGTTCTTCATTACTTCTGGCTTTTGTGGCATTCTTTGCTCAATAGATATTGTGGTGGCTCTTTGCTCTATTTGATCTGCACTTGCTATTGCCTGATTTGCTTTAAGCTCTTCTGAAGTTCTGTACGATGGAGATGAATCATCTTCCATTTGAATTGTGCTTGAGGACTTTGTGTTGTCGTCCGTGAGTGACCAGTCTTGGTCTTCATTCTTTCTTGTCTTTGATGACTACATCCTGTTTACATTCTGTATCTCTAGCATCTTTTGAGCCATTGGCATTCCTAATATGATGTCGTCTGGTGTATCTTTTGTTGTGATCACATAGAATTGAGCTATGATGATCTATGAACTTACTTCAATGGTGGTGGAGATGAATCCCAAGCATTTTGCTCGTTTGTCTCCTGATATGCGCACACATTCAGGAGCATCTTCTAGCTGTGGTTGGCCACATCTTTTCCAAGTGCGAAAAGACATGAGATTCTTGTCTAGCTGAAAATCTAGCTTTACTTTCCTTGACAGCCTTTCTTTGTTTTCACCAATAATGTTGCACTTGACCTTCTTAGGATTTCTTTTTGTATTGATTGATTCTGTTGTGGTAGCATCCTTTGGTTGAGCTTTATCTGCATTTTCTTTGCTTTGACCACCTGCTTCAATTAATGTTGACTCGTATGACTGTGATACTACACTACTTGCTTGCAACTAATGAGCATTGTCCAGCTGCATCTGGGTAACTCTTGATCTTAATAGATCCACTATACTTTCTGGCAGAATTTGTCTCTTCGAAGGAGATTTTGGTAACTGTTTGAACACTATTGGATTTGTTAGTTTTTGACTTTGATTTGTGGAGATTAGCTAGAACTTTTATCCTTGATGATTTTCATATATTTATTTTTCTGCACATTTTGATGGAACTCTCGTTCAATCGCAAACTTTCAACAACCATATGATCTTTCAATGGTTTTTTCTTTGAAGGGGTCTATTGGCTAGAAGATCTAGGGCTTCTAACTGCTGTAGCATTTCCTGGTATTAGAGATGAGCTTGATGGGTTTACAGCTCCCCCCTTCCTAGGGTGATCACTATAGCCTGCTTCATTGTCTATCCCATGGGTCTCCTATGATATGAACTTCTGTGGTTTCAGGACCCAAGGCATCATAGATGCTAGACTCTCGTCTATATCTACGACTATTTTGGTCACAACATCGAAGCTTGATTTTCGATGGAGGAGAGTTTGGCTCTGAACAAATTTATGGGTTCACGTGGGTAATATCCTTCAGCTCTAGAGATCATGGGTTATAATAGATTCTTTCCTCTAAAATGAACCATCCTTTCTGATCTATCACTGGACGCACTTGTATGAGCTATTATGTGGGCCATTCAAACACAGGTTGATCTTTTTTGTACAGTTTTTCTTTTTGTTCTACATAGTGTGCATATGAATTATGTGTACCATACAAAGCTAACATCATTCTGTTTGATGTGTCCCTTAGACTCGTGAATGATTGCACACTTGTGTCAGTGGATGCAGAATCATTTGCAAACCTAACAGCCTTTTCAACCTTTGGTGATATCTCGACACCTTTACTAAATTCATGCATGAATTTTTTGTTCAAAGAATCAATTTTAAGCTTTTCAGGCGCCTGTGCATCTTGATGCTGATTTTGAATTTGTAGTGTTTTTACTGGTGCTTCTAAAGGTAATGCAGAATCATCTGATTGTATTAAAAGCAACGAGTTAGATGCACTTACATCAAGATTCTCATTTCCAATTTGCTATGTACCTTGCTTGCCAGTTGTCTGGATTTCTTGGACAATCTTTAGCAAAATGTCCACCTTTTCATCCACAATCTGAGAAATATGCCATGACAGGTGGTATTTCAACTGGCTCTGTCATGTCAAGCTCTAGCTGAGAAGTTTCAGCTTTTATACTTGCCAAGTTGTCGGCATCTTCTTTTCAAAAAACTGAGCATCAAGCTATAGAATGCTCCGTCTTGACCTTTATACCGTCTTTGGCTTGGTTCTCCAATTAGACTGGCTTTTATTGGCTGATCTATTAGATCTTGTAATCCATGTACAATGACCCTGATTGCGTATGCACTGACTGGATGTTTTGCTGGCTTGTGCAGATTTTTGGATAACCACTTGGGTTGATTTTTTAAACTTCTATCTACACCTCATCTTTGAGCTTGCAATACCTGGCTCCACTGAAGTCAGTGAACATCTGGAAGTTCTCTGAATCTGGCTTTACTCTGATCAACAGGACCTTGGCTCCTGTGTTGCTTTTACTTCTCATAAGATACCTATGACCTTATGTATCTGTGTACAAAAATTTATTCCCATTCTAGCCATAAAGCTGCAAAACCTGGTCGATTGCAGTTGTGCATGTGCTACCATTGCTACTAGCTTGTTCTATTGTACTTGAATTCTCGGCTCGATTTAAGTCCATGTTGACTGTTTTTGTAGAAACTATTTCCTAGCAGATTTTGGTATCGATAAGCAAAATTTCTGCTGCTCGTACTAGCCTAATCTACAATCGCATGTGCGTTGTGTCCGTGTTCGTCCCACTGGAAGCTCAACTTGCAGTGCAACTATTTATACTACTCGATTTCTAGCATGCAAAATTCTTGAAATTTATTTGACTAACGCTCCCTTGCTTGAAATGGTCTTTTTGCTCGTTTTTTCCGGCTGATCTCTGATTCTCTTTTGAGAAGTTTACCCGGTGTAATTTTCGGCTTGCGGTGTTGCTTGGTGTGCGATCCACTACTTCTCGGCTTTTGATTTTTTCTTTTCTTACGCTTTCTGACTCGTTCTGATTTTTTCTTTCTTTTTCTGGCACTTCTTGGCTTTTTTGGGCTATTTCAGCGCTTATGACCACTCTCTTTTTATTTTTTCCTAATTATTTGTGAATTTTTGAATTTTCTAAATTTTTTGTTTTTTAATGCTTATTTATGATTTTTTGGAAAAGTTTTGATTTTTAATATTTTTTGATAATTTTCTAATTTTTTGTGATTTCTTTGAAGGTTTTATGATTTTTACGACTTTAATGTATTTTTTGTTATTTATTTTGATTTGTTCTGGTTAGTTTATGATTTTTGGTGAATTATTATTTTTTACTATTTTTATGATTTTTCTATATGCCCTTTATTTTCTATGAATTTTTCTATTTTTGTTTCTTTTTCATGAATTTTAGAATTTTTAATGAATTTTTTGAGTTTTTTTACTTTTCTGTGATTTTTTTGTCAATGTTTTATTTTTATAAAACTTTCTAAGATTTTTTTATTTTTCTAGTGATTTTTTTTATGATTCTCTTTTTATTGTGATTGTTTTTGAATTTTTTGAGTTTTTTTTTCCTCTTTTTGTGATTTTTTTAGATCAGTTTTGATTTTTTATGAGTGTTTTACTCTTTTTATGATTTTTTAATGAATATTTAAAATTTTTATGTGGCTTTTTTTAATTGGATTTTTTGTTTTTTATGTATTTTTTTAAAAATTAAGGTTTATTTTGTTTTTTAACTGATTTTTTAATGACTTTTTTTTTTAATGTGAATTTTTAAAAAAATAAAAAATTACTTACCCACGTACCTGGCTAGTGGCGGCGACGAGCGTTTACCTGCTGACAGTGGCATGCGAGCACAGGTGCGTGGCAGGGCGCTCGTTTGCTGTAGGCGTTGAAGGCACTTGGACAACGGGGTTGACCAGTGGGGCCTAAGACTTGGCACGTTTGCACAAGCAGCGATGCAAACGGACTTCGGTTAGGTTAGGTTATATGTTAGGTAGATGTTATAAGTTAGGTTAGGTATAGGTTTTACCTTAGGTTAGATTATAGGTTAGGCATAACGATTATAGGTTAGGTTACAGCTAGCGTCAAATTAATAGTAGAAAAAACGCAATCAGACTTTGAAGATGACTCGTGTACTTCTAAAAACGCAAAAGGACTTCGGTTAGGTTAGGTTATAGGTTAGGTAGATGTTATAAGTTAGGTTACATTAAGTTAGGTTAGAGCTAACGTCAAATTAATAGTAGTAAAAACGCAATCGGACTTCGAAGATGACTTGTGTACTTCTAAAAACGCAAACGAACTTCGGTTAGGTTAGGTTATACGTTAGGTAAATGTTATAAGCTAGGTTACATTAAGTTAAGTTAGGTATAGGTTTTACGTTAGGTTAGATTATAGGTTAGGCATAACGATTATCGGTTAGGTTAGAGCTATTATCAAATGAATAGTAGAAAAAATGCAATCGAACTTTGAAGATGACTTGTGCACTTCTAAAAACGCAAACGGTCTTTGATTTAGGGTTTAGGGTTAATGATTAATCAGTGGGTCACTCCAGTAAGAGAGATCATGGAAAATAGAAAGTCTTTTCATTCCATGTGGCATCCAATCTCCCCTCTCCAGCCACATGTTTTTCCAATCGCTCTCTTTCAGTAGATGCATGTCATGTTTGCTTATGTTTGGTCCATGTAGCTCATGTCCTTTAGACAAAAATCTACCATGCTCCTCGTAAATTGTCTTGCTCAAATGCTCAAAGCGGCGGAAGCCAAGTCGAGGACCACATTTCAAACATGCATGATTGCCAGAGTAACTCAAGCCTGAAACATCACATATTAATATTTAAAAGTGTTGGCATAGCCATGAATCACATACGTGTGAGGGTTTTAAAGACACTTACCTAAGCACTCACCAGA